>NC_048599.1:27819405-28149400 GCF_003668045.3 Cricetulus griseus | reverse complement strand
CACACACACACACACACACACACACACACCAACTGCCTACATTCTGACTCTCAAAGTCAGGTTCCTAAAGGATTCTTTTGCCTTCAGTGTGTTCAGACATTATCCTCCAAAGGGTGTTGTGGCTCTAGTAAGGGGTTTCTATAGGGTTTTTCCCCCCCTTGAGGAAGGCCTTCTAGTTTCGGGGTCACCAGTGAAACTACAAGGGTCATTCTGAATGATCTGTAAGATCTTTTGGCATTGGGGACAATTTTGCTCTGCCCAGGTCTCAGGTACATTTGTCTTCTGCTTCAGCATTATTTTTGTGGTGTCTGCCACTCCTTCTGTGTTGAGTCCTATGGAAGCCAAGCCAAGTGGCTCAGTCTGTGCTTGTCACAGACAAGCCCTACAGCTTGTAGGAGCTACGAGAAAGAGAAGGGAAGAAAAGGAAGGATGCAGCACTCTGGGAGAACAGCAGGAGGTCTCTACTTCCTGATTCTGTATTGCCTTGGGTATGCCATTTTCCCTCCCAAGCATGGATTTCCTTGGCTTTCCCTCCCAAGCCTGGATTTCCTTGGCTGCCACATGGGGGCATCTTAGTCCACAAATTCAATTTGCAGGGGAAACCCTACCTTGCATTCTGATAACAGAATGTAACTTGCAGTTTGTCCAAGTTTCCTTGGGATCACCGAGTCAGTTGAGTCGCCCTTCATCACTGGGTGGCCGCTCGGCTCTGAAGGTCTCTCTAGTGTATAGCATGGGAGAGCACCCTCATCTCCACCAACACCACTATGCCAGCCTTTCCAGCATCACAAGCCTTGTTGCTTGGGCAAGGCCAATGCCCTAATCAGATGTGTGAGGGTTTCTCCTCCCATTAAAGCCCTGGGTTTATGAGGTGGCTGTACCGGAGCCATTCTCAAAATTCCTCTGCCACAGGGAGCAGCCAAGGTTCCTGCCATCAGCACTGAAACCCTAACAGAGGGAAGACAGAGGAAAGAAAAGTAGTGTGGGCCCTTCCTTGGCATGGCCCATGGCATACCCACTCCCATCTCACTGACCAGGGTTAGACACATGACTTTTAATAGTGCAAGAGGGCCTGGGCAATGTACTTTCTTAGATAAATCCTGCTCAGAATCAGGGGTCCCTTCCTGAAGGCAAGGAGAGTGAATGTGGGCGGTGTCTAGCAGAGAGCCTGAGGCAGGGTCTCCAGTACTCACAAACCCTCCTCCAAAATTTGTTTCCTTCCCTATCCATGACCTAAACCTGAGGCGGAATGGGACTTAGGGAGGTGATCTGGAAGGAAGGGGGAATAAGGAGTAAAGAATGTATATTTGTGGGGCTAGAGAGATGGCTCGGTGATTAAGATCAGTGGCTACTCTTTGAGGGTTCAGTTGCCAGGACCCATGTGGCAGGCTCACAACCATCTGCTAATTCCAGTCCCAGGGAACCTGATGTCTTCCTCTTCTGACTTCAGTGGGCACAAGGTATACACGTGGTGCACAAATATACCTACAGGCAAAATGCTGAGATACACAAAATAACCTTTAAGAAAAAAATGTATACAACAAAGACATCTGTTCAATGATGTTCATAGCAGCACTATTTGTAATAACCAGAAACTGGAAGCAGCCTAGATGCCCCTCAGCTGAAGAATGGATGGAGAAAATGTGGTACATTTACACAATGGAGTACTACTCAGCAGAAAAAAACAATGGAATCTTGAAATTTGCAGGAAAATGGATGAAACTCGAAGAAACCATTCTGAGCGAGGTAACCCTATCACAAAAAGACAAACATGATATGTACTCACTCATATGTGGATTTTAGACATAGAGTAAGGGATTACCAGTCTACAATCCACATTGCCAGAGAAACTAGTAAACAAGGAGGACCCTAAAAGAGACAAACATTGTCCCCTGGAGAAGGGGAAAGGGTCACCACCCCCTGAGCAAATTGAGAGCATGGGAAGAGGGGGGAGGGAGCTACGAGAAAGAGAAGGGAAGAAAAGGAAGGATGCAGAGGTCATGAGGGAGCAGAAAGGTTGAGTCAGGTGTAGATTAGAAGAAAGGATATGTGATAGGTAGGGTTTTAGTTGGGGGGGGAGGGGAGGAGAAGGGAACTGGGATTGTCATGTAATTCAATCTTGTTTGTAATTCAAAAAAAGTTAAATAAAAAAATGAAGAAAAAAAAAAGAAAAGAAAAAATGTAGTCCTCTCTTTCTCTGGTACACCAGAGAGGCTAAATTTATTTTTCTTTAAATGGATTTTTGTGGCAAACTGTTTCAAGTCTATACTAAAAATAAAAACTAATGTAATAAATATTCCAGTGTGTATATGTATGTTTGTGTTATAGGCATGTGTGTGCTTGAACGTGTGATGGCCAGAGGTCAACACTGGATGTCTACCTCAATCAGTCTCTACCTTGTTTGTGTGTGTGTTTTGATCAGGGTCTCTTGCTGAACCTGGAGATCTCTAATTTGGATAGACAGGCTGGCTGGCTAGCCAGCTCCAGGGAATCCCCCTTCCTCTGCATCCCTGGGATTACAGTCACACTCTCCACTAACAGGCTGTGGTTTGTGTGGGTGCTGGAGGTCAGAACTCTGGTCCTTGTACTTTCTTGGCAAGCGCTTTGCTGGCAGAGCCATCTTCCTACCCACCCACTCTCATGAGACATTTTGACCGAATCTTTCCATGTCCACGTTTGCATCAAATTTTAGGAAGTTAGGGATGGTAAATATGAATGAGGTCTCAAGTCTTCTGTCCCAACCCCTCTCCCACCCCTGCCCCTGAAGTGCCCCCATACTGAATTAAGTGTCCACACATCCTTATATGTCTCTCGTTCTTCAGCTGCCTCATGCATAGGCAATGCCACATGTAAGTGTGAATGCATCCTTATATGTCCATCGTTCTTCAGATACCTCACACATAAGCAATGCTACAAATCATGGTTCTGCTGTTGAACTTGATACAGATGGTGACTTCTACATGACTCATCACACAGCTTGCTGTTTCTTCTCAGCATTGGCTTTGAGCTGCATCCACAATGATAACCGACTCTGCCTCAGCCGTTTATCATGGCCGTGCTGTGTGTGTTGTGTACGACTATGGCATATGACTACACCACCACGTATTTATCTCTTCTTTCCAAAGTGGGTTTGCTTTTGTGACTGTGTGCTATTCAGCTGGGCCGCAGTAAGCCTCTCTGTCAGGGTCTCCTGGCACAGATATGCAAGAGTTTCTTAGTTTTGTGGTTTCCCAAGTGAGTCTGTGACCTGCAGTGGCAGGATACCTGGTAGATTCTCAAGCCTTACCCTAGACCTCCTGTAATGATTTGGATCTGTAATGGCTCTCCCAGCTTGGGGTTTTGAATGCTGCTCCATAGCCCTAGAAACTATTTTGAGAGAGACTGGAACTGTTAGGAGGTGGGGGCTGCCTGGTAGAAGTCTGTCACTAAAGGAAGCCTTTAGAAATTTTCCCCAGTCCAACCTCCTCTCTCACAGCCATGAACTGCTCTGCTCCATGGTGATTTCTCTGCCATCAGGGATGGAACTGCTTTAAAACTCTGGGCTCAGATAAACCTCTCCTCCATTACAGTTGTCCCTGTAGCTTTGTGGGATGGAGGAACAGCTCCCTAAACCATCCTTGGGGCCTGAGAAGTCCTCTTAATCTCTACTCTGATGAAACCAGACCCTTGGCTTCAACACAGAAAAGCATTTCAGGACAATCTAGCATGAAGTAGAGGTGGCGTTTATTAAAAATAGAAAAGTGCTTAGGGAAAGATATGACACACCCAAGCGCACTGTGAGGTGGGGTGCTTCTAAAGAAGAGTCACACTGAGGTGTCCTAGTGGTGACAATGTAAAGGACTTTGGGAGCTTTTGAAAATTCATATTACTCTCTCTCTCTCTCTCTCTCTCTCTCTCTCTCTCTCTCTCTCTCTCTCTCTCTCACTCTCGTGTGTGTGCGCGCTCGTGTGCATTCGTGCATACGCACATGTGTGTGTGTGTGTGTGTGTGTGTGTGTGTGTGTGTTTGTGTGTGTGTGTGTGATACACATCCATTCAGAGGGCAGAAGAGGGCATCGAGTATCTTCCCCTATTACCTTCCATTTTGTCTTCTTGAGACAGGGCCTCTCACTGAACCTGGAGCCCACCACTGGCTAGGCTGACTGCCCATCAGGCTCCTGGGATCCGCCTGTCTCCACCCCTCAATGCTGGAGTTACTTGGCTGGTCCTGGCTTTTATGTGGGTGATGAGGATTTGAATTCAGGCCCTCTTGCTTTGATACTGTCATCAAGCACTTATTAGCCCCTTAAGCCATCTCCTAGTCCCTGCTTAATGGGTTCATAAGGTACCTGGCCCTCCCCTATATCTAGTCCCTTTTTTGATCATTGAGATTCTGGGGTGTCTCTGGGGTGTCTTAGATGGAATTACAGTCTGATAAAGTAAAACCACAAGCCACTGGAGCTGCTCAGGGAGGCCCTAGAAAATCTCAGGTTTCCAGCTGGAAGGAGAAAAGGCCTGGAGTAGATGCTGGTGATTATATTGAGACTAGTGCTCCTCGTCCGGTGAGTCTGCAGCCAGACTGAAGAGTGAGAGGTTCTCTTCCCTTCTCAGGTCCCCATATTTTCTCTCTCCTGCCTCAACATCAACACGGAAGTAGCCAGTCACACAGCCGTTCTGTAGGGTGAGGTCAGATGACAAACTACTGGGTGTGAGCAGGCATGTCTTCAGACTTACTGTATCCTGTTAGATTTTTCTCCAGGACCTACACTAGCAGAAGAAGTCTCCTTTCATTCCTGTCTGTCTTTGGTGTCATCCAACTTGAGCAGGTGTTGCTGAGAGATTTGGGGGAACCCAGCTCCATCTGGGTCTGGTGGTGTGGCTCTCTCCAGTTCGGGGGCCCTCTCGTGGCTTCACATTTTTTCTTGGCTGTCCGCTGCCTGCAACTTTGGAAACCCCACATCTTTACTCTTCTGCCTCACTTCTGCGTATTCTTTTCCTGGAGTACCGGCACCGAGGGCTCTATCACTCTTACCCAGGGTGTGTCACAGGGTACACATCTGCTACAGTGGGATCCTGTGAGGGCCACCCACATCAGTCAGCTCCTCGGGTATAAGCAACAGAAATAGGGTGATGAAGTGGTAGGCTCTCAGGTTTCTGGGTTGAGTATTATGAGAGTGACAGGAACCCAGCAAGTCTAAGCAGAGACCACGATGTCCCCACATGTTCCTCACTGTGTACTGAGATATCTTCCAGGCTTTGCAAGGACTGCCCTCTGCTGACAGGAGGCGGGGTGGCCCCTGGTTTCCACTCTAGGGAGGTCCTGGCACCTCACACACAAGACGTGCCTCAGCGGGGAAGATACATACTGGTGGGAACGGAAGGGCTGGGAGCTGGAGAGCCAAGAATGTCCTCTTCTGAGGCCCCATGGTCTCAGGTCAGTCAGGGTGGGTAACCAGCTTATTCAATGTCCCAGCTTAATGATGTGTAAAAAACAGAGCAGTTTAATGCTCGCTGGGCAGCTTCTGTGTCCTTTCTTAGTGACTCTTGCTCAAATTCCAACTCTTCCCACCACCTGTCCCCTGTAGTCTCCACTGTTCCCTCTCTTCTGGGCACCTGCCTCTGAGAGATATAACCAGGCCCTATGGCCTTGCTTCTCCGTGGGTTCCCTCACTGAAAGCTCCTCATACTTGCAATGAAATCGAGTGAGCTTCCTGCTGCCACTCTCTGGCCCACTTTTCCAAGCTCCTCTACTCAGAAAGGTACAAGAAAGGACGGTTGTAGGGCCGGGGCATGAAGACTAACACCTCACCTGCTTTGGCAAAGATCTCCTTGAGAACCTTGGCATGGAGCATCTGACTCCGCTCCAGAGTACTGCTCACCTTCTCCCCAGCCTTGCAGCCATGTTCCTCCTTCCTCCCCTTGACCACCTGAACCTAGGGGTGACAGGAGCTTTTGTGGTGATGACAGTGGGAACTGGAGTATTGCTCAGAATCTGAGAAGTAAGGTGGTGTCTCACCTATCCCATTGTGCAGTGTACACACACCAGTACTGCTATTTAGTAAAGAGTAAATGTGCTATAATAGAGAAGTCCAAGTAACTGAATCTGAGCAAAGTAGGCATTGATTTCTGTTATATCAGCAGTCTATAAATGCCTACTTCTATGTCCCATTGGCCAGATTTTGATCACATGATCACCAGTAGTCAGGTAGTCAGGGATGCTTAGAAATGTAGTCTTCTATTATATCCAGCTAATAGCCCAATGAGTCCATCTAAATAGCTCACATGTATGATTTCACTGTCTTTCTCCCACCTGGTCTGGCTACAGCAGGCACTGGTCTGGGGGGAAACTGCACGGGCTGTGTCATATGCTCAGAGGAGAACGGCTGTTCTACCTGCCAGCAGAGGCTCTTCCTGTTCATCCACCGGGAAGGTATCCGCCAGTATGGCAAGTGTGTGCACGACTGTCCCCTCGGCTTCTTTGGAATCCGTGGCCAGGAGGCCAACAGGTGCAAGAGTACGTGTCTCCTCCCATGTTGTAGGCAAGCTACCCTGTATCCTACCCTCTCCCCAAACATACCCTGGGAGGAAGCAGAAGCACACCCAAGCCCAAGCTTGCTGGTTTTAGCCAGTCCTGCAGCTCTGGGCCAGGTAGTCTCCTCCCTGAGTCCATCAGCTCAAAGAGGACACCAGCAGGTCTGGGCACAAACATGGCAGGGAACCTGAACTTCTCCCTATGGCCTCCAGCAGACTGCTCACCCCCTCTGAGTCTAGCTCCTGTAGGAAAAGTAGTCCTGACCTTTCCTCCATTTTCACTGTGACCTGGGACAAATCATCACTGATCTCGAGCCCTGTGGGTAAAGGGTGGGGGAACTTCACTCCTGGCCCAGATTGGCTGTGTGACATCTAACGTTATCACTTCCCATGCTTAACCTCAGCTTAGATGAGAAAGGAAGGCCTCCTCATATGTAGCCCAGCTCAACAATTTCCAAGTCTGCGCTGCTGACAAGATAATATATCCAGATCCCAGTGACCTAAACAGAGGACCCACCCCCCTCAGGCAGACCCATGACTTGTGGTGTCCCTGACTCTGTTGCAGAATGTGGGGCCACATGCGAGAGCTGTTTCAGCCAAGACTTCTGTATCCGGTGCAAAAGGCGGTTTCATCTATACAAAGGGAAGTGCCTGCCCACCTGTCCTCCAGGCACCTTGACCCACCAGAGTACCCGGGAATGCCAGGGTGAGTGAGACCCTGGCCACTTGCCCTGGCCTTGAGGAGAGGTCAGAAGGCCTGGAAAAAGTCAACAAAATGTTATGGGGTGGTGGGCAGCCCAGCCCCATGTTGGTATACAGAAAATCTTCTGAGCTCTAGTGCCACTGTAACCATCAAGATCATGGATACTGTACTACTAAGTCTGGCATTACTATTGTCACCAAGGGTGTTCTCACCAGCAGGGCAACAAGGAACAGTGTTAACCGTAGCTCCTCAGAAAGCCACTTCGTCTGTGTCCCAGGGTGTCTCCGAAGAAGTAACTACATGAGGAAAGGGCAGATCCCTGCACCTTGTGCAAAAGCCAGGCACTGTCAGGCACAGCAGGTGCTCTCTGTAACCCCACCCCTGTGAGAAACGGGTGGGCCCCTGGGGGTGGCTGAGATCTCCATCTTTACACTCCAGTGGGAGACAGAAGGGACATGCAGTTGGTATATAGCATTCTAGGTTCAGAATCTTTGAGAGGAATTCTGAAGTGGCATGAAGTTCCTGGGCCCTCCCCATCCATCACTCCCCACATCTTTCTTCTTTGGTGTGGCCTCCTGGGAATGCCTTTGAGCCTGCACTCCCATCCATGGCCAGAAAACATAAGACAACGATCTGCAAAATGGCTCTGCCTCTTAAGGCCTTTCTGTGGCTCCTCTTAGCCTCCGGCAGAGCCTGGGGCAATCAGGTTCCCATCTGGGACCTCCTCATGCATCTTCCTCCTCTTCCAGGCTGGCCTGCCTATCAATCAGGTCAGCATCTTGGGGACCTTGTGAGGTTTCCATTCACTGGAAGCACCTCCTACCTCTCCTTCCCAACCCACTGGACACTCGGTAGAAGAAGGCTTCCCGGCCTGACCCTCGACCTTCTGTGCCCTCCGGAACTACACAAAGCACCCCTGCCTTCCTGGCACAGTATCTCAGCATAGTGCATTCTGGGAGGCAGGCAGCTGCACTCTGGAGGGCAGGCAGGTGCATGTCTCTTATGTGCAGTTACCCTTCTGTACCTGCAGCTCTGGGTCTCACAGTAGGTGCTCAGTTTTGACTTGTCAGGTGGTGGCAGCATAGTTACCTGTTCCCACCTGGCTGTGTACACCTGTTCCTGCTTCAGACCTCAGCACCTGGGTGCTGCCTTCTGCTCAGAAATGAATGGAATGACTCTGCAATTCCCTCTTCTGAGAACTTTCTGTCCATCATCTCATTGTCCCTCACAGCAGCACTGGGTGGCTTTGACCTTCTACAGTTGATCAAAGGCTTATGGTCAAGTTCAAAGCTGGAACCCTGATCCTGAGGACCTTTTAGCAGCCAGATACCTCTGTGTCTGACCCCAGTTCCTGCACCTTTCTGAATCCCAGTCACTTGGCCTTTCAGATCCTGCTGGCCAGTGAGGCTTAATTCAGCTTTGTTAGATTCTCTGTGTAGCCTTCTGCTTCTCTGGCAGGAGCTCACTCTGGTTCCTGGCACAGCCTCCATGGAGCTCTTTTGCAGACTCCTGCAAATGGCAGTCTCTCTGTGTGTTCTCTGTTACCAGCAATAGACTGGGTCCCTTGCAGGTAGAGATCCTCAAACCCCTGGTCCTTGAATCCAAGAGGCACACACTACCAACTGACTCGCCTGTCTGTCTCTCCCTTCACCCATAGAGGAGTGTGAGCCAAGCCCGTGGGGCAGCTGGAGTCCCTGCATACACAATGGGAAGACCTGTGGCTCAGGCTGGGGCCTAGAGACCCGGGTGCGGGAGGCTGGCCCAGCCAAGCAGGAGGAGATGGCGAGTTGCCGAGTGTTATCTGAGTCAAGGAAATGTCCTATAAAGAGGCCCTGCCCAGGAGGTGAGTACTAGGCCTAAGGGCTGCAGTGGAAAAAAAACCCATGGGTGATTTCTAGTGTCCAGGGATAGAGACCACCCCCACATAGATGGCATCTGCAAGGCCACCTGAAAGACCCCTGCCTGCCAGTCCTTCCTGTGAGCTAAGCATCACCCTGTGGGGTACTTACACGGAAGGGTCCCAGATACAGGAGGAAGACTGATTGCAGTACCCAGGCCCCCCTTCCTCCCGCCCATGCCATAAGGACTTTGAAACAGCCTGTTGTTTCTAGTGGAGTTCCTGGGAAAGCCTGGGAAGTCGGGGTCTGTGGGTGCATGGCAGTGTAGTACCCATACTGTAATACAAAGGAGAAGTGATGCCAAGAAGCAGGTGCTTGACCCAGCATACAGGGATCAGTTGGAGACAGGTCCCAGGAATGCAGAGAGCCAAGGTTGCCATAGAGATTTGAGTGAAACACTCTAAAACCCTATGCACACATGTGCAGAGATCCCAGCTCTGAAGATTCAATGCTGTCAACTATGCAACAATAGAATGGGGAGCTATGCCTATACTCACCCCCACTAAATACCACAGGAACCCCTTCACTAAGGTGGGTAAGACCACAGATTTCTAATGGAGCACTAAGAACCCCAAAAGAGAGGGCTGTGAAAAAGCAATGTTAAGGACAAGAGCATGGTATATTAGCTTCTATATAGTCACTGGCTCATTTTATCTGCATGATGACTATGAAGTTTCTGTCCCACCCAGTCCCACAGCTATTTAGTTCCAAATAAACACACAGAGACTTATATTAATTATAAACTGTTTGGCCGATGGCTTGGGCTTCTTATTGGCTAGCTCTCTCTTAATTATTAACCCATTTCTGTTAATCTGTGTATCTCCACGTGTTTTGGCTTACTGGTGATGCCCAGACCTCTTGCTTCCTTGGCAGCTACATGTCATCTCCTTGACTCTGCCTACTACCTTTCTCTATCCCTTTTTGGATTTCCTGCCTGGCTAAATCCTTCCTGTCCATTGGCCAAAACCACTTTATTCATCAACCAATAAGAGAATCATATATTCACAGCGTACAGAAGGACATCCACCATCATCTATGTGTGCTTATTATCCCATCTTAGAAGATGGAGGCCCATGGAGCTTGAGTCACTTGCCCCAGGGTCAGATAGCCAGGAGTAGGTGAGCCTAGAGGCCAAACATTAATTATTGAGCAAAGAAAAATCTAAGTCATAGTCAACAGTGAAAGTCCTGGAGCCAGGACACAGGACACAGAGTTGGGACATTGAAGAGGCAAAATTTGAAGCCAGGGACTCTCCCACCACCAACACTACCCACAAAACACAGTTGGCAGTTGGGACAGAGAGTGGGCCTGGATGAATCTAGACACCCAAAACTCAAGGAAAGCCCTTTCTCGGGTGATGACAGTAGGAACTGTGGCTGCAGACACTCTGTGGCGATTGCTGTGAGTGGCATATGCTTAGTGCATGAGTTTCCAGAAGCCTGCAAGGCCTCCTCGTATATACCTCAGCCCAGTAGCCTTTTCCACTCAGCTTTTCTGAGCTCTCCTTCCAGAATCATCCTGTCACGTCATAGCACTGACACTTCTAGGGAAAAGCCCTGCTCCTTCTGCAGTTGTGTGCGGTGAGTCTCTGGAGGTCAAGGCCGTCTCTGATGTTGGAACAGGACCCAGATGCTGACTTGTGGGATGAGTAGGTGCAGGTGCATGGGTGGAGGGAAGAGAGGTGGATGGGTGGGTGGGTGGCTAGGTAGGTAGCTGTGTGAGTGAGAAGATGGATGGGTAGGTGAGAAGTTGAGTGGGTGGGTAAGTAGAGGGTTAGGTGACTGGGTCGATGGATGGTGGGTGGGCAGGTGCATGGGTTGGAGGACACAGGGTGAGAGGGTCTGTGGATGGGTAAATTAGGTAGTTCTGCGAGTGTGTGGTGTGGGGGAGGTTGCTTGTGTAACTGGGAGTTTGCATGGGTGAGCGGGAGTTTGCATGGGTGAGCGGGAGGTTGCATGGGTGAGCGGGAGGTTGCATGGGTGAGTGGGAGGTGCATGGGTGAGCGGGAGGTGCATGGGTGAGCAGGAGGTTGCATGGGTGAGCGGGAGGTTGCATGGGTGAGGGGGAGGTTGCATGGGTGAGCAGGAGGTGCATGGGTGAGCAGGAGGTTGCATGGGTGAGCGGGAGGTTGCATGGGTGAGCGGGAGGTGCATGGGTGAGCGGGAGGTTGCATGGGTGAGTGGGAGGTGCATGGGTGAGTGGGAGGTTGCATGGGTGAGTGGGAGGTGCATGGGTGAGCGGGAGGTGCATGGGTGAGCAGGAGGTTGCATGGGTGAGCGGGAGGTTGCATGGGTGAGGGGGAGGTGCATGGGTGAGCGGGAGGTGCATGGGTGAGCGGGAGGTGCATGGGTGAGCTGGAGGTACATGGGTGAGCGGGAGGTGCATGGGTGAGCGGGAGGTTGCATGGGTGAATGGGTGTGCATAGGCAGCAGGCTGGCTGGCCTAGGGGAAGGAGGAGGACAAAACTCAGTCATCCCTCCAATCCCAGCCCTCAGAGCAGACAAGAACCCCAGGTAGTACTCTTTAATGTCCCCAGATTGCATCCTCACCTGTGGCCTGCACGGTGTCTCCAGGGATTTAGGTTTGATGGGGAGACCCAAGCAGGCAGCCTGGTCTATGTGGTGACACTGAGTCTGCCCTACAAATGGAGATGCTGAGGCCCTGGCTCTTTGTGAGGGCAGTTAACCCTGGAGGAATAGTTCTTTCCCTGTCTGTGACAGGGTCTGAGGTCTCTCCCTGCCTGCTATGTGTCCTTGGAAAGCAGTGCCCTGAATGGTGTCATCAGTTCCAAGGACACACAGCTTCCCAGGAAACCACCGTGAGACAAAGAGCATATGAAAATGGCTTGGGTAGGGAGACACTTTATAAACTGGAAATTTAGGCTTGGCCTGCCTCCCAGACACACCTCAGTCTTTCCTGCTGTCACCAGAGGAGTGGCTCCAGCTGGGGTGAGTGCCCCAGGGAGCCTGCAGATCCTGGTAAAGCCCCGAAGGCAGTGTGGAACACCACAGGGAAGTGCAGACAGCACTATGACAAAGTGAGCCGAGAGGACCCTGCCAGGGGACATCCAGCTCTCCTAAAGACAGCATGCTGGGAGCTCTGCCACACCCTCTGCCATCTGGCCATGGTCACCCAGTCAGCCGCAGCCCAGATGAGCTTCTCTGAGGGGATCAGAACTGGCTCCAGAGGCTCCAGGCCATGAGCAAGTTAATCCTCTGGCCAGCCTTTGGTCACTTTGTCTGAGAAGAGACTAATCCATTGCTCACATTAGACAGACATATGCCGTATTCTTTCAGGGTTGGTGAGACACACTGCCATCTAGCTGAGACCTGGGTCAGGATTTGCAGTCAGCCCTCTGTACCATGGGAGCAGCTGAGGCCAATGTCTTTCCCTGCCTGTCAAATGGGATAGAAATGGTGGCTTTTGCTTCCATTGTGTGGATTTACTCTCCCCAGTCTTTGGGTCTCTCTGGGTCCTCCTGCCAGCACCAAGCAGCAGCTAAATCTCAGGGTCTCTGGCTGTGGGGCTGCTAGTGAGGGCAGAGCCTGACTAGAAGTAGCTGGGAACTGACAGGGATCTATGCAGAGGAGACTGTCTCCAGCAGGAAGTCTTATTAACAGTGAGGCGGGTAGTACATGTGTGGAGAGGTGTGGGGACCCCCATGAGGCCATCCTAAGTCCTGACAGGTGCTAACCCAAGTGGTCCTTGGCTGGACACAGGCTGTTACCCAGCCCCACCTCCACTCTGCGCACCCACTCCTCAAGTCAGTGTCCTCCCGACCCCTAGGAATTGCCAAGAAGGATTCTGTCCCGAATAATTTCACCTGCAGCCCCAAATTTAAAACAGGGTGACTTTGAGTCCCTCACTCAGAGCCTTCTGGGAGTACTTGGGGTTCCCTCAACTCTCAGGACCTCCCTGGACCTGTGCTCTCTTACAGAGAGAAATCCCAGGCAGAAGAGCCGGAAGGATCGACGCCATCGCAAGGACAGGAAGTTGGAGCGCAGGCCGCAGCAGCCTGGCTCACAGTGACCGCCTCCAGCTCCATCTTCTGGCCTCTCTTGGCTTGCTGCACTTCCACTGTGGTCTCCTCCCTTCTCCCCCTGCCTGGCTCTTTTGTCCGCGTCCCTCACCCTTTCTGTCTTATCGTTCTGTCTTTCCACTGCATTTTATCCGTCTCCCCTTTGCTCTCTCCCCTCACTCCCTTCTTCACTTCCTTGTTTTGTCTTTGGACCTTTCCCCCTCTCTCCATGTACCCTGTTTTTTCTTTCTGTTCTTCACTCTCCGCCCCCAACCCCATACACAGACACACATACAGAAGGAACCTAAGTCCTCCGTGTGGCTCTTTACACCTTAAAGCAAACATATTTTTTCCAGATCTGCGACCCTGTCATGACCCCACTTTTGCGGAGTTACAATTTAGGAGGAATAGGGATGGTGTAACTTGGCTAATCCTGGGAGCCCAGCTTCTAGCCAACGAGACCCTGCGACCTGAGTTGTGAGCCCTTCGCCGGGTCCAGTCAGTCCCTCAAGGCCATTTCTGCAACACTCAGCTATTGGCTCTGATGGATGAGTGAGGCCACCAGCTTCCAGGATCTCCTGAGGCCCAGACTGCACCCCTTATCCAGGATGGTGTTGTAGGAGTCACTAGGAGCCCTTTGGCTAGACAGTGGCCTCACCCACCAGCACATCCCTTTGCAAGTGCCTGCAACACACCCTCAGTGCCCCCTCTGGTCTCCCTCTCAGAGTGCCCGTGACCTTCCCCCAGTTGACAACCCATCCCACGGCCTTTGGGGACCCATGCACAGAATCAGGTAGGATTGTTATTCCTGAGGGAATAAGTCTCTCATCTCGAAGGCTATTGAAGCTAAATGGAGCTTAAAGCTGGCCCCACCCACTCTATTCACCACCCTGCTACCTGCCTACCCATCATACCCATAGAGAAACCTACAGCTGAGGGAGCAGTGGCCTTCATTCGGCACATCGCATCTGTGAAGAAGCCTGAGGATATTGGGGAAGCAGTAGGGAAAATTGTTGGATCAGCAGTTGGGATGGCTTCCCACTTTCCCACCTCCTATGTGGGCCCCCTGAGTGTTTTATTTCACAGGGATTCCCCCAATGCCAGGAAGGAGGAACACTGGGAGGAGCCTTCAGGTAGACCAAACTAATTGCCAGGTCTGTCCTTACCCCTGCCTTTGGCCTAGGAGCTGCCATCATTGCTGGGGAGGAGTCTGGGCATTAGAGCCCAAAGGTAGCTGGAGAGAGATGTAGTCCAGGCAAGAGAGATGTACCATATGACATAATGTCACCCCCTCAGGCAGTGACCCTCACACTCACCCGACACTTGCCAGGAGAGGGTCCCCAGCACCACTCCTGATCCTGTAGCTGTGTTCCTCCCTGGTGTCCCACTTGGAACACCTGGATCCACTGCTTGCCAGGCCAGGCTCTCTGCTTCTCTGTGGAGGTTCACACCCCTGAAATGCTTTCTTGCTTTGAGACCCCAGCAATTTTTTTAAAGAAAGAGAAAAAAGGAACTCATGAGGGCTTATTGGGCATCAGATAGTTTTAGAATTACCGTGCCCAGAAGTTCACAGTAGCAGAATCTAAACTTCCTGGGGCAGCTTCCACCAGAGCTCAAGGGTCATGAGGACCAACAGGACAGACAGGGTTTCTGCTGGAGTGCAGAAGGGGTCTTAAGAAAGGGTCTCAGGGGCTCTGTCATTAAAATGTTTGCCTTGTCACCATAGGACCTGAGTTTGAACCCCAGAACCCACAAGGAAAAAGCCAGGCATAATGGCTTGCCTCTGTGGTCTCACAGCCCCAGAAAGGCAGAGATGCCTGGGGCTTGTTGGCCAATCATCCTGCCCCAAGAGGCAAGCTCCCGGTCAGTAAGGAACCTTGTCTTTAAAAAGTTAGGCAGCACCTGAGGAACAACACCTGAGATTATCCTCTGGCCTTTAAACACTTGTACACAACAGGCATGCACACATGTATGTACACACACACAGAGGGGGGGGCACTTTCAGCCACAGTCAAAAAATAACATATCCTAGCAAACCCTCAGCCTCTTAAATCAGTTACAACCTTGGTCCCCACTTGTGCTCTATTCGGCTTCTGAGAAGTCCAGAGCCACCCGAAAGAGCACAGTCGGAGTCATGGCCACAACCTGGGCAACTAGAAACCTGGTGTAAGCTCAGCCTGTGAGCAGTTAGTTACCTGTGAGTCTGGGCCATGCCATCTGCCCTTTGGGGCTTCCGTTTCTCCTTTTGATCAATGAAGAGGAGACAGGACTAGACTCATCCCATCACCTGCATCTGCAAGGTCCAGCCACGTTCTGGGCTTTAAGAGGGTTTTAAAGCTTCAGATTTCGGGGTCCCACCCCAGACCCACACATTATGAACAAGCTGAGAAGCAAATGAGACAAGTGAACTTACTCTAGACTGAGTTGGGAGGAAGGGCAAGCTGAGTTTCAGAGTCTGGATTGAGGATCACAGCTCCAGCTCTGACCCCACAGCGCAAAGGTCTGAGTCTGTGCATACATGGGGGACACAGATATGTTCTCGCTGACGTTATCAAACCCTAGGCCACTGGAGGCTCTAAATTCTATAGCTGTTAGAGGACAAAAGTGGGGGTCAAAGTGCAATTATCTAGCCATGTTCTTTCCCCGGTGAGGTGGGGAACCTGATATTCTACCCTTGACTGATTGCTCTGGGTATTTTTAAAATATTTTTAATGTTTTCAGGTTTAACTAATTCTCCCAGAGCCTCCACTGTAACCTAGGGCTTCAGGCATCCATCATCCACCTTCTATGCTTTTGTGGTCCATCTTCTGCACCTTCCTGGTAAGGGAACCTGCACACCATTAAGAGCCCATCATCTGAACGCTTCTGGCAGGCAAAGCTGGGAAAGTTCAGAAATGCTCCGTTTCTGGAGTCATGGAGAAGGCCAATGAGGCTGTTTGGCCCCTCAATGATGTTCTAGAAGCAGAGAGAAACACTTTGCCGCTCCTGCCCCATTCCTGCTGGCCTGTACCAGGCCTGATTTGCCACCTACTCTGTCCCCACCCCCACCAGACCGTTCACCATGGGCTGCCTGTTATTCCCACATACAGCCACTAGAGGGTGTGACTCAATCAGGAACTGCCAGCCTGTTTGCTGCCCACTCTGAATTTGGGGGCATATTGCTGTCCTGGAGGACAGGGAGAGAACTGAACAGTGACTTCAGTGGAATGGTCTTCACAGAAGCACACGATGTCTAGACTCCAGACCCAGGTCCCAGGCCACTCCAAGGCCAGAAAAGAAACATGACGCCAACATCCAGGAGAGCTGCAGTGACTGACTTCGGCAGACGCCAGCCCCAGGCGACATGAACATCCCAACTAGTTTAAAGAAAATTTCATTCATCCCATGGACCCTTCTGACTTGAAAATGTGCATTCTAACAATAAAAATGAAAGTGATGGTGGTGATGGTGTTGCGTGTTAGTTTGGCGCCTGGCGTGTAGTGGAGGTGCTAAGAGCCGTATCACTGTGTTTCAGTTCTTTTGAGTCTTCCCTTCGAAAGAGACCATAGTAACTCACATTTTTCTGTCTCTCTCCTCCATACCTGAATTTTCACACCCTTTATCTCCTGCATGTACACACAACCCGTCAGCCAGCTTACAGAAGAGAGAGACTCATCCAGATCCATCAGCCCCATCCACTCAGTACAAAATGCATAAGATGCCTACTGTGTGCTTCACACTGTAGAATACCAGTAATAAAGACCTGGGCCTTTTCCCCCTGTATGCTTGGTCAACTCCAATCGTGTGAAAGGCCTTTTGCAAAGGAGATGTTCTAGGAGAAGGGTCAAAACATCCATCCACAGCCCATTGGTCAGAGATCTCTCCAAGACCAGGGAGCAAAAGGCATGAGGGAGGATTGTGGAGTCACTTTATACAAAGGGTCCAAAGACCTGACCCCATACCAACTTCCGGCCTCAGGAGCATCCGGGTCTTGGACCACAGGCCCAACTGTGAAGCTGCTCTTCCTGTCCCGGGCCTCCATCACTCAGCCTACCCCACAGCCCTTCTTAAGGCAGAGCAGACACACACCCTGGTGTGCCGTGGGAGCAGACAGTTGGACAGTGGCTCCTCCAGGCCGATGGTTCCAGCCCCCAGCTAGGAGTCTCCCCAGTGAGGCTGCCCTCCTGTCCTGCCTGGGCTCCTGGCCCTCAGAACCCATGAGCATGACGAAATGGCAGTTGTTTTCTGTTTCTGGAGTGGGAGAGAGCTGTTTCCTAGGAGTACGCAGCTGGATCGGACTCATCTTGACATCTGTCCCCCAAGGCAGACGTGAGATGTGTTAGAACTGAGGACAAAGTCACAGATGCCACCTGCATCCCTGCCTAGCTATGAGCCACAGGTGAGAACACACAGTCTCTGTGCCTCAGTCTTTGCATCTGTGAAAGGGGATAAGAGTGGTCTCCATGGTGTCAGTGTGAGGCTTCAGCAAGGCAGTGTGTAAGAAAGGGGTTAGAGATGTAAGTGCCTAGGAGTGGCCTTCTCATTACATACTCATTCAACAGACATTTACTAAGCACGCTGTTGGAGCAAGAAACGAGGTCAGCCATTTAACATGGAGCACTAAATTAGTCCTCCCCAGAGCTCTCTTAAACAAGGAATCCAGCACTTAGAAAGTAACCAATAGAGTGGGAACATGGAAACAAAAACAGCCCTGAAGCAGTCACGTCACACTGAGCAGGACAGGCATCCTCATCCCCAGCTCATGGAGCACCTATGGGAGCAGATCCATGGCCATCCTCATCCCAAGCTCATGGAGCACCTATGGGAGCAGATCCACAGCCACCCTCATCCCCAGCTCATGGAGCACCTATGGGAGCAGATCCATGGCCCTTCCTGCCACTTGTTTTGTTCCTCAAGGATGAGGAACAGCGTAAGAGAGCAGAGCAGATCCTCCCACAGGAAATCCAAACCATGACAGTATATCATAAAGATACCACTTTCCAAAGAGGCAGAAAGGTGACTACACAGGTCTCTGCTCTCCTAGCCTTCCTCAAAGGAGTGAGACTTGGCCCAGCTGCTGTAGAAGGCAGCTGACAGTGTCCACTAAAATGGCCAGGCGCATGCCTTCTGATCCCCCCACACACAACCATTGCCTTGCTTCCCCTTTCACTTACTCTGGCCCACAAGTGAAATGTCAAGAGTTCCAGGTCCACGGCTGCTCCCTCCAATCCCACACAAGAAAACCAGAAATATCTAGAACTAGAGGAGGGCTGTGTAAGGCACACTCTCCGTGGACACCACATGGCATAAAGGCACTCTGAAGGGCCTTGTGATGGACGACACGGCTAAGTGGTACACTCCTAAGAGAAAAAGCAAGTCTCACCACAGAGTGCAGGGTGAGACGGTGGAGAGGAGAAGACAGCCTTTCCTCTGCAGGGTGGGTGTGTGCCAACCCTGGTGAAAGAAGACAGTAGAATTCAGTGCCCTGATGGCTGGAGCTGGAGGGAGGCAGAAAGGGGCTGAGTTCACTTTTGTGCCTTTTGAATTTAAGCCATTTGACCATAACATTAGGTCAAAAAATATCACAAAAACTGGTCTTAAGATGTCCTTAAAAGGATTCCAAAAGGGAACCTTCTAGACAGGGTTTAGAACTTAAAAGAGGGATGCACCTCCTCCGCCCCACCCCCCAGTGTGAAGCTCCAACTGCTTGTCAGAGACTGAGGGTCCAGCCTTGAAGGCTGCACCACCCACTGCTTCCCAGAAAGCCTGCTTCTGTCCACACAGGCCGTGTCCACTCCTCCAGCTCCAAGCAGGCTCTGGGTGTAGTGCTTCAAAGACATGGTCCAGATGCCCAGACTTGGCAGGACTGTGTCTCCACTCCCTGGGTTCCTCTGTCCTCCCTGAAGTGGAGCCACGGTGTGCCAGCAAGTCACAGGGCATGTCTCCAGCACCGCGTCTGGCTGGCTGCTTGACTGTGAGCAAGTACCTCATCCTGGGTGCCTTCCCAGGATGGTGGTGGAATCAATTCACTGAGGTGTGAACACCAGGAATTCAGTGAGGCTCCAGGAGGTAGGTGGCTCCTTCCATCATCACTCCTTTTATCTCCTCACCAACCCCTGAATGAAATCGTGCATCCTCATCCTCATAGACTGCACTCCTTCAAGGAGACTTACCTGGTCCAGCTTGCTTTCCTCCAGCAGCTCCCATTTCTACCCTTGGCTTGTCCTATACCTGTCTAGGTCGCCAGGGGGCAGTAGTGCCCGGAAAGCTGGGAAAGGAAACCTTAAGGCTGAATTGGGTTCAGAGAGGGGCCAGGAGAGCTCCACCAATGGTCACCCATTTCTCCACCAGCACCCCACCCCGCATCACAGTCCATCATTAAGGGAAGTCAGGGCAGGAACTCAAGCCGTAACTTGGAGGGACTGAAAGGGAGACCCTGAGGAACACTGCTCCTTGGCTGACTTCCTCCGGTACACCCCAGGCCCACCTGTCTAGGGATGGCGACGCACACGGTGGGCTGGGCCCTCCCATGTCAATCATGGATCAAAGTCATGCCCCAGCGGACGCCCACGGGCTAATCTGATTGTGGCAATTCCTCAGTTGAGGCTCCTCTTCCCAGGTGATTCTGCTTTGTGTCAAGTTTATCTCTCGCGTGAGGAATCTTGGTAAATAGGCTCACACCCCCATGAAAGCAGGACATAAAAACAGAGATGAAACTATGAGAGGAAGGATAGACGGTAATGGGATAGATGTGTTGTGGAAGAAGAAGGAGGCAGAGAGACGAGAAAAGAGGAGAAGGAAGGAGATGGGGGAGGGACCTAAGGACAAAGTGCAATGATGGGCACCTTTGAGAATGCCCATAGTGGAATCCCCTCCGTTCTTGTTGTTGTGTTTTGGTGTTTGTTTTGTTCAGTCAGGGTCTTTCTATGTAGCCTTGGCTGACCTGGAACTCAGTCTGTAGCCCAGGCTGGTCTCGAACTCACAGAGATCCACCTGCCTCTGCCTCCTGAGTTCTGGGATTAAAGACGAGTGCTACCACACCCGACTTAGACCTCTTCCTCTGTATGCTAGTCTTCAATCATAATAACAACAACAACAATAATAATAATCACAGCCAAGGTGAAGAAAAACTGGGGAAGACAGGAAGCTGGGAGGGATGGGGAAGGGAGGGGAGTCAGAGGGAAGGAGGGACGCTGTGGAGCCACCAGGTCACTGGTCATCTGAACACAGCCTCTGTGCTTGGCAGTCTCCTCCTCAGACAGCCCATTACAGGAGAACCATTTCACAGATGAGCAAACAGCACTTTGAAATTCCTGGTGTAACCATTCCTCATGGGTTCTGAGCAGCACTGAGCAAGCATCTGGACACAGACGGTGGAAGAAGAAAATTCACTCCCACAAGCTGTCTTCTGAACTCCACATGTGTGCCATTATACATGTGTACACGTGTACACACACACAACACAAATTTTTAAAAATGTAATTTAAATTTTTCGAAATTTCTTTATTTTTAATTACAGCTATTTAATTTGAATTTCTCTATTGGCTGATTTTGAGAATCTTCTCATGCACTTGCTCATTATCAACACCCATTAGCACCTGTGACAGTGAATCTTGATTGTCAACTTGATTGGCTTGAGGCCGGCCTGGAAGATTAGTATAACACATCTCTCCTGCCCATCAGGGCATTTCCAGGGAAGATAAAGCGGGGGGGGGGGGTTACCACCTCCAGTAGGAGCAGCATCACTCTGTATGCTGGGGCCAGGTGGAACAAAAGAAGAAAGGAGAGGTCACTGGTGCAGGCTCTCTCTCTCTCTCTCTCTCTCTTCTCTCTCTCTCTCTCTCTCTCTCTCTCTTTCTCTCTCTCCTTCCCTCTCTCCTTCTCTCTGTCCCTCCCTCCCTCCTCCCATCCCTCTCTCTCCCCCCTCTTCCTTCCTTCCTCTCTTTCCTGCTCCTTCCATCCTAGTTACAATGATGTGAACGTCTCTGCTTCCCCACTACAACACACCACAACCATGAGCAAAGTGACTTTCCTCCTTTCTGTTGTTTCTCTTGTGGGTATCCACCGAGAAGACGACTCAGGTTTAAACCAATAGAGAGTTTTTATTAGCCAGCAAGTGACCACACTGGGTGGTTGGGATCCCAGTGTAGCCCTGAGCCTTTCTCGGGCTTTTAAACACAAAAACCATGTTCTGGGCTGACACACTTCAGTTAACAAGAACAGCTATTCAGAAAAAAGCAAGGTTAGTACATTTAGAGACTTTCCCAGAACTACAGACTTTGATGGATTAAGTCTTTGTTTTCATTCTGGCAGGTGGTGGTGTCTATGTGCTGAGTTTTATAGCATATAGTTTTACAGCATAAATGGTGCTTCCATCATGGAGGCAGTTGTGCTAAGGTCTGGGAACTATTATATTTCTGTCCGGTATTTTGTCACACAGACAAGAAAACTAACCGATAATTGGTATCAGGGTTAATGCTGTAACTAAGTCTCACCACGTGGTTCTTGAGTCTTTGGACTTGGTTTGTAGAAGAGTTAGGAAATTGGATACGCAGGCTAGAGAAAGTCTAGGATGTGCTTCATAGAACTCCATGGGCAGTTCTATGGGCACTCAATAGGCCAGAATGCCAACAGGAATGGAGGCAGGGACTCAACTGGTAATTACATCAAAGGCTATTGATGCTACATTCTCGTAAAGACCTTGCCAGAATTTTGCTCATGTCCTGAGACTGTGGGACAATGGAGCTAAATATGGCAGAGGATATTTTTTAAAAGATTTTATTTGTTATGTACGCGACATTCTGCTTCCATGTATATCTGCACACCAGAAGAGGGCACCAGGTCTCATAACGGATGGTTGTGAGCCACCATGTGGTTGCTAGGAATTGAACTCAGGACCTCTGGAAGAGCAGTCAGTGCTCTTAACCTCTGAGCCATCTCCCCAGCCCCCTGCCTCCCAGACACCATGAAGTAAGGATCACACACACACTCCTGCTGCCACGATGTTCCAAAAAGACACACGGAGCTGAGCAACCATGAACTGAAGCCTCTGAAACAAGGAGCCAAAAGAAAAAGAAAAAAAAAACCCCAAACAAACAAAACTGCCTTCCTTAAGTTGTGCTCTCAGGGGCCTTATTGCAATGATAAAGATGTCTTATGAATACAGTGTCTTGGGTCTAGAGAGCTGGCTCCACGTTTAAGTATACTCGCTCCTCTTGCAGAGGACCAGGTTCTACTCCCAGCACTCAAACGATGGTCATTTTAGTTTCAGGAGATCCCTCACTCTTTGCTGACTTCCACAGTCACTAGCCATGCATGTGGAATACCACCATACATACAGGTAATAAATAAATATTTTTTAAAAATAAATATAGTATCTTTCAAAATGTTTTATCCTTCTTATTGGATTGTTTTCTTCTTATTGAGTTGTGAAAACTTTCTCTCCTTTGTTTCTCTGCATAGACAAGATCAAATATAGAAATAGAGATTCATAAATGAACAGACAGACAGCTAATAGATATCCTGTAGATGCAAACATCTTACCAAGTATTGGTTTTGTCTGCATCTTGTAATCTCTTGTTTATCTTTTCATTTTCTCAACAGGGTCCATGCTGTCAGAACAGAACTTTTACATGTTGTTGTTGTTGGGATTTTGTTGCTGTTTTGGGTTGGGATGGGTTGTTTTTGCTTAGCACAGGCCTTCATATTTTCCAGGATGGCCTTGAACTTGCTATCCAGCTGAGGATAGCCTTGAACTTGCTATCTAGCTGAGGATGGCCTTGAACTTGCTATCTAGCTGAGGATGGCCTTGAACTTGCTATCTAGCTGAGGATGACCTTGAACTTGCTATCTAGCTGAGGATGGCCTTGAACTCCTAACCCTCCTGCTTCCACCTCCTGACTGCTGAGATGATAGTTAAATGCCACCAGGACAGGCTTCAAGCCTTTACATTTTAAGTCAAAAATCTCCAGTTTTTATCGTTCACAGTTTTTCTGTCTTACCTAAAAATTCTTTGTTTCACCCAAAGTCACAGTGATTTTTTTCCTGGGGTTTTTGTCCAGAAATTTTATGGGTTTAGGTTTTCAATTTAGATGTTGGCTCTCTTCTTCAAGGTATTTAAGTACATGAGGTGAGGTGGTGGTGAACTTGTCTTCATTCCTTTACATTTGTTTCTTAATTCGTGTGTGTGCATGTGTGCATGAGTGAGTATACATGAGTGTGTTTAATAATGATTGTGAATGAGTGCGTGTGTGCATGAGTGTGTGCAAGCATGAGTATGTGTATTCACGAGTGTGTGTGAGTGTGCATGTGTGTACATAAGTGTTTGTGATGACTGTGTGTGCAAGAGTGTGCAAGCATGAGTATGTATATTCATGAGTGTGTGTGCATGTGTGTACATAAGTGTGCTTGTGATGACTGTGTGTGCAAGAGTGTGTGCAAGCATGAGTATGTGTATTCATGAGTGTGTGTGAGTGTGCATGTGTGTACATAAGTGTGTTTGTGATGACTGTGTGTGCAAGAGTGTGTTGCATGGGTGTATATTTTCGAGTGTGTATGTGTGTAAGTGTATGGTATGTACATGAGTGTGTGTGTTGCCATGGACACTGATGTGTGGAGGTCAGAGAACGACTTGTAAGAGTCAGTTTTCTTCTACTGTATGAGTTTCAGGGCTTGAATTTAAGTCCTCAGGCTTGGTAGCAAGGGCCTTTGCTTGCTGAGCCATCTCTCGGGCTCTTTTCTGTTTTAATATGAATATAGAATGCAATTTTACTTCTGGAAAATTATCCTCCCTTGGAGCTGGGAGGTGGCTGGGCTGGTAAATGGAAGATGAGGCTTGGATCCTCGGAACTGGTATAAAGTGGACACAATAGCATGCCTATAATCCCAGAACCCCTATGCCAAGATGGGGCAACAACAGGAGGACGTCAGAAAGCTCTAAGGCAGACAATACACAGTGGGAGGGAGAGGCACTGTCTCAAAAAAGGTGGAAGATAAGAATCGATGCCCAAGATTGTCCTCTGGGCTCCACACCCATGCTGAGGTGTATGTGTGCAAAGAGAGAAAGCACATGCCTGTGACCCTAACACTCTGAAGGCTGATTGGAGTTTAAGGCTATTTTGGACTACCTATCAAAAGAGAGAGAGAGAGGGAGGGGGAGGGAGGGAAAGAGGGAGGGAGGGAGGGCATTGTTTACCCTCTCACAAATGTATAGGATGATATTTATTGCAACTTTGATTCATCAGAAGCCACTTGTGCCCCTCACCTACAGACTACCAGGGGACCTGCTGGTCCGCCAGCACTGTGGAAAACTACAGCAACAGCACCAGTATTGGCCATCAGCCAAGTACTTCTTTAGGGACGGTACACTATTGGATGGAATCCACTCTGGTGGCTCAGTGCCCATGCTGATTCTGTGGTGTTTGAAACCACCTTTACTGGGCATCAAAGAGAATGCAGTTATCCTTGTGGAACAGAGGGACACCTCTAAAGAGTTCTGTCAGGACAGCAAAGGACAGCACAGGCTTGTGTGTGTGGGCCAGTGTTCACTATCTGTACATTTCCTCACATGTGGATAAAACACCTGGGAGGATCACAGGAAACCAGTCACAGAATGGCCTCAGGGAGCAGGGCTGGGTCTGGAGGGTAGAGTCAGGGACATTAGCTTTTCACAGTGTCCCTTTGTAACATCGAAAGAGATTTCATGCTGTGGCTGGAGAATACAACCTCGGAAAACAAATAGAAAATGGAAACAGAGGATGCTGCTTCCCCATAGGCAGCTGCTGGGGGAAGCCCACCCCTCCTGCTTCCCAAGACACAGTCACTCCACAGGCCAGCTTGATGGAGAATGTTTCCTCAGTTGAGGAAACTGAGTCTCTAGGCAGGGTCACTGGGACTAAACAAAGGTGCTGTGTTGTGTATCCCTTAAGGGCAGTGAGGGGCCCTTGGTTCGTCCTGGCCCTGAGGAGAACCTTACAAACTCATTTGAGGGCCAGCACAGAGGCCAGCCCATCTGGAAGCTATCCCTGCCCTGGGCAGAGAGGACAGTAGAAGAGGGTGATGGAGGAAGGAGGGCAGAAGGAGGGCAGGAGGACCTGGGGTGCACGCACACATCTGCTCCTCATCAAGCCTGAACTGTGCACTGGGCCCCAGCCCTGGAAATCTTGTGTGCCAGCCAGGTCCAGCCACCCTCAGGCCAGCCACCCTCTCCATAGGGACAGAACAGCCCCACATAAGATCCATGAGGAGAGGGTGGGGGTGGGGAGCAGACAGCCCGGCTATAGCCCTGTGCCTCACAGATCCCCAGGTTCCCTTCCTGGTGGGATCCCATAAGCCAGACAGGCTAGAGGTTCCTGCAGGCCTCACAATTGTTCCCCGTCCCCCTCCTGGCCTCTGTACCACAGGGCAGGTGACTGCACCAGCAGCTGGAGCATCCAATGCAGATCCAAGCAGTGTGCTCAGCCATCTGCATGGCACAGAAGCCACTGAACCAGGTGCTCCTACTATTTTGGCTCTTCTGATGACCCCACCAGGGCTCAGAGACATTGAGCAACTTTCCCAGAGTCACACCACCTGCAGATGGCAGAGGATAGATATGAACCTGGGTGTCTGGCTCCAGAGCTCCTACATCAGAGCACTTCTTTTTTTTTTTTTTTTTTTTTTGAGATAGGGTTTCTCTATATAGCTTTGGAGTCTGTCCTGGCACTTGCTCTGTTGATCAGGCTGGCCTTGAACTCACCGAGATCCACCTGCCACTGCTTCCCGAGTGCTGGGATTAAAGGCGTGCACCACCACTGCCAGGCAGTACCCATGAACCCAGGTTCTGTGGGTAACTGTGGCACCGTCCCCTGAGATGGGGATGAAAATTGGTGTCTACCAGTGCTGATCGCCAAGGTCACAGAGGAATTGCTATCTCCAGCAACTGGAAGTGCAGAGAAAAGTGAGAGAGGCCAGAGGTTGCCGGTGTGATGGCTCATTTTTATTGTCAGCCTTATGTTCAGGGATTGTGTAGGAGACAGGTCTCCAAGGAGGACCGCGTGAGGTGGGAAGACAGCAGCGCCCCATGGGCTAAGCTCTCACAAAAATGAAAAGAGGAGGATGTACCAAGCACTAGACCTGAGGTCAGATTCCCTGAACCTATGGAGAGAGAGGGAGAGAGAGAGAAGCAGGGCAGTCCATACCTATAATCCAGTCCAGTCAAGCTGAAGCCCCAGGTTCAGTGAAAGACCCTGCTTCAAAAATCAAAGTGGAGAGAGATTGAAGAAGACACCTAACATTAACCTCTGGTGTCTCTCTCTCTCTCTCTCTCTCTCTCTCTCTCTCTCTCTCTCTCTCTCTCTCTCTCTCTCATATCTCTCATATATATATATATATGTGTGTGTCTCTCCCTGTCTGTCTCTGTCTCTCTCTCACACACACATGAGTGTGTGTGTGTGTACATTGGCAAATACACATGCCCATGCTCACCAGCACACACAGGTGTCACACACATGTACACATATATTCATACACAAAAATGAAACAAAGGAGAAAATGAATTGAACGGCATTGATCACCTGGCTCTGCCCCCTGACTGTGGTGGCAATGTGACCTCATACTCCTGCAACCAGGGATGCCCTGAAGTCATGGACTATATCTTTGAACTGTGAGCCCAAATAAACTCTCCCTCCTGTAAGCTGCCTCTAGTCTTGTGTTTGATCACAGTGCTGAGAAAAGTAACTTATAGAAGCCATATGGCAGGGAGAGGTTGGGAATGCCACGCTGGGGCACAGTCTAGACCACCCTGCTGGTAGGGTTGAATGTGACTGACTCCTGTATTAAAGAACATAGTGTCCACTGACCTTCTGTCTGGAATGTTCCCTTGGAGAAGCAGGCTTGTACAGACAAAGTGGCACCAGCAAGGACTTCCCCACAGCCCTGTTAGTAACAAGATGTTAGCCACAGCTCAGCTGCCCACAACAGCAGCCGTGTGGCCCAGCCACACTGTGGAAAACTATGCAGTGATGAAAAAGCCTGAGGCAGAGTCCCTGTGCTGACAGGCTCTGTACAGAGCCCATTGTTCCAGGGACAAAGGAAGCTGCTGGTTATTGTGTGCAGCATGAATCCTGGGCAACTGTCTGCGTAAGGAGCTGGGAATGAGCAGTGAGTGCGGCCAGGGTTGGATGCATGAGAAGAGTCACCGCCTTACACCCTTCCAGAGCTTTCCTCCCTGAATCAGTAACAGATACATTAGATTTTTTAAGAGCTGGGTTGGGCATGTAATAGAGCCCAGCTTAAGTTTGATGAAGGTGTTTGGGGCCCTAATAACAGTACAGCTGCTGGCCAGTGTGTGTAGTGAGCATCCTGGGGACCTGGGAGCTGGGAATGGGAAGAAAGTGGTCCAGGAGTAAGCAGATGCATGCAGAGTTTTACAGTTTGCCTGGAACCCCAGAGTGACTGACAGGTGGTAGCAGCAGGAAGGGGGAAAGCTGGGAAGGAGAGTTGGGGGTCTGGAGCCTACCAGTGGGTGCTGCTGGTGGACCAGTGCCCTTCTCCCAAGAGAGCTTTACCATCCCATTTTCCAGATGGGAAAGCTGATCCTAGAGCACTTACCTCCCTTATAGGCAGCCAGCAGCAACTGCACAAGCCACACAGGCTGGCTGCCACCCCAGCCGGTGCTCCCAGCCGCTGCTTAGCTCTGCCCATGAGCCATGACCAACTGCCCTCCACTCACAGGCCGGCAGCCTGAAGCCTGGCTCCAGGTCCACACTAGTCCCTTCCAGTGGAGGATGAGGGCAGCCAGCAGTCCGAGGCCACTTAGCCAAGACGGCTGGGAGTGATTAGGACCAAGCCCAGAGCTCCGGACAGAGGCGCCTTCTGCATTTTAATTGCATTTTACTGGAGCTCAGGCCACAGAACCCACAGGCAGGTCACTGTTTGGCCAAAGAGCAGGGCCAGCCTTCAGGAACATGAAGAGAAAGTGTCACCCTAGAAGAGAAGAAGGGCAGGGCCCAGGTAGAAAAGACTTTAGGACAAATAGGATGACTCCTGAAGGAGTGATCTGTCCTGGTCCCCACCCTGGACTGAGCATCCAAGTGCCATTAACCACCCTCCTACACACTGACTACTAAGCCACCTACCCCCCTTGAAGCTGAAAGGGACCCTTTTCAGGGTCCACACAATTATCCTGATGACAGCCCTAGCAACAGCCATAGAGAGGCAAAGAATGGGAAGTCCCCATCAGCTACCTCGTGGTAACCTTGGGACCTGTCTGTCCTCATTCCACAAATGAGACAGGGGCTGAAGACCTGCTCAGAGACAGACAGTGGCCAACAGCAACTCCAGCCTAGCCCCTCCTGAACAGTGAAGAGGCAGGCCCAGAGAGGGCACAGAGCAGCCCCAGGTCACAAGGTGAGTCAGGGCAGGACTGTCAACTTATGTACCAGGCTCTTTGGGAAGATAAGACTGTGGTCTGGGTTATAAGGGCCTGGGTTCAGGCCTGAGTCTCTCTCCTGGGGGGCTCAAGCTCTACTTGCAGAGGGCCCAGGGACACAGGGTGAAAATAAGAGAAAAGGCAGGGACCAGCAGGTCACCTGGAGGGGGAGGAGACATCCCTGTCTCTCCTCCAGAGATTCTCCCTCCCATGCCCCCACAGCTGGCCTTCAGGTAAGGCCTTCCACTACCAGCCACCAGAGCTGGCCTTTGTCACAGCCCCAGCCTGACAGTCACACTGACTTCTGCCTCCTCCACTCCATCATACTGTCCTTCTTTCCATCCCATGATGACAATCTGTGCAACCTCAGGACCTTGGCACTATCTATTCCCTCTGCCTGGAGCACCCTCCTTAGCTGTCTTCCTGGGGGTCCCTCTGCCATAAAGTCTAAGCTCCAGGACCACGTGTGGTCCCCAATGTGGGGGTCCCCAGGCCCATCCTGTCTTCTGTCTTAGTGTCTTTACGGCATTCATCCCCACCAAATTCCTAAGGTTCGTTTACTTGCTTAGGGTCTTTACGGCATTCATCGCCCCCCAAATTCCTAAGGTTCGTTTACTTGCCTGTATGTTCTGTCCCGCCTTCCCCTGCTGGTCCATGTGCCTGAGGAGGCCCAGGGTTTCCTCACTTCTTCATACTGTGAGCTCGGCTGCAGAGGTACCAGGTGCTATGCCACGGATAGCGCCGCCGTCTTGGCCTGGCATGGGGAGAGCAAGGGCAGGAAGCTCAGGGAAGGCTCCGCCCACCCGGGGCCCTGTGCTCTCATCTGTGAAGCTGGCTGACCTCAGAGCTGTCTTCCTTCTGCCTCAGCCAGATTGGACGGCCTCAGCCTGCCAGCCCTGGCCCCTCCGTGCCCTTGGATGCTGCAGTAGCTCAGTGATTATTACTCTTGTTATGGTTAGTGTCCTGTCTTGTCGCCAGACCCTCTGCCTGCTTGGGCGCCGTCTGGCAGTCGGGGGTGGAGGGTGGGGGAAGTAGCTCTAGAAATGCCTGGCCTGGGCTTCACAGAGCGGTCACCAGGGCTCTTTGGGGCACCTCTTGCCTGCCTGCCCCACTGATGCCAGTGAGGAGGTGCTGGGACAGGCTGCCATTGTTCTGTAAACCTTCGAGGGCTCCAGGCAGAGGGGACAGAGTGGCATGAGGAAACCAAAGGTGCCAGTGATAAACCTGCCAGTGACCACCAGCATGTCAACCCCTGGAGAAAGAGCTAGTGTCCCCAGCCCAACCCACAAGCCCTGGCACCTCAGGCTCCCCCATCTTTCTGAGCCCAGGTACAGGCTGTCTTGATTAGGGTTTCTATTGCTGTGATGATACATCATGAAAAAAAGCAATGGTGGAGGAAAGGGTTTATTTGGCTTCACTTTCCCAACACTGTCCATCATAGAAGGAAGTCAGGGCAGTAACTCAAATAGGGCAGAAACCTGGAGCCAGAAGCTGATGCAGAGGCCATGGAGGAGGGCTGTTTACTGACTCACTCCCCCACAGCTTGCTCACCCTGCTTTTTTTTTTTTTATAGAACCCAGGACCACCAACTCAGGGATGGCACCACCCACAATGGGCTTGGCCCTTCCCCATCAATCACTAATTTAGAAAATGCCCTACAGGCTTGCCAACAGTTCCATCTTGGGGTTCCTTCAGTTGGGGTTCCCTCCTCTTAGCTGATTCTGGCTTGTGTCAAGTTGACATAAAATTAGCCAGCACAGGGAGGGAGACATGTGGATAGGAGCTCAGTCAGAGACCCCTCTTCAGCAAGGCAGGCTAGGGATGAGTCCCAGAGGGACCTGGCTGGGGTGTTGCTGCTCTAGATATTTCCAGTCCTAGAATGGTCGGGTTGCTGGGCAGAGTTCAGAGAGCAAGTACCCACAGTGCAGCTGCCCCGGGAGTGCATGGCAGGCACTCGGTGCTTTCCTTTGCCACAACACCCGGAGTCACAAGTATGAGCAGGTGTGTGGCACAATGGCTGCTCACCTGCACACGATGGGGATGGGGATAGGTGATGAACACAGCCCCATTTGGCCCAAGGCCTCCATAGGGAAAGGGATTAGAGGGGTGGGAGAGGGGAGGGTAGGGGAGGGGTGGAGATGAGCGGGAGTTCAGAGAGCAGGATCCTCGGTCTTCAGTATCCCAGGGCTAAAAAAACAACAACAAAAAATCAGTATGACTCCATGACCAAGCAAGGCAATACAGGGCTCAGAGGCCAGAAGGACACTGTGCATCCTGGCATCTGAGTCACCTCATACAGCTCAGACTTTATTCCCAGGGAGATCCCACCCACAGGAAAGGCCTGGTGGAGCCAAAAGCTAGGGCCTCCATGTTCCAGGGGCCATCATAGGAACTGGTGGCCAGGAACAAGATGCTAACAATCCCTGCTGACCCAGGCCTGGAAGTGTGGCCCCCACATCACTCCTCTGGTGGAATACTCTCCCTGATTCTATGCTGGGAACTGTGTGTGCGTGCGCGCAGTGTGGCCCCCATATCACTCCTCTGGGGGAATATTCTCCCTGATTCTATGCTGGGGACTTACACACACACACACACACACACACACACACACACACACACACACACAAACACACACTCTTCTCCTCAGCAAGGGTGGCCACTCAAGAGTCAGGTATATTTACATCTCTGCTGGTCACATGATCCATTGTGAACTAGGAGTCTGTCCCAAAGAAAGGAAACCTCTTTGCTGTGGTGGTGGTGGTTTGGATTATTTGAGGCAGTCTTCCATGTTCTAGGCTTGCATTGAACTTGCTACGTAGCTGAGGACGACCCTAAATTTCTAATCCTGCCTTCACCTTTGGAATGTAGGACCCCAGGCATGCACCACCATGCAGTGCTGGGGAATGACCAGATGAGCCACATTCAAGCCCCTGAAGGATTCACTTGCACGGCACAGGGGACCAGCATGAGAAAGAATGGCTGTTGGAGACAATTAGTGTCTTTCTAGGGGTTCCAGAGGATTTGAGACAGGAGGTGAATCCCTCGGAATGTTATCTGTTGTCCCCAAGAGGAATCCTGTGTGCAAAGATGAGTTTAGTTTTCTCTTAGCTGAGAGTGTGGCCTTAGGATCCAGCAGGGCTTTTTAAGGGCTGCTCCCACCAGCCTTGCTCTCTGTCAGGGTTGCAGGAGGTTGTGCAATATGGCTGCACACTCACATTCGAAGCAAGCCGAAGCAGGCAGGAGGCACATCTCCAGACACAGCGGCCTTTGGGATCTGAGCAGATGTCTCCCTGCAGATAACGTCCACCCCCATCTCTCAAGCTGAACTTGTCATTCAGAATGACAGAAAAGGGGACATTTGACTACACCATCCCCGGAGGAGGAGCATGCTCTGAGGTAGCCAAGCCTGAGCACCACCCACTCCAGGGTACAAGTCTATGGGCATCCAGAAAGGCCTCTCAGAGAGCGCACACAGGGAGAGGAACAGGAGAAATGCAGGGACAGGGATGGGCATAGTCCATGGCAAGCCCCAGCCTCGTGACAGCAACCTGAGGGTGGGAGATGATGGACCAAGGGGCAGGTCTCTGCATCAGCCAGTGATGGGGAATGGAGAAATGAGAGAGTCCCTAGCCTGTGGGACGTCCTTGGTAAATGTTCTAGTGGCCAAGTGACAATGATAACAATGCCCATAGGGTGAATCTGGCCAACCCTTGCTCCAAGCACTGATGGTGTTGAATGCAGCTCTAGTCTCATCCTTCTGTAATAATATAAGGTTGGTGAGTATAGGACTAGACCCATTTTACAGGCAAGGAAACTGAGGCTCATGGACACCCAACCCAATCAACTGAGAACCTGTTTTCCTGACTTTTCAATCTCTCCCTGTCACTCTTGTTAGAGTCCATCACTGACTATGGGAGTATGGTAAATGCCAGTCTCAAGTGCTGACTCCCAAAATACAACCTGAGGGTCAGGAGCTGGAAAATGTCGGTTTTTCTTTTTTTAATTGTTGCTGCCTTTTAAGCTATGACTATACTATCCAGCAACTGTTACTCTGCCACTACCACCAGAGGCTAGGCTGCAAAATCTGAAGCTTGAGGGAATTTGGCTCCCTCAGGCACCAACTCTTTCAAACCTACTAAGAAAACTTATTTAAATCTCTGTCCTGCTAAGACTCAAAGGTTGAGGTAGAATCCTGTTTCCCAGAGAGCCTGAATAGCAAGCAGCTCATCTCTGGTCCCCCAAGAAACCCTGGTGCTTTTTCCCAACCCTCCTCCACCTGGCTCCTCCCTACAATTTCCTGTCAGCTAGTCGCTGACCCAGTCTCCTGACTGCAGGTGAATTTTATTTAATCAAACATATCTTTGATCATTAAACAAATTTTCCAGAGCATAAACCAAAATAACACACCTTAAAATAATATTCTACAACAAATGTCAGTGCCTCTCAGCCCCTTGGCCCTGCTACACTGCCCCTGAGAGCAAAGCAACACCCTGTTGGGAGAGAAAATGGGCTGTGAAGATCCAGAGAGGGCAGAGTACACAATACAGACCCCTGGGCAGGTGCAGGAGGGTCCCGGGGCTTGGGAAAAAAGGCCACATTGTAGGGCTTGCAGGGACCCAAGACGAAAGGTCTCATTGGGCCAGCCAGAGCCCAGACCAGATTTTTAGAGGTCTCAATAGTTTGGGTTTTGGTTTTGGTCTTTTGAGACAGAGTTTCTCTGTATAGCCCTGGTTGTCCTGGAACTTGCTCTGTGTAGACCAGGTTGACCTCGAACTCACAGAGAGACGCTTGCCTCTGTCTCCCAAATGCTGGGACTAAAGGTATGTGACACCACCATGCAGCTTGCCTCTGTTTTTAATGGGTTATTCTGTTATTGGATTTGGATGTTTCTTCAAATGTATATAACTTCCATCAGAGACATATTTTGCAAATATTTTCTCTCAGTCTGTGATTTTCTTTCTTATTATCTTACACTAATAGTTTTGAAAAGATAAGATGATTCATTTGGTGAAGTTAACTCATGAGTTTCTCATCTTGAGTCACATGTCCTGTGACATGACTTTTGTGTCTTGGAGACCACACCTGACAGAAACTACTTATGGTAAGAAAGACATTCCCACCACCCCAAAGCCCAACCCTCATGACCAGCCTCCACCAGCCAGGCCACATCTCCTAAGGCTCCATAGCCAGCATAGTGCCACCTGCTGCGTTCAAAGCATGGGGGGCAGTCGGGGTGGGGGGGAGGCACTTTACAGATTCAAGCTGTGATACGTGATTTGAATTTTTGGTGGTGGTTTGTTTAAGACATCCTCTCTCTCTCTCTCTCTCTCTCTCTCTCTCTCTCTCTCTCTCTCTCTCTCACCCCAGCTGTCTTGAAATTTGCCATATAATCTGCCTTGAACTACAGTGACCCACCTGTAGTGCTGGGATTAATATGAGGTTTTTAACTGTCTGATCCACTTTGAGTCTTGCTCTGGGATATTGAAGGCCCTAGGTTTGCTACAGTTTTCTATCCTGCTGGGAAGGTGGGGGGAGGGGGGGCTCGGGGAGCCCTTTAGGTTCAGATGACAGTTGTAGAAGAGTTTCCCATGGCCATCCACTACACAGGTGTCTCCTGGTGCCTGCCCCTCTCGTCTGTGCAGAGTGGGCATTGCCTGGAGAGAAGGCTGGGCACATGTGGTTGCACAACCCACAATCAAATAGAAACAGGAGCGAATGGATACGCCATACTGAGCGTGTGCCCAGGCCCCACACCCAGGAGTGCTCTCCCTGGGCAGCCATATCAGTCAGCGGATTTTAGTACATCCCTTTCCCAGGATACCTGGAGTGCCACTGAAATGCTACCTGAAATGACAAAAGTGCCCCCTCCAAGCTTTGGTGCCAGAAGCTTGTCATCACTGTGCTTCTGGTCTCCTCTGGGACTCAGACTGTTCCTGCCTGGCTCATCCCAGCCTCTCGTGATGGCCATAGTCCTGGTTGCCTATAGCTTTCAGCCCCATTGCTCCATCATTGGTGACATCTTCACAGGAAGCCATGCTGATTGTCTTCCTGGAAGGAAACCAGGTGAAGGGTTAAGGAGTTGTTCTGTAGTAGGGATGAAGGCTGTTCAGCCCTCGGAATCTTCGCCTTCCGGAATAATTACTCAGACAAGCAAGTTCAAAATAGAACAATCAAGAAGAAGTAGAAAGGTCACTCGTCATGTCTGAGACCTGACAGTGGCAGGAACTGTGGGGATTAAGTCCTCCCTGCATGACAACCACATGTACCACTCATCCCCGTGACAGTTGGGAGCATACTTGAGTTCACTTGAGTTCACTTACAGAGACTGAGGCTCACAGCCTGTAGACTGGCTAACCAGAACTTCTTTGACCCCTGTTTCTTCACAAACCCCCAGAGTGGGTGTCTTGAAGAACCAGTGTCCCCCTCTATGATTCTCAGGGGCTCTGTAGTTAAAGATGATCCAACCTGTCAATCTAAAGTGGGATGATAAGAAGACTTACTTGGCCATATGAGCTGTCCTCTAGCAGGCTAGCTCAGTCTCACTCACAGGTAGCCACAGGATTCCAAAAAAGTGAAAGGACAAACCCCGGGGCACAAGGCCAAGCCAAGCCTCTGCATGCCTGTTTGAAAGTGTTCCCCTGGCCAAAGCAGGTCACAAAGCCAAAGCCAGACTCGAGGACTGCGGAAGAGAGCCTACCTCTTTATAGAGTGAGCTGAGAGCATGGGGGCATGGAAAGGGAACGCGCTCCTGGGTTTGTGGAGAGGTCTACCACAGAAATAAGCCACTGTCCAACAATAGGGGGCACTTAGAAAACTCCCCTGGAGGCTTGGAGGCCTAGACCACTACAAACACAATTAGAGAAGATTGTGCTGAGGGAAGTAAGTTCTTGTGTGTCATCAAGTCAGAAGAGAGAGTTAGAAAAGTGTGCAGTCCTTTGGAAACCACCAGATTGTCACAAAAGTAAAACTGGACAATACCAGTGGCAGGTGGAGCAATGGTCCAGACTGGTGGGAAGTAGCCTGTGTGGCCATCCCCCAGCAGGGACACCATTCACTCAGTCCCTTAGACACTGAACCCTTGTCCTGGGCCAAAAGGCTCTGGAGGGGGAGAGACACAAATTCACTAGGAAAAGCAGAAGTTCCCGAATAGAGCCAGCATCCATCTGCAGGAACACAGGGTATAATTACAGGATACAGCACCTCCCAGCAGGAGGGAAAATGACCCTAGGCTTGAAGCCAAGCCAGGATATGCAATCTACATAGACCTGGAAACAGTGAGCTGGAAACAGTGGGCAGAAAAGCACATCCCACAGAAGACTGCCTGGCTGCCTTCAGAAAATGCAAACGTATCTGTATCGGTTGCATGTATCTACAGGGACTGAGCAGCTCTGTGAAGGTGCTAAAGGCATGCCTGCATTGTCTGGACTGTTTCAGTGCTTTCAAAATTGGAGACAAATATAAAAACTCTTGATTTAAGTGAGGGGTGTGCACTGCAGGGTGGTTTGCTATGACGTTTTTCCAAAAGATAAATCTGAAATAAGTAAAATAAAATTTCAAAATGCTTTAGACACTAGCCCTCTGCATGTGCGTGTGTGTGTGTGTGTGTGTGTGTGTGTGTGTGTGTGTGTGTGTGTGTGTGGCATACATGTGTGTGTTGTGTATGGCATACATGTGTGTTGTGTGTGTGTGTGTCTGTCTGTGTGTGTGTGTGTGTGTGTGTGTGTGTGTTTAGGAAAAACATCACTAAAAACCCATGTTCACGTAGAAATAACTGAGGAGAATGACTGGAGCTGACCGTGGACTCTGCCCCAGCTGGGCAGCACTTTCCACCAGGGACATACTGTGCTTGTTAAATGAAAATAAACAGAATCCAGAAGGGGCTTTCGATTTTCTGGGTCACAAGCTCCTCCAGGCCTCTGCAGGGTCCCAGGTTCTAAAATAGATCTACACCCCCACCACCACCCCAACCTGGCAGGCCTGATCCCCTCATCCTGGAGGACAGCCAGAGGCAAGCTGGGGCTGAACTCCTGGCCTGAGAAATGACAGGCATGGCAGTGGCCCAGGCTGTGCAGGGCTGAAAAGACACACATCTTCCTCTGAGGTCCTCAGGGTGTCTGGCTTGGCAGGACCAAGGTAATGCTATTACTCAGTAGTTCAGGAGGGAGACAGAGGCCGAGGGGACTATCCACAGAGCTCAGGCGGTTGACCACAGAGGTCTTTGTGTCTGAGGCCCATCTGCCTGGGTTGGGGCTGACACATTGGGTGACTTGAGAGAGCCAGTTCAGTCTCTGGGCCAGTTTCTCCCGCAACATAATTGGAAAGAATTCTACCTTCTATTGCACCTTCAGTGTCCCAGGGACAATTTAGTGCTCTGAAAGACACTGGCTCTTTCTAACACCAACACAGGTGACAGTAGGCCATTTGGAGTTCTCTGATGCTTAACACTTAAGTTAGGCTGCCTCACCCCACCCTGTGGTGGCCAACATACCACCCAAAGACAGTACCTACCACGCTGTTCCTCACTAAGGGATGCTGAAGGCTTGGGCCTGGGGAACTTGGCTGCTTTCTCTCCCACCCTCCCTGGGATTCTCTGCCTTGGAAGCCAAAGGGCTGCCATGTGTATGGAGCCCAGGCCACTCAAAGACCAGACTGTCTTGGCTAACAGCCGCAGCTAAGGCTGCATATAGTGAGGGAGGATTCTTTTTCTTTTCTCTCTTTCTGGTGTGTGTGAGAGAGAGAGAGAGAGTGAGAAAGAGAGAAAGAGAGGGAGGGAGGGAGGGAGGAGGAGGGGGAGGGAGGGAGGGGGACAGACAGACAGACAGACAGACAGACAGACAGACAGACAGTAGTGTAGTGTGTTCTGCATCTCTGAATTTGAGTGCTGGGCACTTGAAATAGGAAATGTGATATATTGTTGTCTTGGGTGAAAGATTATTAAGCACAACATGGTGCCTGCAGCATGAAACTTGGTCCCTGGCTTCCTGGGGACATTGACAGACCATCTTCCACAGTTGCCATCCTCCCCAGAGCTTCCTGTTAGGACCTTACCATGCCCACCAGTGCTGTGGGAGGTGCCCAGGTAATGAGCTATGGGAAGCAGGTAGCACTGTGAGGCCAGGTTGGTGACAGCCCTCACTCACTACCCAGAGGATGAAAAGCAAGAATCTGGGGAACAGCGTCTGGAAGGTGCAGCATGACCGTCAGTGAGGATTTAGATTGGTGACATTCAGTTTTCTTTTTGCTCCAGATACTTAAGGAGACCAAATTAGCAAGTGGCTCACCAGGAATGGCTCATTGCTCACCTGAGTTCCTGAAAGCTTAAAAATCAGCTGCTTTGGACCTCCCGGTCCTGTGTTTAGCTTTGGGTGATGACCTCAGCTCCTGTACTGTATCAGTTCCCTTTGAGATAAGTGCAAGCCCAGGCCCAGGACCCCACAGGCTCACCGGGGTAGTGCAATGCCTCACATGGATGTCCGAGTTCCAGTGGAGGTGGGCTGGTGGGACAAGGACTTTGTGACCCTGTGGGTTTCCTGGAAGACTGCTGGAGTCTCAAGAGACCAGGCCCTGTTCCAATGCTCCTGGCTTTAGCACGCAGGGCAGTGTGACTAACGCATTCAGTCCTCCAGCTATAGCAATGGGTCCAGGAATAGCCATGTGCCCTGATCTGGGAAGTTTCCAAAGCTATCGGGGAAGAGGCTTTCTGTTTCTGAGGACTGTTGAATTGATTGAAGACAGTGGTGGCAGTGGTGGGAATTGTCAGAGGATAATGCCAACATTAGAAAATCACCAGAGAAGAAGAAAAAAATCTCCACTACTGTCTAAGCTCCTAGATCCAGCCCAATCTGATGCTAGATCTTGACTTCTCAGCTATATTGCTCACCAAGTTCTCTCTTTGACAAACCATCTGAGCAAAAGTCCAAGTGCTAAACAGCAGAAGTGTGTTCTCCACACTCTGCGTCCATATCTTCGAAATGAAAATATGCGCAGGAGTTGCTTAGGTCTCTATACTTGGAGGCAAGACACTTAAAATGACCAAAATGGAAGCTTCCTGCCACCCCTGCCCTGAAGGAGAAAGATGGCACCCAGGTTCCTCTTTGGGACTGTTCTGAGCCAGCTCCTTCCTGCCCAATGGAGAGAATTTTTCCTTCAATAAACTATTGTGCATGCGTCTGTGAACCTGATCCCTGGACAGGCACCAGGCACTAAGACAGAAAGAATGGCCACAGCCAGCGAGGGTGCTAAGCCTGGGCCTGAGCACAAGACTTTATGAGGCAGGGGAGTACTTTGGTAGGGACACTTGGGCAGGGGCAATTGGAGCAGTAATTAAAGGGATGGACAAGTCAGGCCTCCCAAGGAAAGTGATACTGCTAGTTGCCCCTGGGGTGACTTTCAGGTACAAGAATATGAGGCCTCAGGTGGCAGACAGTCCTACAGGTGTCTGTGAACAACCAGTATGGACTTCCAGTCAGAGGCTCAGAGCACAGAAGTTGGGCCCATGTGTGTGTGTGTGGAAGAGAGCACTTGATTGCCACCTTGGAAACAGACTATCATGCTTTCCTAGCAAGAAATAGGCAGCTGTCTGTGACAGTGACAGCAGAGTGTTCTGGGCAACACAGACTGAGAAGAAGCAGAAATCATTGACTCTCAGTTCTGGAGTTCTTTCAGGAAACCCAAAGCAAGGTGCTAGCTGGAAAGGCATCTGAGGACAATGCTCATGCTTCAGCAACTCCAGATGTCACTCAAAATCAATATGCATCCCTCCTCAGCAACCCCCACACCAAGGACTAAACCCTGGGCTCACCAAGCCCTTCTGGACCTCTTTTGCAAGGGTGTTAATTCTGTTTATGGGGCCCTGCCGGGCCCTACCCCTCTCCCCAAAGCCTTTCCATCTGATATATAGATTTGAATAGGTGCCAACCTATGAACCCCGGGGACAGACAATTCTCAGACCACAAGGAGGAATGACAGCTGTTCTTTATTTAGCATGCACTGTGCACTGACTGTAGGAATCCCTTTTCTAACCTTAAGCATTCAGGCAATGGTGGCTATTAGCCCCATAAGACAGAAGAAACAGTCAGTGAGGTGACACAACTTGGTGGCCACAAACAGACATACAGACCATTTAGAATTACAGACAGGCCAGTGGGCTCAGGGCACTCAGTACTGGAACAGGGAGGTATGTGCAAAGGCCATTGGCAAAGCAAAGCTGGCTGTGTGTGCTGTCTTGGGCAGAGACATAGAGGGAGATCATGACTCCTGGGCAAGTCCAGCTACAACGTTCTGGCTCCCACACAGAACACAAGCCAAGCTGTTTGTGCTTTCATCGAGAATTTTATTTTCAGGGGAGAGAGCAAACAAAGTCCCCCACTACCACAAATTATGCAGTCAAGTTTCCCACATTTGGGGGAAATCGCAGGGGTCAACACATCCGGAGTGCAATGGATAAGCCTCTCCCTGGGAAAGCCACCTTCCTGATCGTGGTATCTCCCATGCCAGGTAAGTAAGAATTTTAAGACATGATACAGAGTTACACTCAGCTTGGTGGAAACACTTGAAATAATTTCTGAAGCCAAATGGCATGAGGTAGTTTGGCCTTCACCTGGCTCTCTGGAGCTATGTGCCTATGCTTCAGTGGCATCATGAGAAACCAGCATACCGGAAGCCACTATGCTGGTAACATCTCTGAAGAGACCTAGGGAAGGTCAATTGCTGACAGATGAGAGAGGAAGCCTTCAAATAAAATCAGACCAACCATCACAATGCTGTGGGGAAGACTGAGAAGGCCTCAGGGAGCATTCTCATTCCTGGCCTGTGAGATGATAGCTGGTTGCTGTGATTAAAGCCACCGAGCACTGGGGTCCCTTGTGGGTGTTGTGATGAATGGAGAGGATAAGTGGGCAACAGTGCTCTGGACAGAGAATGGGGCATGTGCACATGTACAAAGGCCCTCAGAGAAGCGTGGGGCCGACAGGTAGCCATCCCAATGTGGCCACTGGAGAGCCAGCTCCTCTTTTTGTTTTGCCAATGTTCTTCTGTGAGGTATGACTGTCTCCTCTCTCTGCTGAGAGCTGTTAGCATAACCCTGTGTCTATCTGACAAGCCCTGTGCCTGGAGTGAAGCTGTGTTTCATTCATTCACTTATTCATTTGTTCTTTCCATCATCAAAGGTGTCTCCTGTGCAGGAGGCTTTCCATTGTGTCTGGAGTCCACGCCACCACCCACAGGAGGTATGAGCACTATTTCCTGTGTGGGCTGCAGACAGGCTGGGACGATTGAGGGTCTTGCCCATTGCCAGGGGTAAGAAGCAAGAGGACAGTGGGACGGGGGAGGGGGGAAGGGGTGCATAGAGGGGAAGGTAATGGCTGCTAAGCCTACCCTCCTTGCCATCCCTGCCCCCATCCAGTGCAAGGCCTTTCAGACTGTGTGTCTTTGAGCAAATAACTCAATTGCTCTGGGCCAGGCTTTGTTTCCTCTGTGGTAAAATGGAGAAGAATCCTGCAGGTCTCGTTGGGGTCAAGAAGTATATCAGCCAATAGTCATGACGGTAGCTGCCTTTTAGTCTACACTCCTGTGTGTCAGGAACAGAGGATACACGAGGCTGTGCTCCTAGTCTGAATTTATGGGCTTCCTCCTCCATGGTCCCATCTGCAATCAAGATGACCCAGGCAGACGTGGCCTGCTGAGCTCTGACACGTAGGCAGGCATCTAGAATGCTGGCTGCTATCTTCATCTGCAGCTGTTTTTCCTACCAGATCCTCACACCTGGTCCAGGACTCAGGCCCTGTTCATTCATTCATTCATTCATCAGTTCAAATTCAAAAGAGAAGAAACACTACCATGAAGGTAGGCTGCCCACATCCTAATGGATAGAACCCAAAGGCAGCCCGCTAGACACAGCTACCAGTCCCCAATAACCATGGCCCCAGGGACAAAGCCCTGCACTCTCAGACTTTCATTGCAGTATCCAGAAGAGAGAGAAACACAGCAAATGGAGACACCATGCCTCCTTAGTGTGTCCCTGCATGGCATGGCCTGACTCAATTACTTGCATGCTCTGTGAAGTGGACACTGGCATTTTTCTTCCTCAAGAAGAAGCCAAGGCACAGAGGTTAAATGACTTGGTGACAGTCACACAGCTGGTAAATGGTAGAGCTAGATTTTGAAGCGTAAACTGAAAATTCCTCAACTCCCTGAGCCAAGACTTCCAGCATTCCTCAAACAAGAGCTGGGCTTTGCTTTGTTTTGCACAAGGAGTGTGAGATTTAGGGCCAGGCACCTCTGATTCTAGGGGTACTGGCCAGGATACTCCCCAGCCCAAGACTTACCACCCAGAACAGGAAGTCCTGGGACAACCTACCCAGGAGACTTCTGATTCCTGGCGCCACCACGAAGCCAGGGCCACCACAGGGCAGAATGCCCCCGCCCCAGGGCCCAAGGGAGAAGGGAGGCCAGGCGCCAATTGTGCTGGGCACCCACAGGACTCTACTCCAGCCATGGAAGGCTTTCTGTCTCCAGGCTTCGTCCCCAGCCTCGCCTTGCTCCCTCCCTCCCCAGGCTGCTCTGGGGGTCACCGCCTGTGTTCCAAGCCTAACTTGGAATCCGAGGGAGAAGGTGGAGGGGCTGAGAAACTTGAGAACCAGGCTTTGGGGGACAGCAGTAAGGGTGGGGAGAAGATAAAGCTGGGGAAAGGAGAGGGAGAAGGTTCAGATGCTTCCCACTTGGGAGGAAACCTTGCATGAGCTGTGGTCCAGCGTGTGTGTGTGCTGTGTGTGTGCTGTGTGTGTGTGTGTGTGTGTGTGTGTCTGTGCGTGGGGGGGAGGGGCAGCCTTGAGCCTGGCCAGGGAGGACAGGCCCCACTGCACAATCAAAGCCTCAGAGGCAGAAGGAAGAGGCAGAAAGGGACAGAGAGAGGACAGAGGTGCCTGGGAGTAAGGGGGGGTGGGAGCAGGAGGCGAGGCCTCACAGGGGAAGCCAGCAGCTGTGGCTGCCCTGAGTATAAATAGCCCAGAGGAGCTGGCCCTCAGAACTTACAGCAGTAGGACTCTGCAGCCACAGTCTGTCTTCACAGGCCCCAGCTGCACGGTACATCTAGGCAAGCTGCTGGCTGTGGGTGGGGCCCCACCCTGGTACCTCTGACAAGATCACCTCACCACCACTTGTTCTGAGATGCTCTGCCAACCAGCCATGCTGCTAGGTGGCCTCCTCCTGCTGGCTACCATGGCTGCAGCCCAGCAGAGAGGGCCAGCAGGCAGTGGGCGCCGCCAGATTCAACTGGTCCAGCATGGCCAGTGCAGCTACACCTTCGTGCTGCCGGAGCCTGATATCTGCCAGCTGCCCCAAAAGGCTCCTGATGCTTTTGGGGGCTCCAACAGCCTCCAGAGGGACTTGCCTGCCTCCAGGCTGCCCCTGGCAGACTTTCGAGCCCAGCGGGCCCAGCGTGTGAGGCAGCTGGAGAAGATACTAGAGAATAACACTCAGTGGCTGCTGAAGGTACAGCTGGGGTTGTGTGATGGGTTGGTGGGTGGCTAGGGGACTACCCTGTCATCAGGTGGCGCATCAGTCCAGAGGTGTTATCCCAAGACAGAGGAGCTGGGGCTCTGTGTTGAATAGAGCCTCTGGGATGTGAGGTCCAGAGAGGGCCTGGGATGACGATGCCTATCGGGCCTCATATGTAAGGCTGAGCACCATTTGGCCCAGAAGCCAGGCTTCTCACAGATGTTCATTCATTCATCTAAGAGGAATTTGCTGAACGCTGACCATGAGTCAGGACCATTCTAAGTGTCGGGCATCCTAGCAGGAACAGGACAATACATTCTTATCTAATGGGCTGGGAAAAGAGCGAGAAAAAGTTGTCTACTGTATAGCAGCAGACAGAGGCCGAGACAGGAAGAAGGCAGAGGCTGGCTTTCCCAGGTCAGATTCTTGGAAAATCCCTGAGGAAGTGAAGAGAGCAATGGGTACCTGGAGGGCATCTTAGCAGAGGTGAGGGTACAAGAGCACTTAAGTTGGGGGCGGGGGCACAAGGCAATCGTGGAGGGATGATTGGGCCACAAAGGCCCTTGGGACTTTGGCTTCTAAGTAACTTGGCTACCACAGTGTTGTAAGCTGAGACTAGTGGATTTGGTTTAAGTAGAAAACATACAGGGTAGAATGGCCTCTGAGAGGCCAGGTTTGAGGTTTCCATGGATACTGCAAGCTCTATACATGAGCGTCCAGAGGCCTACAGGATTGCTATCTGATTCTGATTTATTGTGAGGCTATCTGATGAACTGGAAGTCAGATGGCCAAGAGCCAAAAGGCAAGTACACCACTGCAGTTTGGGCCCAGTGCCAGAACCAGGAGGGTCCCTGGCTATCCTCTGCGCTTCCAGCAAATGCTGAGCACAGTTTATGCCTAGGTGAGCACTGGGTACAGAGTGCAAGCTTGAAGAAAGCAAGCTAGGCTATGAACATGTGGGCACCTGTCTTGTGGGACCAGGATGTGGCCAGCCAGAGTCCCTGAGGAAGGAAGAGTCACACACCAAGAAAAGAGAAGGAGCCTACAGCCATGTGGGAAAGGGACTGGACCAATCCATGGAGGTTTAAAACAAGGTAGACAATAGACATGCCTGGCAGCCATAGGCCAAGTAGGATAACGGCCATCCAGAAAGCCTCTCTCACCCCTGTGGTTTCCAAACTGCTGGGTTTTTTTTTAATTATTATTCCATTCATTAACTTACTTATCTGTGTGTATGTGTGTGTTGACATGCACATGCCACATGTGTGAAGGTCAAGGGATAGCTCATGGAGTCACTTCTCTGCTTCCACCATTTGGGTCCCAGAGTTCAAACTTCAGTCATCAGGCACATCCGCAAGTACCTTTATCTGCTGAGCCATCTTGCCAGACCCTGTCCCTGAGTGTAGCCTCCTGTCCCTGCCGCATCCCAGATGCTGCTCCTTGCCCCCTGCCTCTCAGGGCTTCCAGCCCACCCTCATCCTGTGTCCATGCCCCAGGGAAGGCTTTGTCGGCTTCCCACACTGACTGCTCCAGGCTGCGTGGAGCCTAGATCTGTGGGGCAGCCGTCCCCAGTTCTATGAGATGTCTGAGCCAAGCCTTCCTCTATAAAACCTTCCTCTTCCTTCTCTATCCACCTCTCACCAGATGTGTTCTACAAACAGTAGAAGCTATGGTGATCGTCCCATGCCTCCCAGTCCCCAGACCTTCCTCAGGCTCAGGGGGAATAGGACCCCTCAAACCTACTCATCTTCCCCGCCCACATCCCTGGAGACTTTCCTCTCCCTGTTGGTCTGCTCCTCGGCATTTGACCATCCCAAAGCATCCCCCATGCTCAGGAAGATGGCGGTGTTGGAAGCAGTAGCATCTCTAGACCCTACTCTGCCTCTTTGTCCTCCCCAGACCACCTCCCAGGTCCCAAATCCTATAGCCACAACTCAGCTCATCTTAGACCTCACGACAATGTTGGAGGCCAGCATCATCTTCTCGGGTCTGCCCAGGAGTGCTCTTCCTGCACCCAGCCCATCTCTCACAGCCATTCCTGTTGGTTGGCTTCTGTGTGCTCACTTACCCAGGACTTGCCACCTATCCTTTGGATACCGCCTTTACTTTCTGCTAGCTCCCTACCAGAAGTCCCACCCTCTTGTCTCTTGAGTCCCCTCGCCCTGGTGCCTGGGAAATAGCTGAGTCAGTAAAAGAATTTGACTTGACAATCTTTGAGAACAGTCACGTAGTCTAGGTACAGCATCCTACCTGGGCGTCACCCACCTAGGGAGTCCTGTGGGGTTGAGGAATGGCGAGAGTCCACCAGCCTAGCCTCACGTTGGTAGGCCAGGAAGCACTGATTAGTCGCATGGCTGTGGATGAGCAAGCCTGTTTCCTCATCTCACAGTAGGTCAGGTGGTGCTGGGAACATTGTAAGACTCTCAGGCACCCCCCTTTGCTGTGTTCCAGTGGCATGAACCACACCAGCATGGTGCAACTCACCAGGCGCAGTGGCAGTGGGTTGATGGGTTTGTACCCCCTCGGCACAGTCCATACCTGAGTCACCCCAACTCTGAACTCACCATGGCCCCCCTTATTCACGTGGAACAAAGGGCAGTGAGATACCCCTTGGGGCATACCATCCGAGTCGTATTCTCAACAGGTTCCCAATCTGGGCAGTCTTGCCGTCTTCTGGGTAAGGGGCCTCTTGGATTTAGCGTGCCCTCTCATACCCCTCAGCATTCATGCCTGGTCACCCAAAGCCTGTAGAGCCCACCACAGATCAGACCTATGAACCTACACTTACCTAGAAGTCACTTGGCTTGAGGGGAGAACTCTGACCCTGAAGCTTCAGTCATACCTTCCCTTCAGGACTGACAGAAGAGGCCTTACCTCCCCAAGCCTCACTAAGTAATAACACTGCCCTCCTCCAGGAAGCTTTAGCCAGACAATGCCCAGGCCATTTTTTGTCCATAGGGTTCTTGGTGAGGCTGGGTTGTTTGCTCTAGGGTCCTTGGCAAACAGATGTGAGTGCGAGCCCTGAAGGTTGAAGTCTTTCATTGCCCTTTCATATACCCCTGGCTCCTTTGAATACACACACACACACACACACACACACACACACACACACACACACACTGTCCCACTTGAACCAGGCAGGGATGTTGTGCCTTCTGTGACTGCATCTGGGATTCTCTTTAGGCTCCTGTCCCTATCTGGCATGCCTCAGAGCCACTGAAACTCAAATTCTCCTCTTTGGCTTTTTTTTTTTAAGTGTTTGAAAACATTCCCTGATTACATCTTCACCACAACAACTCTGCTAAGCCTACCCAAGCTCTCCACCGCAAGGTCCTTCTCTTAAGGCTGCAGGGGAGCCCTTCCCTGTTGTGAGCTCCAGCAGCCAGCACCTACCTGCCTGTCTTTAGCTTCCTGCCTGTTCCTGCAGTTTACCTATGTCTTCTCCGCACTGTGGAAGCTGGGTGCTGGAGGGCACCTGGAAGTCACCGCCTCCCTATTGGGGTCCTACCACCCACACTCATGTTAGCCCCAGCCTCTCCTTCCTTCTCTCACTCTTCCTCCCTGCACCCCTCCTTTGCCTTTCTTCATCCTACTCACCTCACCCCTCGCTCCTCTTAGAAAGCTTCTGCTCATTGACTCATGACCCATAATGCTTATCGTGGGCTCAGCTCTGCTCCGTGCCTCCACCTGGATGAACTCCTGTGGCCAGGAAGGATGGGAGACAGTGAATGAAAGGGGTTCCTGCCCTAGTGTTGCCCAGTGGTTAGCCCCAGAACTTCCAGGGAGACCAGGGACCTTTACTTAGGACAGCAGCTATAAGGCAAAACAGCAAAGGCAGAACAGCTCCCTAGCTGAGACCTGGAGGGCGAATGCCTAGCCACAACTGCTGTTCCATAGATGTACCTCTCATTACTGGGGTTCCCAGTTACTTGTCACAGGCAGTGACTGGTCTTGGGTCTTTCCGACATAGAGTGTCATCCTTGATGTTTCCCTGTCCCCACCTCTCTCTCTCTATGAATGAGGAACACCCAGTCTGGACCCCAGTGCTGGGCCCTAGTCTATGTCCACTGCCTGAGAGCAGCAACCACCCAGCAAGCTCAGGTCCTGTGCTTCTTGTTCTGGGTAAATGCTGCCTTAGGGTTCCAGGGCCTGCCCACTGCCCCATGCTCTGACTCTGTCTCCCTGTTTCCATCTTTCCTTCTGTCTCTATCTGTCTCTGTGTGTCTCATCTTGTGTCTTTTTCTCTTTGTTTCTATCTCTGTCTGTCTGTCTCTGTGCCTCTCTCTGTCTGTCTATCCCTTCCTCTCTCCCTCCCTCCCTGTCACCTTGTGCTTCTCTCTCTCTCTCTCTCTCTCTCTCTCTCTCTCTCTCTCTCTCTCTCTCTCTCTCTCTTCCTTTCTCCTTCAGGTGCTCCCCCAAGGTCCCTAAGCCTCTCCTGCCTCTGCCTCTTTGGGTGTCCAATATGGAGACCTTGGACCCAGGACCCCAAGGCCGATGCCCACTCTCAGCCAAGTTTCTTGGCTCAGGTCCCTCTGCCCCTTCTGACCACAGCCACGGGGTGGGGGCCAGTCAGGCTTCACTGATGCGCCGGCTCCTGGCAGCAAACAGATTAGCTGAGAGCCTCAGCCCAGTGGCCTGGCCTGCAGGCCAAGGGTCAGGAGGGCGTTCAGCAGGAGCCTAGTGTGGGGTCCTGGCCCCGCCCAAGACCCTTCCAGGCTGACAGGAGCTCCCAGCAGCCCTGGCCTCCCCAGGCTGCCTGTAAATTCTTGGCATTTTCAGCCTTCGGTTATGCAAACAAGAAATAAATCTCAGTTGCCACAAGAAATAAATCTTGGTTGCCGAATGAAATAGCTTGGGGTTGATTTCCTAACCTCTCCACTGGCTTTCTGGGCAGTCGACGCGGGGGCTGGGGTGGAGCAAATGGTCTCTGCTTCTCAGAGGAACAGGATGAGTTTCTCCAAGAAGGGCTAAAGCACTGCTGCTCCAGGATTCCTGGCTTGGGATGAGCAATTTGGCTGATATTCAACTGGAAGCAGCAACAGTGGCTGCCTAAGGCCCATCCTGCCCCAGAGAGACAGGTTTATTTGTTCATGTGGCTTGGCCGGTCAGCCTGTGGGCCAGGGCCACGTGTGTCTAGCCCTCTCTCCTCCTAGAGTGCTCAGGCTAGGATGCACCTCCACCAGTCTCCCGAGAGCAGGAAATGCAAGCCCCGGACGTGTTCATGAGCTGTACTTCCTCCGAGACATTCGGTCACCCCAACCTCAGCCATTTTCAGTTACTTCAACCTCAGAGTGTCCCTGGAATGTATCTGTGTTGACCTAAAGGGTTACCCAGGGCCTGGAGTGTCTGAAGTTGTGGCGAGGAACACGTCCTAAGGGTGCATTGGCCAGCTGTGGGACCCTGGGGGACATCATCTATATGATTGGCTTCTCTAGGATATGTGGGAGTCAACATACTCCCTGCCTCCCGGCATAACCAAAGGATAAGGACGGGAGAAATTGACGTTGACATTTCCCGGGCACTTGGTGTGTACCTCACATTCGAGCTGTGTACTTTGTGTACGTCTTAGCATTTCATTCTCACCGTGGCCCTAGGAGGTGAGATGGTCAATGATGGGGAAATGAGGCACCAGCAGATGGGGTGGCCTGCCCAAGATCATGTGGCAGGGAATGTAAGATCAGATGAGCTGAGCCATGCTTTAAGTACCAAGGCCCATCTCATAGTTGTGGAGGCTTGAAATCCAAAGAGTGCAGAACCTCTGCATGGGGGTCCTGACTGTGACGCTCCATCCTTGCCTAGGCCGCAGGATGACTTCTGAATCCCAGATGCACGCTTGCCACCTGTCTTTGCAATAGTGTGGCCTCTCTGGTTTTGTTTTTTTATCACAGGAGGGGGCGCTAAAGTGTGGAGATCAAAATGATTGACCCACAGGTGGGGCATGTCTCTCAGGAAATGTCACCATGGAACCTGGAGAAGGGCAGGGAATTGACACTGGAGTCAGGTACCCAGGTCAGTTCAGAACCTTGTTTTTAAAACTCCCTGAGCCTCAGTTTCCCCGTGTGCAAAGTGGGGATTATAATAAATTCCTCCAGTAAAGACAAAGTAAAGTGAAACCTGAAAATACCTGGTGGGGCCTCAGTATAGAGATACCTGGGGACCCTTGAAGCTGAAAGCATAGCCACCTCCCCCAGAAAGTTAAGCCAGCAGAGCCTGTGGACTGCTGCTCCTGACCCTAGCCCAGCCTCTGTTTTTGGTCTATAGCACACAGCAGGACCACCATGCAGGGGTGAATGAAGGGAGATCATTTCTGAGCAGCTGTGGGCACATCCCTCAGCGAGCTCTACAGAGGTATGACTTGATCTCAGAGGGAGAGGACAGGAGAGAGGGGCCAGCAGTGACCACCAGTCTGGCACAATCTGCTCCTTGCCAGCATTCTTGTGCATTTGCTCAGCTTGACATAAGACACATAGAGCCTTCCTGGTCCTCCTCATCAGCTCCTGCTGGGGTTCCTCACATTCCTTTGGGCACATTAACTGTTTTCTGAGACGGTTCAAGTATCTCAAAAGACAGGGAGAGAAAGCATCCCGCTAAAAAGGCAAAGCCTCACCAAGGCGATCATGCTCCTGCCTCTGTCCCCTCCTCCCAGCATAAAAAGCTATTCTGGATCTTGTGCTGGGATTCATACCCTCTTCCTGTCTCCTCCAAGCAGGAAATGCAAGCAGTTGGTCCCAAACTCTGCCCATGAGCTGTACATCCTCTGTCGAATCAACCTCCTCTATGACCCTGTACCTGACCCTTCTCTCACCCGCAGGGTCTGCCTCAGTGAAACAGTTCTGCTATCCTCATTTAATGGCTTCGGACAATGTTTGGCCTCTCTGCCTTCAGTTTATTCATTAGCCAAGTAGGGGCTATCACGCCTTCCCTCTGGCATGCTGGGGACCAGGTTAGAGAGGAACCTTGCCCTGGAGCTGAGCAGGGAGGAAGGAGTCCTGAAAGCACCTCTCCAGATCACAGCACAGGTGACATCACAAGATCGCTTTAGGTGACCTCACAAGCAGGACCAGGTGAGGCCGGAGACTCCTGCCTGAGCTCTCTTTACAGACCTCTACTCAGAGTAAGCTCAGATTCTTGACTTCACTACAGAGAAGAATTCAGGATGAGCCAGTCTGAAGCACGGTTGTATTTTATTTTAAAAGAAACTTTAAGCATGGGGTTAGAAGGAAGAAACACTATAGGAAAGGAGACAGCACACTCCAATGCAAATATTAAGGTCTCGCTCAAGTGTCTCAGCAGAAACCACGTTTTCAAATTTGATGGCTCTAGGGTTACATCTCAAAAGGCTGCTAAGAAACTTTTCTTTTTCCTTCTTTTTAAATAAGTGGGGTTACAGGGTAGTTCTAGGGGTTCTTTGGATGGGAAACAATCTCATAAGATAAAACCACGGGTCACAGAGGTTGAAAGGGGCTTAAGACATTCCTTTGACTGTAAATGGCATTTCTTGTGAGATTCCTAACAAATTGCAGGTTTACAGTGGGGAAAGGAGAAAGGTCTTATGTGCTTAGGCCGTAAGCATGACTCATCGCTATTTTGACGTTCCTATTTGAAAACATCCGTGCTATCAGGAGAATACTGTCTGTGTGTTGGCAGCCTTCACAGTCAATGTTCATTGTGCTGGAACTGTTGTCTCTTGGGGGAGGTGGGAGGCAAAAGCTTCCACCAGATTCCAGAGTGAAGTGCTCCTTTTTCTCTGTACCACCCAGCCACTCTAGCCCAGGGGGCCTTGCAGAGCATGGCCTGATAGAGCATTCCTGTAACTCAGCCATTCCCCTTGGGAAGGGAGTTCTGAGTAAGTTCAGAGCAGGGGGTATAAACAGGCTCAGCTATGTGGATGGCCACTGGGACTTCTCTCGCAGTGGCCACAGCAAGAGGAACAGCAGTTGGACAGGGATGGAGGGCTTGGGGCTTGCTGTTCACACTGTTCCTCTTTGGAGTTTGAACCATGTGTTTATAACTACCTTCAAAAAAAGTTAAAACTGAAGCCTAATGTGGAGCACATCTGTAATCATAGACTTGAGTGGTAGAGACATGGAGAAATTGGGTGTTCAAGACCAACTTGAGCTACATGAGACCCTGACTTAAAAAATATATATTAAAGAGTTAAAATTAGAGGCATGTGAAGTGAAACTGAAACACACACACAGAGAGAGACACACACACACATATACATACACACACATACATACATATACATACACACACACACACACATACACACATACACACATACATACATACACACATACATATACACACATACACACATACACACACATACGCGCACAGACACACACACACACACACACACACACACATACACACACACATACACACACACACACACACACATACATACACACATACACACATACATACACACACATACATATACACACATACACACATACACACACATACACACACACACACACACACACACACACACACACACATACACACACACACACACACATACACACACACATACACACACACACACACACATACACACACACATACACACACACATACACACACACACACATACACACATACACACACACATACACACATACACACACACACATACACACACACACATACACACACACATACACACACACACACACACACACACACACACACACACACACACACACACGGGGTTGGGGGGAGCTTGTGAGTTCTTAAAGACAGATCTCTCTGTCTGGTACAGCGGAATCCTGCTTCTCTTTTCATCCTTGGGTCTAGTAGCAGAGCTACTCCATTCTGTACAGAGTGTCCACAGGCACAGGATGATCTAGTGAGGGACTTGCATCCCCTCCATCACTGGGAGCTGGGGACACACCTACACACAGGGACCACTACTCTAGTCATTCCTGGCCTATTTCCATCCACATAGGAGAAGTTCGCTTTAGCAAGATTTTATTGGAGGGGGAAAAAGATAACTTTTGTAATGCAGATTCCCTGAATTCTACCAAGAGATCCTTTGGGGACCCAGGGACACCAGTGAAGAATAGCAAGTAGAAGGTCTAGAGAGATGGCTCAGCATGTAAAAGTGCATGTTATTCTCCAAAAGGACCCCAATTCAATCGCCAGCATCCACATCGGGCAGCTCACAACTGCCTGGAACTCCAGCTCACAGGAATCTAATGCCTCAGGCCTTTGTGGGCATCTGCACTCATTTACACACACACATACACACACACACACACACACACAGAGAGAGAGAGAGAGAGAGAGAGAGAGAGAGAGAGAGAGAGAGAGAGAGAGAATAAATCTTTTGTTTTGTTTTAGTTTTTTGAGACAGGGTTTCTCTGTAGGTTTGGAGACTGTCCTGGAACTCTCTTTGAAGACCGGGCTGGCCTCGAACTTACAGAGATTTGCCTGTGTGTGCCACCACCACCCGGCCAAAATAAATCTTTAAGGAAAAAAATGAATACTTAGTAGTGTCAGGCCTGGTAGTGCACCTGTGATCCCAGCACTCAGGAGGCAGAGGCAGGAGGACCACATATTTGAAGCCAGCCTGGGTTGCATAGTGAGACTCTGTCTCAAAGAAACAGAAGAATATCTGGCATATATGCTAGTTGCTAAATACATTAATTATACCTGTATTCACACTCATTATACTTGTAACATTTATTTATTTTAGCGTGTGTGTGTGTGTGTGTGTGTGTGTGTGTGTGTGTGTGTGCATGGATGCAAGGATGAACACACATACATATGAGTGGAGGTCAGAGGAAAACTTGCAGGAGGTGGTGCTCTTCTACCACGTGGGCTCCTGGGATGGTGGTCAGGTCACCAGGCCTGGCTGCAAACTCCTTTACTCACTGAGCCACCTTTAAAATACATACATATCTGAGATGTGTAATACAAATAGAAGATGCTGTTTCCCGTTGTCACTCCTCCTCCGAGGCTGGTCACTCTGGCTAACAGAATGTATCACCAGCATCTTCCTTCCACAAGAGTAAGGCCATGCTATGACAGGAGTGGATCTCCACCGTGAAAGGGGTGAGTCCATGCTGTTGATGGCGCTTGGATCATGGCTGTGTTCATTCGTATGCATCTAGAACACCTCTATAAAACAGCAGTGAAGAGGCTCAGCCATGCTGTCAGCCAGCATCGCCATGAGGTAACCTGGAACACACATACTGGGGTTTGTCACCTGCCGGTTACATAACCACACCGAGCTGTTTACCAGTCATCTTAACAGTGCTCCCAGAAACGCTGAGGGTAGCAGCTGTGATTAACACTATTTCAATGAAAAGCCTCAGGTAGGTGAAGACACTTGTGCAAGGCCACTCAGCCATAGACTGAGGGTGGCCACCATTGATCCAAGGCATGACCCCACTCTCTGCTAACAGTAAACAGTTGCTTTTCTGAACCCTGAGTCTCATGCACCTTTCCCCCAGAAAGACACATGGAGTATATTACTGTTGCCAGTCTCGTTCTCAAATCCCACACACGATCCCATCTACTCTGGGGACTTCATCCTTGCTGTCCCTCCACCTGACATCCCTCCCTCCTGGCTTCACCCCTACTGTTGGGATCTCATCCTCTCAGCCCAGATGACCCTGGCTGCTTGCCTTGAATGTTCATCCTGCCTAGCGTATATCACTACTGCAGGCTATCTCGTTTGTCTAGTAGGAGCCCTGGAATCAGAATACTTGTCAATTTTGCTCATCCCTGACTCCCTATACCAAGAGTAGGACTGGTACATAGCAAGGGTTTAACAAATACTCCTGAGTAGGTGTGTGCCAGAAACTCAAGGTCCCACCTTGGTGTAGGAAAACAGTTCAAATTATAAGGTTTTCTTTAGAACCTATTGGTGGGTTTCTTTTTTATTGAGGCATAATCCATATATAGGAAAATCCATGTACTGCCATCTCATAGTATAGGGTATTGCCAGTATCCCTAAAAGTTCCCATGTCCCTTTGCAGTCACACACTCAAGGCCTAGCGGATGTAGATTATGATGCGCTAAAGTGTCCCCTTGGTGGAATCCACATTTGCAGACACTGAGTCTGTGTTTTTCACTGTGGCTGGGCACACTAAGGACTCATTTGTTCCTTCTCTTGGTGGAGTGGAGCTCACAGGGTGACTGGAGTTCAGCTATTCAGCTCTTTGCCAATTAAGATCCATTTATATAGATAACACAGCAATAAAACAGGCTCGCTTGGACCTGCTACTCCGCCGCCAAAACCACACTCTCGAGTCTGCATGCAGGACCCTTCCTTTCTTCCTTAGTCTCCACCTGTTGAAACACCTCCTTTCCTCTCCTCTCCTCTGCCCTTTCCACATGCCCTCTTCCCAAAAGAGGATTGGACTTTCTGCCTCACTAGAACATACTTGGAAAGTGAGGTCCAGGAGCATGGCAAACACTTCCAGGGCCCACAAAGTGGAATGCAGCAGAGCTGGGACTTGAAGGTGAGGTGTAGAGCAAGCTGGGGATAGGGTATGCCACTGGCTCAGGTATGACAATTTGCTGCTCCAAGGTGCTAGGAAAGGGGCTCTGATGGTCTGATCCTAAAGTGGAGTGATACCTGGATAACAGCAGAGCCCTGCCTGGGTCAGGTTCTCAAGAGGATTCCTTTCCACACCCATTGGCTGGTGCCTCAGCCTGGGGATAGTTCCGACTGTCTGGCTAGGCTGGTGTTGGTATCCAGAACCCCAGCCTGGCTGAACCAGGCCATCTGGCTGGGATTATCTGCCGAGGGCCCAGGCCAGTGGGTGGGCTAGTAGATTGGATAACAGGAACCAGCTGTGGATGGTTTATGCCCCGCCCAGCTACTTACAGTCACAGGCCCACTGAGGGAAATCAGTGAGTCTGCTTTTAGGGAGCTCTAATCAAGCAAGAGGGCCCTAAGTCACCCTGAGTCCTCAGCCCGGCTCTATAGACATGAGGGAAGCCTCATGGAACCTCGAGTTTCCTGTATGTGACACCTACCATGGGTAGGAGAAGCAACTTTGGCTCTCAAGTGTGGAGAGGTATCTAGAAAATTCTTTACTCAGAAGTGAACTTGCTGCTGACTAAGTAGAAGCTCAGGGCTCTGAAGTCTGCATCTAACCCAGGTTCCAGAAAGCGCATGCTAAGTGGAAGAGTCTATAAAGGCAAACCCGGTGGAGCTCTGTGCACCCTAGCCACTCATGGGCCCCAGCCAGCCACTCAGTAGTGTCCCTGGGGAGCTGAGGGAGGAAGCTAACAGACTGGAAGTTGTTACTGGGATCTCAGCAGACAGACTTAATAGTGGGATGTGCAGAGTGAACAGAAAAGAAATTAAGATTAAGGTCCAGGTTTGGGGCTTCAGGAGTGGGTGGGGCCATTCACTGAGACGAACAAAATGAGAGCCCCAGGGACATGGAGAGGCATGACTCAGAGGCCTGTGCTGGCTTCTGAAAAAGCTAGTGGTTTGGTTATTTCTCTCTCTACTCATTTGTTCTTGAGACAGGGTCTCAAGGTAACCCAGGCTGGCCTTGAATTCACTAGGTAGGTGAGGATAGCCTTAAATTACTCATCCTCTTGTCTATCTCCAAGTGCTGGAATTATAGGTGTGCTTCACCACGACCAATCTTAGAGACGCTTGTTGGAAACCTGTGTAGATATGGAGAGGCATCTAGGAAGAATTCCTCATAGGAAACAATAAGTCATGAGCCATGCAAATCCCAGGTGTTTGGAGCACTGAGCCCTTTAGTTCCTGGCCCCAGAGAAAGCCTATGGATTTTCTTAGAAACATATACAATCAACTAGGTCCGGTGGTACATGCCCATGACCCCAGCACTCAGGAGGCTAAAGCAGGAAGATTGCTGTGAGCTCAAGACAAATCTCCCAAGTGCTGGGCCAGAGAGCAAGACCCTGTCTCAAAAGGCCACACAAACACACACACAAGAAAAACTAAAGTCGAATCCCTTGGAAGAGCATATACAAATACTGTGGCTATAATCCAAATATTAAAGACCAAATTGACAGTGAAGTTGTTGCCTCATCCAGTGGTTGGTTGATAACTCCTATAATTCCATCGTCACACTGAGTGGGGGGGTGGGTTCTGTAAATATCGGGCTAAGGGTGTAAGCTTTCAGAATTTCTCTTTGTCATGGAGTCACAAGCCCGTTGGGCCAGTTCTTCTTTGTGGCCTGAGCTCAAGTTGATGGAAATGCCAAATTGCAATCACAAATCCATGTCCAATGTCACCTTGCACTCACTCAATGTCATAGACTCCTGAAATCTCTTTACAGACCATCTTGTCCCCTACTGAGGACCTGGCTTAGGGAAAGGAGGGATAAGAAGGCAAAAGTACCAAGACTGGACCAGGAGAGGAGGAGTCAGCAGTGCCCAGGCTGTAAAAGGGGGGTATTTTGGGGCATATGTGTGACCAGCAGCTATACTGGTGACAGTTTCAGTATGAAATAAGGGGTCAAGGAGATTGTGACAAGGTGAAACAAAGGATCACAGACAGGACTAGTGATACAGCCCAACAGATAGAGCCCTGGCCACACAAGCATGAGGACCTGGGTTTGGATCCCCAGAACCCATGGAAAGCAAGATGCAGGTAGCACATGTCTGTAATTCCAACCCATCTGCAAAATGGGAGATGGAGACAGGAGAATTCCCCCAGAAGCTCTTAGGCCAGTTAATCAGCAGGGGTGAACAAGAGACCCTTTCTCAAACAAGACAGAAGGTAAAGACCAACACTGAGATAGAGAAAATGGGAGGCAGCTGAAGGGGTTGGGGTCCTAGTTTTTAGATGGATCTGTGAGCACATATCCTCCCTGTGCTGCAAGACAGGCTTAGGGCCAGTGATGATGCAGAGGAAGAAGGAAGGGGAGGGCAGAGGTCGGGAGAAGCCCCAGGATGCTCTGCCCATCTTCTTTGTGTGCTCCACCTCAAGGTCTCAATTTTAGCTGGAGGTTTATTAAAGAACTCACAGCTGCCTTCCCACTGGTTCCACATTCAGTAGTGTTGGACCAGGTCTGGAAACCCATGTTTCTAACTCCTCCGGGGTGAGGCTGATTCACCATGGGCCACACTCTAGGCATTTCCAGAGCTCTCTCTATGTGCCACCGGGGCTTGGCCCTGGAGCATACACCTCCAAAGTGCTGATGGCGAGAAGAGATGGGTGGACAGAGGAGTGTGGGGGAATGAAGGAAGAATCAGTCTGAGTGAGCCAGATAGATTCCCCAGTCAAAATCCCCACCCCTCCCTGAGAGCCCTGACTTTCCAAGGGCCCCTTTGAGTGGCCCAAATGGATCCTAAGGAAGCCTGAGTTCTGGCCTGAGAGACAGAGGGACCGGGGCAGTGTGTGAAGCCAGGAGCAGTGGAGTGGCTCAGCCTGAGGGCTCACTGTTCACTTCTCCAACTTGATCTTGGCTTCTCAGCAAACCAGCACCATTGCCTCTCAGAAGGAATTATAGCCCTGCCAGAGAAAAGAAGCCAGATCAAGGGGTCCAGGGCCTTTAGATGCTGTGAGTTCTGCTCTATTTGGCAGACAGCAGTGCTAAAAGAAAGTTCAGTTTGGCAGATGGACCTGGAAACCTGTACAAGGGAAAGGTGTGAGCCCGCCTCACCCCCACCACCCCCACTCCCACCCCTACCACAGGATGGCTCTCCCCCTAGGAAGCTGAGGAAAAGGCAGGGAATTCGGCCTATACTCTGATCCTTGCTGCATCCCCTTTCCTATCACTTCCTTGGACACAATTATTGAGTACCCACTGTATACCTGGTGCTGTGTTAGATGTGGAGACGAAAATATTGAGCAAGATTGTATCCCTGGATTCCTGTGGTTGACATTCTGGAGGGTGAGAAAGATAAAAAGAGATGCTTGTCATGAAACTAAGGGATGATAAGTGTGTGGTGTCAATGAAGTGACATGAGGGACTGAGCCGTGTGAGGGGACAGAGTTGGGGGTAGCATGTACAAAGGCCCTAAGGTGGGTTGCATGGCTGTATAGGAGGGATGAGTGGAGGCCTGGCCTCTGGAGCACAGTGAGAGATGAAGGAAGGATGGGAGGAGGGTGGGCTGGCTACTGAGGAAATTCAAATCAAGGTTTTTAGCTTTTCCTGTAAAATGGGAACCCTGGGGTGATGCAGACAAAGGAGGGGTATGGCTCACCTAGTTCCAATAGGACCCTTCTGGCTGCCCAGGGCGGACAGACAAGAATTAAGACAGAGGCCAGTGGGGGAAGCAGGAGAGAGGAACAGTGGCCTGACATGGCGCAGTCTCAACCAAATGTCTACCCCGAGCTGCTGCTCTGTGCTCTGCCATGGAGCTTTGTGGAAGAGAGTGACAGGAGGCTTCTCCCAGCCATTACCCTGTCACTGCAGCCCTCTGTCTCCCTACAGCTGGAGCAGTCCATCCAGAGGAACCTGAGGTCAAACCTGGCACAGGCCGGGCAGCACCCGGTTCAGAACCAGACAACCACCATGCTGTCACTGGGTGCCAACCTCATGAACCAGACCACGGCTCAGACCCACAAGCTGACTGCTGTGGAGGCACAGGTAACAGGAGAACCATCAGAAGGCCAGGCTGTGCCTCTGACTTCCTGTCTCTGCCACGGTCCCGGTGAGGTCAGGGGCCTTCTCTGGGCCTGAAGACCCCTGGCCTCCTGTCCGTGGTGACCCATTCACATAACCAGCCATCTCCCTGTAGACTGCCACACTGGGTCTGACTCCTCTGTGAAAGCTCAATGGCAATACTGTTCTGGGCACTGGGGAAGGCAGCATTGACAAAGCCCCTGCCCCAGGGATTACAGCACACTGGAAAAACTGGACAATAAAAGACCTTGTGATGTCAAACAGGCCAAGTAGGGAGCAAGGGACAGGGGAGAAAGAAGTAGCAACTGTTTGCTAAAGCCCTCCTGTGTGCCAGACACCATGCATACCCTGCTAGCTAGCTCAGTCGGTAGAGCATGAGACTCTTAATCTCAGGGTCGTGGGTTCGGGCCCCACGTTGGGCACCACCTATTATGATTAAAGTCTCTTTATTCAAGAAGACACCAGAGCAAAACACAGGCCAGAGCTAGGTTATAGAACCCAGCAAGTGCGGCCAGAACAAAAGGGGCCCGGGTCCCCACGTGCAGCCCCTTAAGAAGCTCCCTTACGTCACCCCGGCTTTCCCTCACCACGCCCTTATGGGAGAGTCCCGGGTCCACCTGGTACTAGTCCCAGGACTATTGGGCGGGGCTAGGGTGTCTCCCTACACACCAAGAAGGAAAGAAGAATACACGGCTCCTGTATGTTACTCGGTGGTCATGCCAGGGAACCAACATGGTACAGAGAGAAAGAGGGGTGTGCTGGGTGCATGGGTAGAGGGGGAGGCTATGAGTCCAGACAGCAAGGTCGGAAGGACACTGGGATGCAGTGCTGTTAGGACACGGGCTAAGATGCTAGGAAGAACACACTAGACAGGGGAACAGCGTGCATAAAAGCTCAGAGGTAGAGCCTGCTGGCTACTCCAGGAACATGGCAGAGAACAATGTCCTGGGAGACAGGGCAGGAAGGTAGTAGAGGGAAACTGAGTCACGGGCCCAGTGAGGATGAACTTTCCACAGAAGGATTCTGAGCAAAGGGGCCACGGTATGAAAGGCTATCTACCTCAGACTACTTTGAAGGAAAGGATGAGAGAGACAAGGCAAGAGCAGGGAGCGCTGTGATGAGGCCAGCTCAGGACACTGAATGAGAGACAGCAGACAGTGAGCTGGATAGCTTTCTGCCGCTATGATAAAGGCTAGGACTAAAAACAACCTAGGGAGAAAGAGTTTATTTAACTTACACTTCCAGATAACAGTCCATCACTGAGGGAAATCAAGGCAGGAACAGCGGCAGGAACCATGGAGGAAGGCTGTATGCTGGCTTGCTCTCCATGGCTTGCCCGGCTTGCTTTCTTATACAATTCAGGACCACCTGCCCAGGAATAGCATCATTCATAGGGCTGGGCCCTCCCACATCAATCAACAATCAAGAGAATGCCACACAGGCCAATCTGACAGAAGCAGTCTCCTAACTGGGACTCCTATCATAACTCTAGGCTGTCAAGTTGACAACTCAAGAGCTAGGAGAGGCCAAGATCCAATAGGGCCTTGGAAGGAAAGGATATGGCTAGGGGCCATTTGGAAGTTGGGGAGGATGGACTGATTGCATGTGGGGTCAAGGATATACCTCTGGAGCCCAAACAGCTAAAAGATTGGCACGGGTGTGCAATAGCAGTAATGAGGAAGGGCAAATCAGAAACCGGAATAGTCAGGTAGGACCTGTGAATAATAGTAAGCTAGTAGCTAGGGAAACTAATAGCTTAGGACTTGGCAATGGGTTGGTAAGCTTCAAGAGTGGACGGCCCTTAGGCCTGTATAGCACATGCCCCAACAAACCTCCTGTTTGTTGGGACAGGTCCTAAACCAGACATCACGCATGAAGCTCCAAATGCTGGAGAACTCACTGTCCACCAACAAGCTGGAGAGACAGGTGCTGATGCAGAGTCATGAGCTACAGCGGCTACAGAGTCGCAACAGGTGAGCAGGGGCAGGGCTAGAGCTGGGGGGAGAAGCTGGAGCCGGCCAATGTCGGGATGGGACCTGGATTTGCATTGGGGTGAAGGACCAGTTTGGGATGGAGCTAGGATTAGGGACAAAGCTGGATGGAGGTTAGGGCTAGACAAGGACCAGAACGAGGCTTGGAGTCCAAACCAGTGTTGGTGATGCCTGGCTCCCAGCATTTGCTATCAAGAGAACTGCATTGTCCTTTGATTCTTTCCCTTCCCACTTTCCTTCTTTGTGTGGTGCTGGTGGTGGATCCCAGTTCCTTGCACATGTTAAGTAAGCCCTCCACCTGAGTCAACAGCCCTCAGTCTCTCTCTCTCTCTCTCTCTCTCTCTCTCTCTCTCTCTCTCTCTCACTCTCTCTCTCTCTCTCGCTCTCTCTCTCTTGCTTGCTCTCTCTCTCTCTCTCTCTCTCTCTCTCACACACACACACACACACACACACACACACACACTGTCCTTGTTTGGAGTTTTTGTTGTTGTTGTTGCTTTTGTCAGTTTGTTTTTGCTTGAGGTGGGTCCTCACTATGTAGTTCAGATGGCTTCAAACTTACTATCCTCCTGCCTCAGCCTCCCATCTCTCTTTCTGTTTTAAATTTTCATTGCTTTATTAAGATACGATTTTCACCCCTTACAATCCACATTGTAAACTTTAAACTGGCTTCTGTAACTGTGAGTATGCAAACGTGACTCGATCCATCCACGCCGGCGATCTCCAGCATCTGTCCTCACTGTCAGCCTGGTGCTCTGCACAAGTATGCACTGGGGACCCCTGAACTTACACAGACAAAAACAGCCCTGGGGTAGAGACAAGGCAGGGAAATCTGACACCCAAGGCTTGGTTCTGCAGTTGAATGGTGCACTCTCTGTTCCTTTCTCCAAGTTCCCAGGGTTCCTCGGTGCTATTTCCCAGTCCCAGTCAATGGACATGAAGGTCATTTCCAGCTTTTTTACTTATCTATTCAGTGGTACGACTAGTGCTCTCATATCTCATCTCCCACAGGAGAAAACTCCTAAAGCGGGAGAGCTGAGTGGAAAGCTTTCTTTTCTTAAATGTTTTTGCTGTTTATACCAGGATATGCCTTGTGCTTATTGCGCTAATAGATACAAATCCAAGTGGCTGAGGCTCAACTCAGAAGTGGAATACTTGTTTAGTACGACCAAGACCCTGGCTTCTACCCCTGGTACTTGCAAGTGAACAAATAGAAACACCAGCGGTGTAAGACAGTCATGTGTACCCATTCTACAGAAACCCAGCCCAGCCTCATTGCTCTACTCACTCCTATTCTTGTGACTCCACAGCCTCTCTCTCTCTTCCTTGATCTGAGCTATGGCAGACACAGGCTATACGGCTGTGTGACCGTGAGGCAGACACTGAGCATCTCTGAGCCTCTGCACAGTGTGTAGCTGTCATACTCAGGGTGCTCTGTGTGTCTCATTCCTCCCTGTCACCCACACTGAGGCTTGTAGCATCTTTCAACACCCTGTCCGTCTGTCCCCAGCACCTCCGTACTGCCATGCATTCCTTTCTTCCACCAGAGGCTCTGCCGCCTCCTCTTTGCCAGTACCTCCACCTCCATCCTCTCGGTGGCTGTAGCACAGTCCTGGGAATCCCAGAACAGAATGGAGCCACCAGTCCCATCTGTTGGGCATCTACTATGCCTCCCTTTGTCACATATGAACAGTATCATGCCCACACTCCCTAGAGCCTGTCTCCTTTGAGGGGAGGCACACTGGTCATAGACACTGCTTCTGGACTTTGCTCATGACCACTTGTTTGTTGCTGGCCCCTCCCTGCTGACCTTTCCGATACTCACTCCTGTCCTTGTCACTCCACAGCCCCTGTGGAGTGTCTTCCTTGGTCTGAGCTACAGTGGACACAGACTACCAGGCTGTGTGACCCTGCGGCCAAGTCACAGACTGTCTCTGAGCCTCTGTACTGTGTGTGTAGCTGTCCTCCTCAGCCCTAGGGAGGCTGGGGGTGGAGTGAGTGCTGGGGGTAGGGACCTTGGGCTTACCCCTATGTGTCCCACCTGGCAGGGCACTGGAGAGCAGGCTGCAGACTTTGGAAGCACAGCACCAGGCCCAGATGAACAGCCTCCAAGACAAGAGGGAGCAACTGCAGAGCCTCCTAGGCCACCAGACCGGGGCTCTGGCTAACCTGAAGCACAATCTGCAGGCCCTGGTCAGCAATTCCAGCTCCCTGCAGCAGCAGCAGCAACAGCTGATGGAGTTAGTACAGCGTCTGGTTCAAATTGTAGCCCAGGACCAGCGCCCTGGTGAGCAGGAGGCGGTATACAGGGGGCAGGGGTGGAAATTCAGAGAGGGGAGGGAAGAGACCTTAGCTATGCCCCTGTTTCACTCCAGGCCTCAGTTTCCCCATCTGATGAGGTAACAACACAGACAAGAGCCTACACTGACTAGTCTGTCCTGGCTTCCTTTCTTTTCTCTTTTTTCTTTTGAAACAGACTCTTAATTGACAGCTCTAGCTTGGAACTTGTGTAGAACAGGCTGGCCTCAAACTCACAGAGACCCACCCACCTCTACTGTCAAAGAGGCAGATTAAAACCATGTGCCACTATACCTAGCCATCCAGCTCCTCTTGCTTGGCTTGCTACATGCCTCCCTAAGCCTCAGTTTCCCCATAAAATAGAGGGGTTGGACACAATGAGTCCCAAGCACAATTTGCTCCCCTTAATGCCCCTGCTCCTAGGCCTAGACAGCCATATGGAAATGGGAAGAGACGTGGCATCCCCAGACTGCCATAGAAAAGAGAAACATGCCTTGCCTACCTTGCTCCACAGCCCTCTTTGGCATGCCTGGTTCCATCTGCAGTCACTCAGTCAACAAGCATTTATTGAGCACCCACTGTGTGCCAGGTAGCCTCTAGGGTGGCAGGAGCTCAAAGCACACAGTTGTTATGGTCCCTGTCTCCTGCAAACTTTCCCACCACTTGGCAGGTCTCAGTGGGAAAGAGGAGGAAACACTTCTTCATTGAGGGCTCACCGTATGCTAGGTACTCTTAGCTCTTCAACTACAGCTTCCACAGCTCAGAGGGCTAAGGGGCTGAGCCAAGAAGAGGGCACTTCAGCCTAAGGCCAGCAGAGGCACAGGAGGGGCTGGGTAGGGTGGGACTTCTTATCCCCACTGCCCCAATAAGGTTTCTCTGTGTAACAGACCTGGCTGACCTGGAACTCATTTTGTAGACCAGGCTGTCCTCAAACTCACCGAGATCCTCCTGCCTCTGCCTCCCAAGTGCTGGAATTAAAGGTGTGTACCACCACTGCCCAGTGGGACTTCTTTTAGAAAACACAGGTTACTATGGAGTGGATACTGGCTCGGTGGGTAAGATGCTAAAGGTGCTCCTGCTGAAGGGCAGTCTCAAGCCACCATGGAGAAGGCTGGGCCTTCGGTAAGCGTTAAGCATGTGGGGGGGTTCCAGGCTAATAGGGAATTGGGACAAAGGATCCCACCATGACTTCTTAAGTCCAGCGGGCCAGGGAAGCCATGAGTAGGAGAGGTAGATGCCTTCTAGCCCACAGAATATGCCAGAAGCCATTATGGAGTTGTGCACTACCCTGGCAGTGAGACAATCTGAATGAGTCCCATGTGTGGGTTTCTCACAGACAGGGCCAGGGCCTGGGCTGGTGCCTTTCCCTGCAGGCCCACAGCTCCATTGTTTGCCACTGTGGCTTGATGTCTGTTCCCTGAGCCCAGTGGGAGGCTGTGTCAAGCACCTATCACTCGCTGTCCAAACAGCTGTCCACTTGCCTGACTGTCACCAGGAAAAGACTTTGGGAGTGGCTTTTGCCCTCTGTATGGATGGAGAACCCATGGGAGGCTGGATGAATGGGAGCTAAGCGAAGGATGGGACAGAGCATGCTGAAGCCAGCAGGACCTGGGGAGAAGAGGAAAAACATCCCAGCTATCTCAGAGAGTCAGAGTCACAAAGTGAGGACCCGGACACAGCCTTGCCCATGTTTAAGTGGCATCTGTGCAGCAATCCATTTGCCCAGCCTCTTTGTACTCAGATAAGATACCCAACCCCAGGAAGGGTGAAGAGGGAAGGGGCTAGCCAGTGGAGGGAGCAGGATTCAAGTCTGGCTGCTTCCCTCGTTTCCTAAGTCATCTGACCCCTCACCTACATGATAGGACAGAGGCCTCCAGCATATCTGTGTAGAGAACACACTGAAGGCCACACTGACGGGGCTCTGCATGGCGCCTAGAGCCAGAAGGGGATGGAACTGGACAGGATTAGCATCCAGGCGCACATTCCGTCCAACTGTGGCATTGCTGTACCCGTCCTGCTTTGTTTTAATGCTGTTCCCTGAATCATTTTTTCCTGACCCCAAGATGCTCCCAGCATCCTAGGAAACCCTCCAACACAATAGTTCCAGGTAAAAGCACTTTTATTGAACTGTTGTTGTTTTGTTATTCACTGAGGAAATGGGCTGTGGACAAAGCATTGGAGAGTGTATCTAGAAACCCCAAGCCAGCTCCCAGCTCTGCCCTGATTTGTTAGGTACAGCATGAGGTAAGCATGTCCCTGCTTACCTCTAAGTCATTAACTCCCCTGTATTTGTCTGGCCTCCCAATTCCTATGGGCTGTGGTGATCTAGGGGCTGCTGACATGTGGGCACTGGAGCCTGCTCAGGAAATATTCTAGAAATTTCATTTGTGGTTTGGAACAGCCTCCTTCAGATATGTCTACCAATACCAGGATCTGGGAGCTACCATCCATGTAAAAGGCCCAAGCAGGAAGTCCTGCCCCCAGTACCTTCCTGTCTTTTTATTTGTATTGACAGCCATCCCTCCACAACTTCAGCTCCATCCTTAGGTACCTGCCTATCAGAGAGATTGGGTTCTAGTAGAACCCCATCCCAAGCCTACTACGTGAGATAGACAGATGGTTTTTTTAACTCCCTGTGTGTTCAGGGGGTCATGGTGGATTCCTGTCATTAAATTAATAGCTTCCTGGTCTCAAGAATGCATTGCTTAGGGAATATACATGGATCCTTGGAGCCAGTCATCAGCTTCCAGGAAGAGCAAAATGAGTGGTCTCTAACCAGGGCTGCAGGAGATCCAGCCTGTCGGTGGGCCACTGGACAGCCCAGGCCCCCTCCCAAAGGCACTCCAGGAAAGGGAAGCTGGGAGCCCTTGAGTCAGTCAGCTTCCTGCCCTGGGACATGGAAAGTGCCTAGGTGGGTGGCGGGTGTCACCTGCCTCTCCATGTGCTGGAGCCTGGCAGCCAAGCTCCCCCTTGCCTTCTTTGAGCATCCCCTGCTCCTGACTGATCCACTGAGCACTGTGCCACAGCCCTGCAGCCAGATTTGTCTAGCTGGCACTTGAAGCTGCTGAAACCTAGGCTTCTTGCTGTTCTTTCCTTCCCCACCCTATCTGTGCCACTGCTCCCAGGTCTCATGGTGGACACCAATGACCTTTGCCCCATCCCCTGCATAGAGAGCTGTTCCTACCTGGGGATGTTACGACCCCCCCACCTCACCTGGATAGTCCCAGCTCACCTTCCCCTCCTGGAAGCTTCGTCTTCTTCTCTCCACACCTCCCCAGGCAGGATGTGAACAGAGTGGGCAGGTGGACCTCTCTCTTCTCTCCTCGCTCACCTCCAGCTGATGTTTTCCCCTCTCTCGGTCTCTCCCTTTCTTCCTCCTTCCCTTCTTTTTTTTTTCTTTCTTCCTTTATTTTGAAACAACATCTTATGATCCAGGAAGGTCTCAAATTCAAGACACTCCTACCTCTGCTACCCAAGTTCTGGGATTCCGGGTGTACACTGCCACGCCTGGACTTCCAGCTGACATTTGCTTTGTCCTGTTGCAGTGTCCCTAAAGATCCCCAAGCAGCTGTTCCAGGACTGTGCAGAGATCAAGCGCTCCGGGGCCAACGCCAGTGGCATCTACACCATCCGTGTGGCCAACATGACAAGGCCTCTCAAGGTTAGTGGCTCCTGGACAGGGTCTTTGAGATAGTGCTGAACTGAGGTTTTCTCTGACAGGCCCTCCCACCACACCCCAGATGGCTTTATCCACCCTCTGAGAGTGGAGAACAAGGGAGCCCTGTTTCTGGAAATGCTTGCCGGGCAGGTTTCTGAGGAAGGGGTGAAGCAGACATTCACAAAGCCAGCAGTATACCCTTTGTCACCATCTTCTCCAGAACCAGGCTTCTAAGCAGAATCTCGGGAAACTGTTCCTTGTTGGTAAAGATGGCAGGCCGTTCCTGTAACTGATGGCCCTGGGCACTCCTATTTGTCATTGCCCAAGCAGGTTATTCTGTTTACACAGTTCAGGAGAAGCAAGAGTTGGGTCTATAAAGCTGGTGATGGGTTGATGGGGGCAGGGTGCCATCCAGTGAGAGGCTCCAAGGTTGCCCTAAGCTTGACAGTCATCTGTCCAACCGCCCTCCCCCCCCATGGAAGGCCATCAGGGGAAGTACCGATGTCAGGAGTGAGGTTTGGGGCAGGCCAGAGGGAATAGGCGCAGACCTTTTGCAGTTCCAGACTGACTTTTCTGCATATTTTGAGGACCATAGCCTTGTTTGACCCAGATTGACTTTTGTGTTTCTACATAACCTGCCACACTCCCCTTTCCACACAAAATCAAGGAAGGACCTTGCCCTGGCAAAGTCTAGCTGGTTCTGCACAGCACTCTTGCTTTCCTGGTGTTTACCGCTGTCCAGATAAAGCGAGTGTCTCTGGCTTTCCCTTTACGATACTGATAAGGCTTCCTTTCCAACTGTCATTTATCCTGTGGGTGTGAGCACAGAAATGCCAGCACTTTGAAAGTAAATGTGTTGTGTGAGGGTGAGTAAGTTCAGCTGTGGTGGAATGTGGGCAGATGTGAATGCCTAGAATTGGGACCGCTGGTGGAGAGATGAGAGCTGACCTGGGAGGCAAGAGTTCTGAGCTAGACCTCGGTGTGTCTTTGGTCCCACTTATCTGCACACTGCTCTGGACTTCCTGTACCTATACACTCACCACAGCAGGTGCCCTCCCTTCCCTCCCCCTGGGGCCCTGCTGAGCCCTACATGCTCTCTCTCTCTCTCTCTCTCTCTCTCTCTCTCTCTCTCTCTGAGAATTCCATCATTCAATCCACCCCTACATGGAAGTACATTATCATCTGATGCCCTCTTCCAAAACCACCTCCTCCAGGAAGCTTTCCAGGAGTCTCCAGTGACTACCACCTTTAGCTCCCCAAGTAGCCAGCTTGCCCTATCAGAGTCTCCTCCAAAGCCAGCCAGCCCTGTGAGCTGATTTATCTATCTATCTATCTCCTATTTACCAATAACTCAGTGCAGGGCCAGGCAACATACCCATGTTCAGTGTCTGATGCTGGAAGTCAGCTGTGCTAGGCTGCAAGCCCTCTGAAAGAAAGGCCCTTTTGTCTTATTCACAAGCCCAGCCTTGAACAGAGGTTAGAAGGTGGGTGCTTGGAAGACCTCCATCTAGTGTGCCCATTGGAATAGCGCTTTCTTGAGTCTGCACTGCATCCAAACTCCTCAGCTTGCTATGGTTTGACCTCAGGAGGTTATGAGCTGAGTCCCTGGTTTTCATCTGGTGGTGCTATTCTGAAAGGTTCTGGAAAGTGCAGACAACAGAGCCTAGTTGGAGGAAGTGGGTCAATGGGAACACACCTGCCAAGCCTCAGTCCTTTTTCACTCTCTGCTTCCTGACTGCCATGAGTGGAAGCAACACACACACACACACACACACACACACTCTCTCTCTCGCTCTCTCTTTCTCGCTCTCTCTTTCTTGCTCTCTCTCTCTCTTGCTCTCTCTTTCTTGCTCTCTCTCTTGCTCTCTCTCTCTTGCTCTCTCTTGCTCTCTCTTGCTCTCTCTCGCTCGCTCTCGCTCTCTCTCTCTCTCTCTCCCACCATAATGTTTTGTCCCAGCACAAAATGCCAAGCAATTGCGTCCTGAAAACGCTGTTAAGCCAAGAGTGAAGTAAGTCTTTTCTCTCTCCCTCAAGTTGTTCCTGTCAGGTGTCTAATGTGAACTTTGACCCCGGCTGCACCCCTGCAGCACTAACAAATGAGAAACACCTCGTGGGTGTGTCTGTCAGCCTCTATTCGGAATGTTCTCCACAGTTTATAGCATTTGCAGAGGAGAATGGAGCATAAAGAGTTGACAGTATTAACATCCCACTCTGCACATAAGAAGGCTCTGAGGAGGTGTCCCTCACCTGCCTCCTTGAAAGATGGCAGTGGTGGGGGTGGTAGGGGGTCTGAGTCTGGATTTTTCTGATGCCCTTTGACCTCAGGTTCACTGTAGCTGGAGAAGGGCAGAGTTCAGCCAAGTTACATTTAGACTGGCTGAGGGTTGGCTTGTGGCCCCTCCAAGAGCTTCCAGCTGTGTTGTCGTGTGCCCCCCCCAGGTGTTCTGTGACATGGAGACTGATGGAGGTGGCTGGACTCTCATCCAGCGCAGGCAGGATGGAAGCGTGAATTTCCAGAGGACCTGGGAGGAATACAAAGAGGTAATATGTTGTCCTGGGGATCTGAACCCAGAGCCCATGCAGGGAGTGCTGTGGGTGGGGACTGGTACGCCCTTACCTCTCCTCAGGGCGAAAGCCCAGCTCACCTAATAACTGTCCAGGCTCATTTGCTATTCCAGACCCCAGCCTCAAATTGAGCCCTCTTTTGACATTTCTCACATGTGTCCTAAGAACGAAATTTATTTTTGTGTTAATATTTGGAAAGTAACACATACATGTTAGTAACACCTTTTAAAGACTCCAAAGGAAGGTCTAGGGAGATGGCTTAGTATGTGACATGCTTGCTGGGTGAACACAAGGACCTAAGTTTGATTCCCAGAATCCATATAAGAAAGCTGGGAAGGGTGGCATGAACCTGTGGTCCCAGATCTGAAGAGACAGACAGACAGACCCCTGGAGCTCAGACTAGTCAGCCTAGTGAATTGTCAAGCTCCAGGCCAGTGAGAGTTCCTGTCTCAAAAACAAGAACAACCCCTGAGGAGTGACACCTGGGATTAACCTCTGGACTGCACACACACACACACACACACACACACCACATAGCCCACAGCGCACACACATACACAGTACACACACACACACACTGCACATGCACATGAACCAAGCACACACACATAACCCACAGCACACAATGCACAGGACACAGCACATATACATGCACACACACACACACACAAACATACATGCACACATACATAAACACACATGCACATACAGCACACATACATGTACACAGAGAGAAAATAATAGTGAAAGAATAAAACAGGAAAAAGAACTCTCCATCATCCCTGACTATATGGCTTAAATGAATTTCTTCTTCTTCTTTTCTTCTTCTCCTCCTTTTCTTCTTCTTTCTTCTTCCCCTACCTCCTCCCTCTCCTCCTTCTTTTCTTTTTGGGACAGGGTCTTTCTATACAGCACTGGCTTTCCTGGAACTCACTCTGTAGGCAAGGCTGGCCTAAAAACATAGAACTCCACCTGTCACTACTGGTGTGCACCACCAGGCTGTATAAATTTCCTCATTGTTGTACACATCTGTAGCCATCTACAGAACAAATTTCTTCCTCTTTCTCCTCCTTCTCATCTTTTTCTGGATTTCCTGTATTTCAAGTTGACCTCAAAGTCTCCTTGTAGTTGACCTTCAACGTCTGGTCCTCCTGTCTCCACCTTCACAACTCTAGGATCACAGGGTGGGGCTGCTGCCTTAAGAACAGCGTGCTGTATAGGGTGGTAGTGAGCACCCAGCTGCCTTCCAATCTTATGTTTTCAGTTCAATTTTGAACACAGGAGTTTTGGCAAGCTGGCTTACATACCCTTTAGGTATTCAAAAGTAAAAGAAATAGAAAAAGATATTCATCAGGAACCAAGCAATCAGTGTCCACCAGCAGCTCTCCAGATAAGGACTTAAAGTATTTGGCATTAAATTGCCAGCAGATCAAGGGCATGGAGGACACTTTGTGCCCCTGTCCTTGGTCCTGAGGGATTTCTCTGCCAAGGTCATTGGTTTCTTGCTACCCTGGACACACAAAGACACTCTGAAGAGTTGTAGCCTTCCATTTCTCTATTGCTGAAACTGTTGGGCCTCTCTCCTGCCTCTGGGAAAATGTGCTCCTGCCACTCCTGCCCAGCAGCTGGCTCAGCCGCTCGGTCGTTTCCTTCCTGCTGAGGCTTAACTTGCATGTAGCTGAGTTCACAACTATAAAGCAGAAAGCTCCGTGAATTTCCCCACAGACTCACCCATGTGAACACCATTCATAGCTAAATACACAACTTCCTGGGAAGCCCCCCTGCGCCCCTCTCCTGAGGTGTGTCCCCAGAGGTTTCTTTCTAATGTTTACTTTATTGTCTGTGAGTGTGAGCTTACCTGTGTGGTGTATGCATGCATGCAGGTTTATGCTCCCAGTCATGCTAGGAGGCCAGTGGAGGGTGTCTGATATCCTGCTCTGTGACTCCCTTGAGTCAGGGTCTCTTACTGGCCTAGAGCTAGGCTGGTGGCCAGCAAGCCTCAGTGATCCTCTTGCTCTCAGTCTTGCACAGCAATTGCTCTTCCTTGATGAGCCATTCTCCCGAGCTATTCCAATTCCCATCACCACAAATGAGTTTTGAGTGTTTCTGACTTTAGAGGAATGTGACTTCAGTTATTTTTAGCAGGTTTAAATTTTACAAAGGCTTTATCTTTGTTCTCTGGGAAGGAGCTCCTGTCCCAGGCCTGTGCACGCTGTTCTTACAAACTTGCTCATTAGGAACTGTCTTTGGATAAGTGGCCATGGAGCCTGGGCTGGCCCAGGTCCTGGGCCACAAACACCACCTCCCTCTTCAGCCCACAGACACCCTTTCCTCTCCTCCCCCACAGGGTTTTGGTATTGTGGCTGGAGAGCACTGGCTGGGCAATGAGGCTGTGCACCACCTCACCAGCAGGACAGCCCATTTGCTGCGTGTGGAGCTGCATGACTGGGAAGGCCACCAGACCTCCATCCAGTATGAGCATTTCCAGCTGGGCAATGAAAGGCAGCGGTACAGGTGGGCTTGGGGCCCAGGCTTGTGGGTGGTTTGGGGTCCCAAGGCAAATGGCTGCAGAGTCTGCACCGAGGGTCATTCCCTGGGCGTCTCCGGCTTCCACCATCTGGCCCCCATTTGGGTGCACGTCACGGGATCTGGAGGTGGCTGCTTAGCACTCAGCACTTCTCGGCCACTGGGTGGGGTGAAGAGACTGTCACTGACGCCACCGTGCCTAGAGCAAGAAGGGATCTTCCAAGGTTGGCCACCCCAATCACAGACAGCAGGAGTGGGGGTTCACTTCTCAGTTTGTCCTGTGCCCTGTGCTAAGGTGCAAAAGTCCCCACAGCAGGAGAAAAGAGAACCCTTCCCAGTGCTGCTATTTGTGGCTCTAAATAAAACCTGAGCACATCAAGGTCATCATTCTCTGTGCTCTTCAGCAGTGTTGGGCATAAGACCATAGTCAAGTCATCAAGGTTTCCTGCCCCTCCTTCTGCCTGGTTTATGGTGTATGATAGGGAAAAGAAGCAGACCAGAAAAGAAAAGACCAGGCACTTGCTATGTTCCAGACACAGTTCCTCACACAGTTGAGGCAGACATTACTACACACAGTTTCGTGAGAAGGAAACTGTGTCTTTTGTCTAAAGTGCCAGCTTAGATGGATCCTGGATTTGAACTTAGTTCTTCCTGTTATCAAATCCACTGTGTCTCCACTCTGTGATGTCACTTCTCTGAGACACTCAATGATCTTCAAACTAAGCCAGTGTCTTAGCTATCTTTGAACCAAGCCAGAATGAGTTCATGGACTCACCCATGGTGCTGCAAGGGTGCCCCCTGACATCTGTCCCCTCCACAGCTGCAGACAACTTTCAGAAAGCTGAGGAGCTCTTACTTCCTCCCAGGGGATTTCTAAATGACTCTTTGCCCGTAACTTTACTTCTGGGGACCTCCCCTGGAATCCCCCATCCATGCCTCCCTTTTCTTATAAAATGTCCTTGCTTCCTCCAGTGGAGTGGGCCTGCCAGCCTCCCTTGTGGGACCCACCCTGATGCTTGATATGCAGGAGGCAGAGCTGGAGGAAGCATCCCTAAGGCTGAGCTGTGCAGAGCTGAGACAGGTGCTCCAGATCCTCAGAGCTGAACAGGGAGAACTTGACACACTCTACTAGTGCCTACTGATGCCACTGACCCTTAAAGGACAGATTGTGTCCCACCAGCACCTCTTTCTGAGTGGCCCTGAGCAAATCCCTCTACCCTTTCATTTTCTGAGTGGAAGCCCTGAACATACTCCCCCACCCACTTTAGAAGTGCAGGCTCAAATGTGGGGTTCCACCTAAAGCACCCTCATAGTGCCTGGCAGGTAAATAGTATTGCAATAGCTATTCCTGTTGCAGCCTTCATGTGCCATTGGCTTGCTCTATGAGAGCCAGAGTCTGGCATCATAACCTATGGGTAAGGCACCTGGCATATAGTGAGTGTTGGGTAAATGTTGGAGATCTTTAAATGTTAGGTTCAAAGGCAGAACTATACTACCCCAACATCTGTCTAACAGTGTATGAGTTTGTGTTTGTCACACAAAGTCGTACTCAGGTCTCCTCCGCCTTCCCTAAGCTCTTTGCATGTAAACTGGGTGTTTTATACCCCTCTGGCTTTGTCTCCGAACCATGGAGAGCTCCCTGCTACCCTCACTGTCATGCCTTAAAGAGCAGCATGTTCCTAATAGGCTGCAGAGCCCTAATGACAGGGTATTGAAACTCGCCCTGTGCTAGGCATGTGCTGGTCACTTGGGAAAGACTCTGGCCTGGACCTACCTCCTCAGAGCTGCTCATATCCCAATGTGGTGATAGTGTGGTGGTGAAGAGACTTGTTCACAGGCAACCTAATTCCTCCAGGGAGGAAGTAGCTGCCAGGGGTGATACCCAGGACAACCAAAGAGGTCTCCTGGGAGAGGTGAGGCTTGTCACAAACGAGTCATTTTGGAGGGGAATCCTAGGAAATGAGATTTTCTCAAAAACAGCAGAGAGGGATGAAGAAATAGCTCAGTCAATAAAGTTCATGTCTTTCTAGCATAAGGACCCAAGTTCAATCCCCAGAACCCAACTTTTTAAAGCCAGGCATGCTTATATCCCCAGTGCTGGAGAAGCGGAGACAGGAGGCTCACTGGAGCTCACTGGGCCAATGAAATAAACTCCCTGTCTCAAAACAAATGCCCAAGGAAGGACACCCAAGATTGTCCTCTGGCCTCCATAAGCACACAAATGGATATGTACACTTCTAAACACAGACAAGTATATACACATGCACACACACACACACACACACACAGAGAGAGAGAGAGAGAGAGAGAGAGAGAGAGAGAGAGAGAATAGCAAAGAGTTGGCATCCAGCTAGGTTATACATTCCCCAAACCTGAATAAGATGTTCACTAGGGCTTCTAGGGCTGTAAGGTATCCACTTTTAAAGGAAAAGCCAGGAAGACTGGCTTGGGGTGGGGGTGGGAGTGGGGATCCTGGAAACGAAATAGCCAAAGGAGGAGCAGGGGAAGAATGCTGACAGCCTGCACTGGGACCCATATCCAGGTCAGCAGCTAAGGTGGGAGCAACCATAGAAAAACCCAGGGGAGGGAGTGAAAAGGCTAGCAGCAACAGGCAGGAGGCGCCCTTGTTTGTCAGATGCAGTGACAGGAATCCTCTGAATGCAGTGGGACACACTTCATGCTCTCATTTGGGGAATTCCCAAGAGATTCAAGTATCTGGGTTTCTTCAGACACACGTGATCAAAGTGAAGTTTCCTGAGCTCTGAGGTAGAGGTCCCCGGAGAATCACTGATACCCATTCTGGTTCCCAGAAAGAAGAGGGACATCCCTGAGTTTAATGGCCAGAGGAAGAAGCCAGAACCTAGCCAGCCAGTCACACCTCTGCAACACTGGTCCCTGGGGCTAGAGTAACATGTTAAGGGCACACTTGGGCTTTCATGACTGGTTGTGAATACCCTGCCTGGCCACATACAGATGGAGCCTGTGGGTGAGAGGCATGGACTGAGCCAGCCGTGTAGAGGCCCCATGCTTCCTTGGCCCTGCAGGACTGGCTGCCTCCTCTGTCTGCTTCCATCTACTATTGAAGTATCTTCATAGTTTCCAAGCCAACTTCTGCCTCAGCTGCTCAGGAAAGTTTTTCCTACACTTTTCAGCCATGCTGCCCTGTCCCAAGGACTGAACCGGCAGTCCTGAATGTAGGGCTCTCACTGACACCCCCAGCCTCTCAGCACACTTCACCTGCTGACGTCACTAAATCACAGGTGAACCAAGTCACAGTAAGTCTCTTGTCACCATTTGAGTAAGTGAAGACACTGAGTCTCGGTGGGGTAAAGATGTCTTCCCAAAGCCAGGCCATGCTGGGGTTTGAATCCAGGCACTCTGCCCTACCCCCACCCCACAGCCATTATCACCCTGTAGGTTTGGACATAGCCACCAGGGATGCAGAGTCTGGCAGAGAATTAGAAGCTCTCTGTCCGCTAGCTGGGGGTTTCCTGAGTGTTAGTACAAGGGGCTGGTGTGTCCAGGGAAAGCTTTCAGGAGAGGTGTGGAGTAAAGCAGCAGCGATACTCTGAGGTTGCAGGGTGGTCTGCTGGCAATACCAGGCCCTCCAGACTGAACACTAGCTCTGATGGTTACTGATTCTGAGAACTGAGCAGCTTCCTGTGGCTTTTGCATCCCCATGTCCTCATGTAGAAAAAAGTATTGGGAGGTTTAGATGAAAATGAGTTAGCCCTCTCAAGACATTGAAACAATGCCTGGCCCAGAGCAGATGCTCAAAGATTGCTAGCTCCAGAGGTCATCTGGACACACCCCCTCCAGACCGCATCTTCGTCTCACACTCAGAGCTCTCTAGGACCCCAATTCAGCAAATAAGAAAGAGGCAGCAGCAGTAAGTGCTGTGACCCCAGGGTTGTGCAAGTGAGGAGGGTCACCAGGAGGGACAATGGCCTGGGCATCAGAGCAGGCTGTTTTCCCTGCAAAAACATTAGGAAGGAAACTCTGCCAGAACAAAGCCCTTTGGGGAGCACCAATCTAACTCTGCACCGCTGTTTTACCCTACCCCTCCTCCTGGGCCTCTAGCCTCTTGGTGAATGCAAGCAGCAGCTCAACAGGACTCAAGAACAGCCTGACTCCACAGGGCACCAAGTTCAGCACCAGCGACATGGACAATGACAACTGCATGTGCAAATGTGCCCAGATGATGTCTGGAGGTGGGTGTATCCAGATGATGTCTGGAGGTGGGTGTGTCCAGATGATGTCTGGAAGTGGGTGTGTCCAGATGATGTCTGGAAGTGGGTGTGTCCGGATGATGTCTGGAAGTGGGTGTGTCCAGATGATGTCTGGAAGTGGGTGTATCCAGATGTTGTCTGGAGGTAGGTGTGTCCAGATGACGTCTGGAGGTGGAGGAGGGTATGTCCAGATGATGTCTGGGAGTGGGTGTTCCTGATGAGGCTCCAGCCAAATCTCCCTCTTCCAGGTCACTGGAGTTCACATGAGGCTGTACCTCCTATAGAAACACCCCTAGATTTCCTTAGAGACCAACTGGTAGACACCAAGAGTGGCTCTGGGAAAGCATGATGCCCTCTTGTCTGAGGATTCCCCTACTCCCCAGGCCAGGTAGAAACAGCATGGGGGAGACCAGAGGCAGGAAAGGCAGGTCCATTCTACACCTTTGTCAGGCAGTGCTCCGGTAGAAACGAAAACCAGAGGATGGGGCGGGGAAAGCACAGATAAATGAGACTCAAGTCATAGAGAGGACCAGAGGAGGCCAACAGTGACACAAGGTGGCAGAGGCAGAGAGGTGCAGATGACAGCAGACAGCAAGGAGAGGAATAAAGCCCAATAGATAGGCAAGAGGTCTGCAGAGCACACTGGAGACAGAGCCCCAAAGGAAGACAGTTCAACAAGGACAGAAACCACACAAGCAAGATGACACAGACAGAAGACACATAGAGGGACATCCACAAACACAGAGCCCTCTAGAGAAAACAACAAGAAAGCAGAGCATGCATGACAGAGCATGGTGGGAAGTCATCAAGGGAAAAAGATGGAGATGGGGTGTCAGGGAGACAGCAGGAAGTCACAGAGGGGCCTGAGCTGTGACCGGAGCCTCTGCTGCCTTCAGAGCTCTGGCTTCACCTCTTCCCATGCCCAGCCCACTGCCTTCAGCAAGCTGGCACCCCGAGATGACAGCCTGCCAGCCCTGCCCTCCTAGAATCCAGGCCACCACATCCCGTCTCCCCCAAACTCTGTCGTCTCTCTTCCACCAGGGTGGTGGTTTGATGCCTGTGGCCTCTCCAACCTCAATGGCATCTACTATCCAGTTCATCAACACTTGCACAAGATCAATGGCATTCGCTGGCACTACTTCCGGGGCGCCAGCTACTCGCTGCAGGGCACGCGTATGATGCTGCGGCCAATGGGTGCTTGACACACAGCCCTACAGAGACGGATGCCAGAGGAGGACTCTAAACCTGGATGGCTCCGTGAGAGCTGGGCCCCCCCAAGAAATCAGTGCCCAGGGCTCATCCTTGTCATTCGAGGACACCAGGGCCAGCTGACCTTGTCACCTGCCTCTCTGTGCCACTCCATTGTGAACTGCTGGGTGCTTGTGGCACTGCCTCTGTGGTACCTATCTCCTCTTCCTCCTGCCACCTGCAGGGACTCCCCACAATGACCTGAGGCAGACTAAACTTGACACCTCAAGAGGTTGGGGTTGCAGCAGGTAGGAGAAGCTTCCAGACTGGGGGTGCCCTCCTCCAGAGAAGGCTGAGAATCTATTTCCCCTCTCCAATTCCAAGGTTCCCCAGCCTTGAGAGGACTGTAGACTCTTTCCAAGGCCTGGCCCTCTCAGAAGCTTCTAGAGGTATGAGGGGTCTTTTTACGCCAGTGTGCCCTAGAGTGTGTTCCATGGGTAATAACCAGGGTTCCTCTCTAAACTACCTAGGACAAAGTGAGAGAAGATCAGCAGGTCAAATAAAAAGAACAGGCTTTCTTAACTGCAGGACTTGTCAGAGCCTCTCATGTGTTCCCAAGCCTTGTGGCCACCCATGAAGGGGGTAAGGGAAGCAGCTTTCTCCAAATGTTCTTATTTGGTTCCATTGGAAAAATTCTCACCAAGAAAATACGAGGACTGAAGTTCAGAGCCCCAGCACCAATGTAGAAAGCTGGGTGTGGCCATTAGGACCTGTAACCAGCACTGGGGCAGCAGAGACTGGTGACTCTCTGGAGTCAACCTCACTAAATCAGTGACAGAAAAAAAAAAAAAAGGTGGAGAAATAGCTGAGGAGGACCTGAGTTGACCTCTGGCCTCCACAGGTACGGATATGAACAGGAACACACACACACTCACACACACACACACACACACACACACACACACACTCACACATACACACACACACTCACACACACACACACACACATACACACACACTCACACACACACACACACACACACACACACACACACACACACACACACACACACACACTAGTTCCCCCAAAGGCCAAAGGAGAGAGGAAGGCCACCCCTTTTCAATGTGTGCTACTACTCCTGATCCTGGCAAGCAGGGAGTATCCCATTTCAATGATCCTGGCAAGCAGGAAGTATCCCATTCTTGTGTTCACGGCATTTACCGCTGCGTTGTGACATTTCTAGGCTACTGCATGCTGGGAAGTAGAGCAAGGCAAAACTGTGGGTCCCAGGAGGCAGCCCCTCCATCAGTTCACCTTTGGACCCCTGTTTCTAAACATCCAAACTGCCCTCTCACCTTCCCTCCTCCTCACCAGGTCACACAGAAACAGCATCTGGAGCTCACTCACATACATGGGGCATTTTCGGTTACAGCTAGCCCCAGGTCCTCAAGTGATGCCTCTACCTGTGACTGGCCACACCCCTCGGTGACTGCATTCTCAGCAGGGTCTCTGATGTGATGAGTCCAGCAGCCTCAGTTCATGTCCCAGCTCAGCATCTTGAGCCAGAAAACTGCTCAGGCCCAGAGGTCCCAACCAAAGATGACCCTCTCTGGCCAGCATGGGTCTGGGATTCTGAGTGGCCAAAGCCAGGCTACATGATCATATCTGACCAGGGTAGGGTCACTTGGACCAAGGCAAGTCTTGTTTGCAGGAAGCAGGGGGCAGGAGGAGCTCCAATTCCTCTTCTCTGTCTCCCCACCACGGCCCCTGCCCTAGCCTCCCTGTCCCCGAGTCTTGCCTAAGGAGTCAGTTGAGCCCCAGGTTGCCTCAGATAATCCGGGACCTGAGGTGTCCTGCCCAGAGATGCCAGACATGGTGCTGAAGAGCCCTGGTCCTCTCTGTTCATTGGTGTCCCACGAAGCACCCAGCAACCTCTGACAGCCGAGGAGGGCAATGCTGACTCACTGGAGATACTGAAGGAGGCCCGAAGAGACAGGGGTAGCTTGGGGATCAGGCTGCATCTCCTGGGAACTAGATCAGGGATGTTTGCCCCTGAGATTCCTACCCAAAATCTTTGTCACCTCTTCCTGCTCAGTGTCCTTCCATTTCTGTGGTGAAGGAAGAATTTCGTCCAGGTGCAAAGCCACTCACTCCAGTACATATGCAGCCCTGAGCTGCCTCCTTCCTTGAGCTCTGTGAAGACATGTGGCTACCTACCATAAAAATGCTGAAGTACTGTCCCTGCTGCCCATGACAAGGGCTAAAGGAACTTTCTAGAAAAACTCCAAGACCAGCCTGTCTTTCTCACTGATGCCTGGTCAGTCCTGGTAGGTCCTGGTGGAGCCAGCCAGGCAGCACACACTGTTCCCAAGAGCATTGTGTGTGGCCAGAAAAGGCTGTTTCTATACAGGAGTTTACTGTGTTCATATAAGGGACCTAACAAAGGACAACAGGGAAAGTGGCCCTTGGGGGAGTTAGATAGAAAACAGGCAGCCTCGTGGAAGGTTCAGGAATGGAATCTTGTCTGGGTTTTCCTTCCCAACACTGTCTGTGTGAGTCTTACTTCTCTCTTTTAAAGATACTTTGGAAAGCAGGCATCGTTGCCTTGGCAACAACAGCAGCAGCCTCTTTAGTGGAGCAGCTTTTCAGATACATGCAGCATTGGACCCGGTGGGTTCATCAGGGTTCACTCATTCCTTCTTGGGTGCATTCACTTGCACAGCTGTGATTGGTTGAAGACCTCTCTGGACCAAGGCCTGGCTGGGTGATGGAGATGGAGCAGTGTATGGACAGATGTCTACAGTCCACCTCACTGAACTGGACAGACTTAGGGCAAGATGGCAAAGGAGAAAATTAAAAGTAGTCAAGATGAAGTAAATAAAAAATACACCACAAATGTAGACAATACATAGGAGAGATCAGAGAGAATCAGAGGAAACAACTTAGAGACCTCTAAGGAGGAGGCGTGTGTGTTTGTGTGTGTGTGTGTGTGTGTGTTCCCCTTCATGTGTGTGTGCTGAGAAGGCCAGAGGTTGACATCAAGTGTCTCCCACAATTGCAATTGCTTTTCACATTGTTTTGAGATAGAGTTCTCAGACTACTGGCCAATAGCACCAGGAATCTTCCTGTCTCTGCCTCTCGAGTGCTGGGATTACAGGCTTGCACCACCATGTCCAGCTCCTAATGTGGTGCTGGAGATCTGAACTCAGGTCTTTACACTTGTGTGTCAAGCACATTACTAAGTGACCTCCAAAGCCCTACTGAAACGGTCTCTTCTTCCTCTTCTTCTTCTTCTTCTTCTTCTTCTTCTTCTTCTTCTTCTTCTTCTTCTTCTTCTTCTTTTTCTTCTCCTCCTCCTTCCTTCCTTCTTCTTCCTCATTCCATATTCTCCTCCTCCTCCTCTCCCCCTCCTCCTCTCCCCTTCTCCCCCCCTCCTTTTTCTTCAAGATGTGTTTATTTAATTGGGAATGGTGGCACACACCTTTAATCCCAGCATTCAGGGGGCAGAGGCAGGCAGATCTCTGTGGATTCAAAACCAGCTTGATCTACAAAAGGAGGGCCACAGAGTGAGACCCTGTCTCAAAAACAAACAAACAAAAACCCCACATTATCTTATGTGTGGGGAAGTTTTGCCTGCATGTATGTATAAGCACCATGTACATGCCTAGCACCCAGCAAGGTCAGAAGAGGGCACCAGATCCCCTGGCACTGGAGTTACAGATGACTGTGAGTCACAGTGTGAATGCTGGGAACTGAACTCAGGTCCTACAAGAGTAACAAGTGTTCTTTTTTTTTTTTTAATGTATGAGTGCTCTGCATGTATACCTGCACACCAGAATAGGGCATCAGATCCTATTACAGATGGTTGTAAAACCACCATGTGGTTGATGGGAATTGAACTCAGGACCTCTGGAAGAGCAGCCAGTGCTCTTAACCCCTAAGCCATTTCTCCAGCCCCGAAACAAGTGTTCTCCATCACTGAGGCATCTCTTCAAGCCCTAAGGAGACAATTTTTATACCAAGGTCTAAGCAGGTGCAGAGGACACAGGCAGATGAAGAGCTGTAGGAAGAGTAGCCTACTAGAGAGAACAGTCAATGCAAAGGCCCTGAGGTTGGCATGAGCTTGATGAATTTGTGTGACCACGGGAGACTGGCGGCTAGAGAGCAAGTGAAGGGAGAATGTGGCCTTCCAACCATGAGAACAACGTCTCCCACTCCCACCCCCACACCAACAACCAGCTCCTCCTATTTCACTCCCTTGATTCACTGTGGGGCTGAAGATCTGCCCATCCAGACCTGTAGGCTGCAGAAGAGGAAGTCCTCCAGATGCCACTGCTGGGGTCAAAGGTCCATTCTGTCTGCTGTCCTGGATATTAGAAAGAGAAAGGAAATGCATGCCTTGGCCTTAGGCCAAAGGGGGACAGAGGCCAGCCAGCAGACACATGAGGTAATGACCTTTAGCTGTATGTTCTCAGTGCTAACTACCTGAATACCATTTACCTGGACTCCTCACCCTTGGTAGGTTCTGAGTTCCAGGTGTGGACACTGAGGCTCAGAGACATTAGGACATAGGCTAAGCTAACAGAGCCAGAATTCAGTGGATCCAATAGACCTGGGATGGAATAATCATGCCTAGTGGGTAACTCTGCTGTCCCCAGTGCTCTTTCCTCGGCAGGGGAACTGACACAAAGGTACCATGTCCTAACTGGCAGGAAGGGAAGAAGGACATGTAGCCTACCTCCCCTCTAGCACCACCCTCCCAGCCAGCCTCACCCCTCCTGGCAGGACAGCCTGTCTGTGCTCCTCCTCACTAAAGCCCTCAGTGGTCTCTAGAGTAGAAATTCTCTACTCTAAAAAGGCATCCGCATGTTCAGCCTATAACCAGGGCTCTGTGAAACCTCTGCAACTCTGCCTCTACCCAGGGAGTCCTACTGTGGAGAAGTAAGGGTCCAGGTGACCATCAGCTACCCTGGAAGGATTCTCCATTTCATGTCCTTGTGGCACAAGTTCAGGGCTCTGGGTACAGCACTGCAGCAATAAACACAGTTAAAGGACTATGCTCTGCCTTGTCCCCTTCTAGGGGGAAGGTGGGGCCTGTAGGATCGCTGTGAACTAGTATGTCAGAGCCACACACTGTCCATTCTCTGTGACAGCATCTTAGGGTATTTTCCACACCAAACACTGCACAGGAGCCTGCCTTCAGGTATACCTAATCCCCATAACCACTCAGTGATAACCTAGTATACCCGCTTTCATGGGTGGGGAAACTGAGGCACAAGAAAATGATGCCACATAGCTAAAGCCTCATGCAAGGGGCTACAGGGATGCTGAGGACCCAAATCACCAGCTTCAGAGCATGTCCTGTCTCCATCTCACTGCCTTGTGACCTGGTGAAAGAAAAGCCATTGAACACCCAGCCTTCGCTGAGCGCTGTCAGCCTTTGCTGGGTGCTGGAACTTACCATGGAAAACAAAATTCACTGCCAGACCCCCTTGCCTCCCAAGAGGTAGGACCTCCATTCAGGTTTCTGACTTCCTGACTGTCCTACTACCATGGTTTCAGGACACACAGGCACATGCCAGGCAAGTACTCTGCTGTTACACTATGCTCCTCAGCCAGGGCTGGTTGATTCTGGTCCGTGAGCAGGCTAGGGTTGTGGGCTCCTGAGTGCCTCCTGGATGGCCCAGGTACTTCCTCGGTGGCCAGTAGCTGTCCCTTCCCATCAAGGGTCTGAGAGCCATTGTGCCTAGACCCTCGGAATAGAGTGGATTGAGAAAGCAGTGGGTTAGGACCCACACTATGATGCAGTTGGTGACTGTGTGCTAAGGGTGGCTGGCGTGCAGCTGTGTTTTCCCCCATCATCCCCTGATCCTTGTTCATTGTCACCAATGAGACCCAGATATAGACCCCGAATGCTCTTGGGCCCATATCAAACACAGAAGCCAATCCAGGAACCTGCTCTTTTCCTGATGTTTGGGAAAGGACTTCGGGGTCCTATAGGAATACAGTTTGAGAATGAGCCCAACAGAAAGCAAAAGACTATCTCACACCCTACATCTGTGTCCCTGGGCCTATGGGCTGTGACAAGAGCCAGAGTTTGGAAAGCACATTGGCCTCTGAGAAGCAGCAGGAGGAAAATGAGTAAATAGTGGTAAATTCAGACAATGGAATTGTGTTCATTGGGGGAGGCTCCAGGGCATTGTCCAGATTCCTGGGAACACTGGCCTCTCGACCTCCAATTACGGAGGTTGTGTTCAGTTTGTGAGATCCCATCAGGCCATCCAGCATGCTTACACTTTTCCCTGAGTGTGTCTCTTCATGACAGCAGGCCTGTGAGGAGGGACCAGACGTGTTCACACACACTAAAAATGAAAAGAAAGTCATTCTGGGAAAAAGATGATTTTATAGAGGAATTCCGAGGCAGTTACACTACATGTGCCTTTCCCTGTGACACTGGCATCCCAGCTTCTAGGACCCTCCCTGATACCTCATGGATACACCGTGCTTCTGGTAAGAAAAACCTGGCTTCAACCCAGATGAGTAAATGATACCGTTTGTCTGTGCATATCCAAGAACCCCTGTCTTAGTAGCAACAGCCAAACCCTGCATCCTGTCCCACCGATGGGTTCGGTGGTAAGAAAAGCCCGTGGGCTCCAGCACAGCAGCCTCAGCCTACACAGCCACCACACACAGCCGTGTGCTCCATTTGGGTCTCCCCAAGTGTCCAGGCATGTGGACTCCCCACAATTCTACACTCTCGGGGAACGGTGCACACCACCCATGAACTGCATGCAGGTCCTGCTTCTCACCTCACATTGCATCGTCTGATCAGAGCTTGCTTCCAACATAAAGATCAAATATAAGAATTTCAACATGATGACAAGAGAGCCTTAAACAAGAGAACAGCCCTTCCTGCCTAGAACAAGGCGGGGGTCACGGATGCCAGCAGCTGGCCGAGCTAATGTGAGTGACTAAGAAATGGAGGGCAAACAAAAGGTGTGCATGTGTCCACGGCAGTGTCTCATCCGAGTAGTTTAAAAAAAGGTAAAAATCCATTCATCCCTACCGGGCGTTGGTGGCGCACGCCTTTAATCCCAGCCCTCGGGAGGCAGAGGCAGGCGGATCTCTGTGAGTTCAAGGCCAGCCTGGTCTCCAGAGTAAGTGCCAGGATAGGCTCCAAAGCTACACAGAGAAACCCTGTCTTGAAAGAAAAAAAAATCCATTCATCCCATATGTAAGGTGGGCAAAGGATGACAGGTCAGCTCCTCCAAGAAAACAACCCCAAACCTTTACTATCGTTTTGTCTCCATGTGGCTCAAGCTTCCCTCATGCTGGGCTCCAACCATCACATAAAAGGAAAAGAGCAGTGCCAAGGGCCCTGCTTCTGGCCAAGTCAGCTCCAGCAAGCAGCTTTCCTACCTTCTACTCAGGCATTTCTCCTATAAATTATCTGCAGAGGGGCTAGAGAGGTGGCTCGGTGTTTAAGAGCGCTGGATGCTCTTCCAGAGGATGAGGGTTCATTTCCCAGGACACATAAGGCAGTTTATAACTTCTGTTAACTCCAGTTCCAGGGAATCCACTGCCTTGCCCTCTTCTGGCCTACACCAGGCATCAGGCACACGTGTGGAACACAGATATACAATCAGACAAAACACCCACAGCCATGAAATAATAAACAAACGAAGGAACAAACAAATAAACAAAATGTAAAATGATTTCCAAAACCTAGTCACTTGCCTGCTTAATATGGGAACATGATTTCTGCATGTGCACATTACTCTGTGTGTGTGTGTGTGTGTGTGTGAGTGTGAGTGAGTGTGTGTGTGTGTGTGTGTGTGTGTGTGTGTGTGTGTGTGTGTGTGTTAGAAGAGCTGTACCTTTTTGACAGTCTCCCCATCAAGGGATGATTCACCATCTTGTCCTAACCTCAAGGAGTCTTGTGACTGCTCAGACCAGTACAGCAGGAAAGAGGTATTGTTGTATGATGACCTCGAGCAACATTCCGTAAATGACCATAAAACTTGTACATGATTAGTCTGGAGTAAGAATCTGCTTCTTTGGTGGTTCAGGGTTTGGTGCCCTGGGCTCAGGACTCTGTGCATTTTTTCAATGTTATATATGGTCTTCAAATTCTCACACTTTCTCTTTGGTCTCATGTTGAGCCACACCCCAGTCTACTCTTTACATCCCAGTTCACTCTTTACATCCCAGTTCACTCTTTATACCCCAGTCCCCTCTTCACACCCCAGTCCCCTCTTCATACCCCAGTCCACTCTTCACACTCCAGCCCACTCTTCAAAGGGGAAAGGTGTTGATGTCAGCTGAGAAAGAGGGAAGCAGATCAACTTCTGGGAGCTGAACCCAGAAAGGCACTGCCAGTCTCAGGTATCCCTGCAAGAAAGTCCAAGGCTTGCAGTTGACAGGTCCAGCCTGTGTGGGACATAAGGACTTCACAGGACACCATCAGAAGAGATACCCTTTTGTAACTGATGAACTGAACAGAAACAAGTCCTTTCCATCACTGTGTCTGTACAAAACCCAACATGAACAGTTCTTGACCACAAATCTGGCTCGATTTCTCCAAATTGTGCCCAAGAGGAGGGACCACTGTTTCCATGTGAGTTTAGCTCTGGTCTAGATCATGTCCTGTCTGCCTCCACTACAGAGATTTACTAAGACATCACATTACCCCAACATCTCGGTGGTATCCAACCCAGAGGAAAGTTCACCCCCAAACCCGCTTTGCAATCACCTAGTCAGCCCAGATCCCATACAAGCCTTCACTAAGACTGTCCTACTGACAATGATGGATCCCCAGCCAGCAGCCTTTTGCAGCTGTGATTAGCCTTCTCTTTAAAAGCTATAGGGATACTCCCCGGGGTTTTAGGTTAGAGATCCCCAAACTGAAAATAAATTAAAGTAATTAATATATATATATATATATACATATATATATGTATATATATAAATATATTAAGAAATACTAAAACTAAAATAAAATGAGGTGTCAGCCCCCTCAGCCTAGAGTTCTAAGCAGACTAAAAGCTATCCATATTGCAAATTTCAGAGTATGTTTTTTCTTTGAAAATTACATGCATATATTCAGTGTGTTGTGATCATATCCACCTCCCACACCCTCCCCCCAGCTCCCCTTACCCCCAACATAGCTCGTTCTCAGCTTCTAGCAATGTATACATAATTACTAAGACAGCAATAATAATTATCACACTTACCTCACCTCTGCACTCATACTTTCCTTGCTTCAGGAATTTGATTCCCATCACTCGCCCTCCCTGGAGAAGTGTAATTCCCTCCACTTACCATTGGGCTGGATATCATGTAAGAGAGCATTAAGGCAAAGATGATGGCACACCCCTTAAATCCCAGCACTCACAAGGCTGAGGCAGCAAGGTCCAAGGTTGACGCTAATCATAGCCTCATAATGAGACCCTGTCTCAAAAACAAAAAGGAAAATTTAAATAGCCCTCATTTAGCAGTTAAGATTCTGAGATCTATCTATCAAGCCAGGCAATGGTGGAGCATGCCTTTGATTCCAGCACTTGGGAGACAGAGATAATCGGATCTCCATGTGTTCAAAGTCAGCTTGGTCTACAGAGTGAGTTCCAGGAAAATGTCCAGAGCTATACAGAGAGACCTATTCTCAAAAAAACAAAACAAAAAAACAAACAAACAAACAAAAAAGACAGAAAACTGCCTCACCAGGACTTAAATGGCTTGTGGTGTTAAAGAAAACAAATGCAAGGTGCTAAAGTGTACGTGAGGCCTAGGGTCTTACCTCTAGCTTTGCCTGGTTCTGTTGGCTTGTGGACTGGCTTTGAGGGGCCAGCTATTCTGACTCACCATGCATCTGCAGGCAGCTGTGGTCAGCAGGCCAACTCAAAGAGCACTGTGCAACCTTATCCTCCAGCAACCTGGCTGAGTTTAATGGTACTTGCCTGTGTCCAGCTTTGGTCTTCCCTGTTAGTCAGGGAAAGATAATGCAAAGGTCAGAGGGAAGGGTTTTGAGGGGCCTCTGTAGAGTCATGTTCGGCCAGGTAGGCGAGAGGATGGAAGGACTCTCACACTGCTGCTGGGAGGTGCCCACCTCAGCGTGTTCCTCTCCCATGTCAAGGAGTCTGCAGAACCAGTCAAAGCCCCTAAAGACCAGACAGCATCATTTGCACAAGCCTGGAGGGCAGCAGTGGACTCCAGCTTCCCAGATAAATATGTATGAGTCATGTCTACATAAACCAATTATGAGATATGAAGAAGAGATAAACGCCCATCAAGAGCATTCTACGTATGCATTTGTGGTTCCTCAGCCCAGCCGGATGGAACTGCCCACTCCCTAAACATGAATGGCACTTAGGACAGGAGAGGATGAAAACAGTGGCATTGTGACAGACAACCTGCCAGAGGACTAGTAAGTCCTTCAAAGAACACACCCAAAGGCAGCAAGAAGGGAGGACTCACAGCACCCAAACACAAGGAAGGAATCTGAAAACTCACAAAGTACCTGCCACATCCCAGAGGAGCCAAGGAGACACAACAGCTGGAGAGAAAGCAGTCCAAGACGAACCCTCAGCCCAGGGCCTTAGGGAGAAAAACTGAGGAAATATGCTGTGGTGTAAACCTATCAGCTAACGATGTGACAATATTGGCTCCTTGTGACGCATGCAGTGAAATGTTACTGACGAATGCCGTATACCATTCCTGAAGGTCTGAGCCTGGGCCCTAACCAGCCAGGTGTGGACCCCCATTCTCAATAGGCCAGTTAAAGAGGCAAGTCATAGTGAAAAACAGAGAAGGAAACGTGCTCATTTCACATTGGGAAGAGGAACAAAGCATCAGTGACCACTCGAGTTCCCTCCCCACAAGCCCGTCTTGGGGTCCCGACATGAGGCTTATGTTCAAATGGGCAGAGTGTGCATAGCTGAGCCCTGCAATCTCTCTCCTGGAGACAATTCCTCCTTGGCTCACCAGCCTGCGGCCTTATCCTTTTCCCAGTATGAGACTCTTGGGGAGATCCCAATTTCTTAAGGATCAAGATTTCAATAGAGTAGTGCCCCAAAGGAGGGGCACAAGCTCTCTTCGAATAGCTTCACCCCTGCTGGGGCCCTTACATACTCCTCTGCTAATCGTGGGGCAAGCGCTGTGGAACTGCAGAAACTCTGCACTCGCTTTGAAATAACTTTTGTTGTTATCTGTCTGTTTTCTTTCTTTGAGATCGGGTCTTTCAACATAGTCTTTGTTGTCCTAGAACTCACTCTGTAGACCAGACTGGCCTCAAACTCACATAAATCCACGTGCCTTGGCCTCCCAAGTGTAGGGATGAAAGGTGTGCACCACTCTGCCCAGCTTTTGGAATAACTCTTAAATGCAAAATTGTTCTAAAACAATAGTTTTTATTTTTATGTGTATGGGTGTTTTACCTACATGTGTGTATGTGCACCACGTGTGTGCCTGGTGTCCATGGAGGCCGGAAGGCATCAGATCCCCTGGAAATGGAGTTACAGACAATTGTTAGCTGCCATGCGGGTGCTGGGAATCAAGTTCCAGTCTTCTGGAGGAGAATTCATGCTTTTAGCACTGAATCATCTCTCTAGTCCATCACTGGGCATTGTTGCTGTTTTCAGATTTATTTTGTGTGTATGAGTTCTTGCCTGCATGTATGTATGTGTACCACATGCATGCCTGGTGCCTTAGCGGTCAGAACTGGAGTTATGGATGGTTGTGAGCCACCCCTCCATGTGGGTTCTGGGAACTGAACCCAGGTCCTCTGCAACAGCAGCAAATGTTTTTAACCACTGAGCCATCTGGTCCCTCGCTGTTCTTTTTCTTTTTATTTTTCTTTTTTTTTTTTTTTTAGAAGCATAGAAAGAGTCTGAGCAAAGGTCTCCAGTCTCCAGGAGTCATCAGCTTCTCAGTTCCTTCCTAACCTCAGGTTGCTTCAGCCTGACTTAAGTAGTTCATTTTTAATCTTTTGATCCAAGATGGCAACTAGGCTCAAGCCGTAATGCCTGAGCCCTAATGCAAGAAGAGAGAGGCAACCGGGCTTTACTCCCCGCAGTACCAGCCTCTCCTAGGGATACTTCAGAAAAGTCTCGCCTAATGACTTGCATTTTCCTGGTGGTCAGTAGTTTCAAAAGTGGCCAACACTACAGTCTGTTAAGGAGGGAAAGGATAGATTTGAGAAAACAAAGAAGCAGAGGGCAGGGAACGTACAGAGGCAAGCAACAGCCCTTCGGGGCTGGTCTAATTCTGTTTTAGAGATGGACACTGTACTGGCTGAGTTTTTTGTCAGCTTGACACAGTCTCAGGTCATCCGGGAAGAGGGAACTTTGACTGAGAAACTGTCCCATTGTCTATGCGCAAACCTGTGGGACATTTTCTTGATATGAGGGAGCCCAGCCCGCTGTTAGTGTTGCCACATCTGGACGGGTGGTGCTGAGCTGTATAAGAAAGCAGTGTGTTGGGAGGAGCAAGCTGGTAAGTGACACTCCTCCACAACCTCTGTTTCAGTGCCTGCCTCCAGGTTCCTGCCCTGACTTCTCTCAGGATGGACTATGATGGAGGCACTGGGACTGGAATGTGCAAGGCAAATAAAGCTTCTCCCCAATTTGCTCTTGGCCATGGTATTTTACCATAGCAACAGAAACCAAACTAGGTCAAACACACTGAGGGTCAAAAGAGTGAGTGACTTTCCCATAGTCTGAGGTCCAGACAAAGAGGATGTCACATCTAAAACCAGAGCCCTGACTCTTGGGAACTGGCGAGAGGGCTCAGTGGGTGAGGTGTTTGCTATGCACACATAAAGACCTAATTTTGGGTTCCTAGAACCCACATAAACAGGAGGACATGGTATATATTTGTAACTTCAGCACTCGGGACTAGGGGGATGGAAAGACAAGCAGGTCTCTGGGGCTTTAAATAGTGAGCTCTCAGAGGGAGACCCAGCTCAAAAAATAAAGTAGGTGCCAGGCCTGGTGGTGTTCCTTTTAATCCCAGAACTCAGGAGGCAGAGGAATTTTAATCTGAGTTCCAGGCTATCCTGTACAGAACAAGTTCCAGGATAGCCAGAGCTACACAGAGAAACCTTCCACAACTCCACACATGCACCATGGTACATACCCACATGCACACACACCATGCACACACACACCATGCACACACACACACACAGACACCATGCACACGCACACAGACACCATGCACACGCACACAGACACCATGCACACACACACCACGCGCACACACACACACATCATGCACACACACCATGCACACATACACACACACACACACACACCATGCACACACATATCATGCACACATATAATAATTAATCATTAATTAATTACAAGACAGGGTGAAGAGCAACTGAGAAAGACATTCAGTATCAACCTCTGTCCTCCACATGTGCACATACATACACCACACACACGTCCTGACTCCCAAGCACATAGTCCTGACCATTAGACCATACTGCCATCTTCAATGGGCCAGGGTTAGCCAATGACATGGCAATGCTGCTTTGCTGAACCTGAACTGCCACCAGCAGTGTGAATGTGGGGCAGTCAACAAGATGCCATTCCATCCCAGGTCATAACACACTTCCACCCAACTGTGCCGATGACTGTCCTCCCACCTGTGGCTCTATTTCACCCACAGAGACATTTCTTCCACCCTCCTGCCTCTGCACCACATAACTTCTGCTCAGTAGGAACTCATCTGTGCATAGCAAGGCCACCTCCAATCTTTCCTTCCTACCCTTGAGCCAGTGGCCAGTGGTGAAACCCACTAGGCATGATCATAGTCCCTGGTGTTAGATCTTGGCTGTTGACCTTGATGCTAGAACCTTGACCTCTCTGGGCCTGGACTTCCTGATCTGGGAAGTGAAAATGTTAGCAGTCTTAGAAGGTTGTGAAAACACAGGAGAGGCACAAAGCACGGTGCCTACCCCATAGTTCACACACACACACACACACACACACACACACACACACACACACACACACGAATACACACGCACACATGCACACGCACACATGCACAAATGCACACAGCAGGACCCAAAGTCCAAATGCAAGGTCAGAAGGGATCTGCCCACACTTATACTGATGGTGTGTGGTAGGGTTGTCTGTGAGTTGCTGCTTCAGGGTTCAACTCCACAGCAAAGCAAATCATTTAAAAATTCCTTTGTCAGGTTCACAAAGCTCCCCTCATATCCCATCTCCTGTTTAAGTTCTGAGCAAAAAGCACCCACTTTTTGGTTTTGCCTCAGATTCTAATTCAGCCATGAAGTAGCAGTATAACATTGAACATGCCCTTGCCCTGTTTGCCCAGCCAGATCATGGAACATGGATACAATTGCCAAATCTAAGAATTGCACACGGATCCAGGGTTTTGGGGTTCTGGGGAAAGTAGGCCCTGAAGATAAAGAGGAGTAAGCTTACCAACCCAGGAGGGGTCTTCAAAGGCAGGGGTGGCTCTCCCGAGTCTACCCTAAACCTGGAGTTTGCCTCAGAGCCCCTCCCCTGTATCTTTTACTGCATCTGCTCACTGAAGTCCCCCGACCGCTGCATTCCACACAGTGATTTTTTTTTCTTTCCAAAACCACCCAGTTGTATGTTCTGGGGAACCAGATTCCAAGGTCAGTGCTCTTCCCACAGATGCGTGTAACTGCATGCACAGGCCAGAGGCCACCAAGGTATCCCACTCAGCCCCCAATAATACTGCTTCTCTGGTTACCATGGCCAGGGGGAGTTGAGTGACACTAAGGTGTTCAACCCAGGAATATGGCTGTAGTTAGAAGTTTGTGTTCCCAGAATGGATCTGGGTGAACCATGGGGGTCCAGCATGCTACTCCCCGGGCAAGAGCAGAGCCTGTGGCTCTCCTCTGCAGGGCCCCAGAATGCTATGGCTCTACCCACCTCTGCCTTGTTGCCCTCACTCAAGACCCAAGTGCCTGAGATAGAATTGACATCTATGAACATAGTGAAGCCATTGAGGTTAGCAGGGCCTTTGTGGTGACTTCCACCCCATTGTGTTCAGCATGTGCACAGGTGATAGGCAGTGTTCTCAATGGAAGCAGGAGTTAGTTGGCAGTCTTATTTCTTCCTCCATACTGCCCATGTGCTCTGACTACAAGCACTATGAGCCCAGGCTAGTTGCACCAATAGCCAGAGGGCTCGAAGGAAATTAGCTAGTTTAGTTTTCCCAGAAATACATGCAGGTCTGGTTCAGCCCTGTCCACAGCATTTGGAAACAAAACTTCTCCCAACCTGGGAGGCTCTGCTTACTGTTCCTTCTGGTGGTGTGATAACAGTGACAATAACAATAACAATTACAATAACAATAACAATAACAATGTTAGCAGCTAGCTAACATTTTCAGGCATTGTACCATCTGACCTGCATCTCTTCTATCATGGTAGGTGTTATCAATAGTCTCATGTTTCAGCTAAGAAACTTGGAGCTCAGAGAGCATGGGTGACTTATCCAATGTCACACTGCAAGCAAGAGGCAGAAACAGAGTATCAGTCTTCAGATGATCAACTATAAGAGGGGTAAGTCCTGCCCTGGACACTCAGATCCTTTAGCACATGTAGAAACTGAGGCTTTCCTGGTGAGGAAGTCTGGGGCACACATCTATGTAAGTCCCCAAAAGCTTCATTACCTTAGCTCCACAGACAGAGATTTCCACTTACTTTATGACCTCAGGGCCTATCTGAGTGTGTACTTTACTGAGTACAGGAAAAATGGAGGGTGGAAGGCAGGCAGGCAGGACTGGCATACGTAGAACCACAGTGGCAAGTTGGGAGCCTGTGAAAAGTGGCATCTCTCCATCCTTCTGGTACGGCTGCATCATCCTTCAGGTATTTAGACCACGCCATTCCTGGGGCTTTGTCATACCCACAGCCAGGCTTGGCAGGCATCCAGCAGAGAACCTGATGCCCATTGGCTGGGTTTTCCCGTGGGTGTGAAAACCAAAATATTACCCTAGAGGTGGAGTCGCGTAGCCAAGCTGGGCCAAACCCAAAAGGCAGCCCAGGAGTCCAGCTGGGCCTGTCTATGTTGGGCTTCTTGGCTACTTCCTTTGAAATCTATTTACTTTTCTGCACAGATAATAAATTTATATATGATCCCAACTTCCAAAGGCACAAAAGGAAGAAGTCCCACTCCCACCACTGCCCCCGCCAGCCAGTGAATTCCATCTCCAGGGGCCAGGGGAGAGCATTTATTAGCGTCCCCTCATGTCTTTGCAGCCATGTTCCTGTCCCTACAAACATCCAACACTGCCACTCAACAGTCTTCTGTGTTCGAAGACCAAATGTGCATAGAGCACTTATAGGGAGGGTTTCATGTACAGCTTGGCCTGAATTTAGCCATTTCTCAGAGACAGCCATTTTTATTACTAGCACAGCCATGGAGGGAGAACTGGCAGAGTCTGTGCTCAGCTACTTGCCCACACTGAAACCGTGAGGGGACACCAGGTACTGAGCATGCGTTAAAGCCCCACATTCTCAGGAGACTGTGGCGCTCTGGGATGGAGGCAGTGGGCTGGGACGGGCCTTTTCATTTCCCACTATCAGATACTCACATTTGTGGAGGGAGGGATCCACAGACACCCAGATAGAGTGAACAGCTGAGGCAGAGTGTGGAGGAGCCTTTGCACTACCTGTGACCTCAAGCATGTGACTTCCCCTTGTGAGACCATAATGGAGCCAGATGCGCTTCGTGCTGAACTTGTACCCCACCCTGCTGTGTGTGTCCGTGGTTACAGAGGAATTCATTACTGAGTGGGTATATGGTTTTCTTTCCAACAATTCAAGTGTTTAAATATTGGCAACAACAAGTCCAAGTTGAAAACCCCTGTGTAGCACTTAGGATACTCATCCTGGCAGTGTCGGGGATGGTGACACTTCTCCTTTACTGGACTTAACAACAGGGGTGGCCAATGTACCCTCTCAGAGGTACCAAAATGGGATTTGAACCCAGACTCTATGGGACTCCATATGCTCTTGGCCACCAACGTCACCAATCCCAAGTGACCAGAGAAGAGGGCATTATTTGGAAGCAAGACACGCACATGTGCACACATACCCATTCACTGGCCTACCTAGGTGAGCAGGCCTACCTAGGTTCCAGTGGTAGCAATGCTGTGTCCCAAAATGTCACCTCAGTAAGGCAGCCGTCCTATCTAATCCCGTGTCTCCACCAGCTAAGTAGCCACTGTTCAGGAGTGAAGTCAGACCCTAGGCAAGAGCAAGCTTTTTAAACTGCAGGATTAAGGGATTATTCCACACCCCCATCCCACCCCCGTGGACACAGAGGGAAGGTCAGGTGGGGAGGAGGCCAGCTTGCCCGCAGAACCTCAGAACATGGGCCCAGTTGTCAGGTGACCTGGCTCCAGCAGGCTCCAGCCCAGCAGCATCAGGCAGGAGGCTCCAGACAGAGCCCCATCCCCATACCCCACCCTCACACCCACCTCCACCCCTCTCCTCCCCACCACCCACCCCCCACCCCACCCCCGCCCTCCGCAGCAGGACACCATAGGAGGGTAGGGGCCTCACCAGGGGGTATGCCTTGCTATTTTCAAATCTCAGAGGCCAGGCAGAAGGCCAGCTCTGTCCTCCCAGATTCTGCTTCTCAAGCCTGGGACTAAGTGTCCCAGTTCAAAGCTGGTCTCTCTGCCTCATGACACAACTGGGAAAAGAAGAAACAGGTAGAAGAGAGACTCAGCTAAACCCTGAACCCACCCCCTCCCTCCCTCATTCATCTCTTCATCCAGCACCTGCCCCTCCCCAGAGGCTGGGGACATCAGTGCAAAGCAAAGTCCCTGTCTCCTGGGGCTCCTGTTCTAGTGACACAGATGGTAGTCACAGCATGTGGCCTGTGTGTAAAACATCCCAGCATGTGGCCTGTGTGTAGCACATCCCAGCATGTGGCCTGTGCAAAATTAGAGCAGGTAATGGGCACAGAGGCCACTGCTGATGGTTCTGCTGTGAGCTCAGGCGTGGACAGGGAATAGTGCAGAAAGGGAGTCATGTGACCTCCAGCACTGGTAAGGAAACAGCATGTGCGGAGGCCCTGGGCAGAAACGTCTGGCGCGCTCCTAGAATCCTAAGGAGGTAGTGTGGGATGTGGAGGAGAAACAGGGTCCAGGTCATGACGGCCTTGTCAGGCACAGTGTGAACATGAGGTTGTGGTCCAGGCTGTCTGGCAGGAAGGGCCCTCACATTATTCAGAGGCTCCCACAGCTTATAACCTGGCCTGGTGCTCCGGGTTCAAACCCACCTTTTCTCTGTTCTTCACAGGGCCCTTGCACGTGGCATCTGGAATCCTTTTCTGTTTCTGCCTTCATCCTGGCTAGCTCCTACCTAATCCTAGCTTCACTTCTTAGCTCAAGCATCTCATGCTTCCCCAGTCCAGCCCTGGGAACAGTCAGTCAGTCTATCCTTCCAGCATAGAAACAAATCCTCAGGATACCCCTATCCATCTGACCTGCCTCTTAGCAGGGTACTTCCTCTGAATCCCATCTCCTCCTGCTCACTTGCCATTACAACCTCCTCTCTACCCCGTATCCCTCTCTGAGGCCCCCAAAGGACAGAGAAATCTTTACCACATCTACCCATGAATCATCCAAAACACGGCCCCAAATCCTATGTTCAAGGCATGTTTGCAGAGTGACTAAAAGACCCCCATTTTATATGTGAATGTATCTGGGTTCCCTGAGGACCCGGGATTCCGGGTGAATGGAGAGGCTCAGGACAGCTAAGCTCCTAGCATTTGTGATCTCTTATGGATGTTCTTCTTACAATTATTCTATAGATTCCATCTTTTAAAGTGGCTCCGATTTAAAGGACATGAAGAGGGCTTGTTCAAAAGCATTTGAAGAATTCCAGAAGGGAAACTGAAACCAATAAACAGTCTGCTGTCTGTCATACAACTCTGGGGAAACTGAGGGAATTTGTGTCCTGGTTAGGAGGCACCAGAAAACAAGAAAAGCAAAGCAAACAGCAACTGGTGGAGAAACAACGAAAGGAAATGCAAGGAGATATGGTATGTGAGACAGTATTCATAGAGTCGTGACCCAAACATTGTATAATCACTTAATAAAAAACTGTGGTACACAAACTTAGTGAAGTAAGTGAATAAAACCTAACTTCCTTGATATAATCAAAAGGAAGTCTAAACACCTGCCGAGCTCAAGCAGCACACTAAGCACATGAGTGCAGGTCCTCCCAACAACCCAATCGCCTGAAAGGTCATGACAGCATATGAATGAGAAAACTGACCACATGGCCAATGAGAGGAAGGGCTGAGCCATGCTGCATCTCTATAAAGACACCAGATGACAAAGCCAATCAATATTTTCCCCAAATCAATCAGTAGCAAGGGGGAAAAGCTCCTTAGAAATACATAGGTCCTCCTGTACTTATGTTTCTCTTAATGGTTAATGAGTAAACCACTGTTTGGCCAATGAGGCAGGAAGTGGATCTAGGAGACAAGGAGAATTCTGGGAAAGGTAGGCAGAGTGAGCCCGCTACACAGAGAGTAGCCATGTATCCGGCAAAGGAGTTGCAGGTCCAGACCCTTCTCCGGTAAGAGAAGACCACACGGAAATACTTAGATTAATAGAAATGAATTAGTAATTAAGACGGAGCTGACCAATAAGAAGCCCTAGTCATCGGCCAACAGTTTTATAACTAATATAGTGTCTATGTGTTTATTTGGGGCTGAAGGGGCCATGGGACTCAGTTGGGACAAAGAACCTCTCTCAATACAGAGGAAGGTACCAGGAAAAAAAAAAGAACTGAAAGAACTGAACGTGGTAGTTTTGGAGGATCGAGGCTGGGAGGGGAAGAGTGTTTTCATTATTTCTGTTTAATCCATATATATTCAGAGAGGAGTCTGCAGGTGAGAGCAGGACTTGGGAGGGGAGGGACACAAGGAACTTCCCATGGTGGTGATGTTGGGGCTTTGGACACAGTACACACTTGGCTAAACTCAGAAAGTGAAAGTCTTTTAAGAGCTGTGTGTTTCACTGCTATTAAAACAAAACAAAACATGGGGCTGTGGAGACAGTTCATTGAGTAAAGTGTTTGCTGCACAAGTGTGAGCACCTAAGTTTGGATCCTCAGCATTTCAGGGACACACACAGGTGGTCAGGGACACTGGGTGCGGCGGTGAATATCTGTAGCCCCAGTATTGCAGGGACACACATGAGTGAATCTCCAGGGCTTGCTGGCTAAGCAGCATACCTGAACACGAGGAATTGCAGAACAGTGAGAAACCCTGTCTTAAAAAAAGATAATAAGGTGGAAAACAACTGAGGCAGGCAATAGATGTGAACCTCTGGCCTCCATGTACAAGTGCAGGCAAATGCACCTGTACAAATACGTGCACACACACACCACATACAATAATGTATCATACCCCGGAAGGAAGTGTGTTGATATTCACACTTTACTTTGAAAAGCTTTTTAAGAAGTGCTGACTTAATGGATAGGTACATGGGTAGACAGAATGTACTCAGGCAAAACAAATGCAACAGAACATTAAAGGGCATTTGGGGGTGGGTAAGCATTCATTGTATAATTTCTTCATATTTCAAGGTTTTCTAAAGACAAACTGGAGGAAATGGGCCACTGAATGTGTTACTTAAGATATTTAATATTGTTAAAAACCGAGCTGGGGGCCTGGAGAGATGGCTCCGCAGTTTAGAGGTCTTGTTGCTCTTGCAGAGGCCCTGGGTTCAATTCCCAACATCTATATGGTGACACACAACCATCTATAATTCCAGTTCAAAAGGATCCAGTACCCTCTTCTGACTTCCACAGTCATAGGCACCCATGTAGTACACACATACACATGCAAGAAAAACATTCATATAGACAAAATAAAATAAATCTAAGAAAACAAAACACCAGGCTCTGCCCATGCCTGGATAGACCGCATACTTTCTGTGTGCATGCAGGGGTAGCTGTCACTATGCTCTAGCCTATGTCCCCACTGTACTCAGGGATCCCAGAGTCTAAGGGTCAATAGCCTAACTCCTTACTGCTCTGTGCTCCTCTGAAACCAAGATGCTGGGTCAGATGGGGAGCCCTGCCCCAAATCTCCTGGGATGCCTTGCTAGCAGAAATAACCATTTCACCAGAGAGAGCCCCTACAGCTAGCTGCATTCCACTCTCTGCCAAAGGGTAAACTGAGGCTGGTCTATGGGGCTTTTCCCAGGGGCTTTTTACATCTCAGACTTCTAGGCTAGCATGTGTATTGTCAGCTAATGGAGAGGAATGCCTAATTAGGTGCCCAGCAGCTGGGGCCAGGCTGGCTGGGAGCCCCTGCAGCCAGGGAAACAGCTGCAGGGGCCTCTGCAGGGCTGAACAACAGCACTATAATGGAGGCAGAACAATGGAGGAGCTGGTGCCCCAGATCCTAAGGGCTGCCTGGAAAAGGGGGCACTCACAGCCTGCTGCTTCCAGGGATTCTTAAAAGACTAGGCACTCTCCCAAGATCAGGCAAGCCTAGCCCAGCCCTATTGCCACTTTCAGTGATGCTCTCCAGAGCTGAAGTTCCTGGGCACACCTGCTTCAGATCCCACCAGATTACCTGTCCTTCACACACATTGGGCTGGGGATATGTCTGCCATGGATACCCAGTAGATGCTTAGCCATAAAACTGGTGAGGCAGAGAGCTTGGGAGCATGCCGAGGGAGGAGGATGAGGGTGGATCCTGGCTGTGGGGCATCTGGAAGAACAGACGGCGATCCAGGATGTCTTGCAGTCCTACCCTGTGAAGGCTCACGAGTCACCACTGCTCCATGTTCCACTTTCTGCCCTAAGGCCACACACCTGCCTCTCCAAACATCACTTCGAGCATCCAATGAAAGGTGTGACCAGCACTACCCCTCCTCCAGGAACAGGGCTTGCCACTGTTCCTGGAATCACAACCCTAATTTCTCTCATTTCTTTTTCTTTTCTTTCTTTTCCCCCCTCCTGGGTGACTGGGGCACTAAGGATCACAGCCAGAGAGACACTGACCCAAGGCAGGCAGGGTACCCAGAGGGGCAGGGTGGTCTTTAGCATCATGAGAGGCATCACTGTGCAACGCTGGCTTGGATCTCTCCCCAGTCCCATTCTTTTTTTAGCATGGGAACTATGAAAACCCACCAGTGGCAGGTGACTGCCCTCCTGTGCCTGTCTCCAACTGTCTCCTGCATCCCCCAGTGGACAGAGACCGTCCTCAATTTCCCCTTCATTCTCTAAACTGCTCCAGACTTTGCGGGTTGGTGGTAAACAGACAACTGTGCTGACTCAGATGTTTGTCAACAGCCCAACGGAAATCTCTTTATGTTTAAAATAAAGCCAGCATCGAACCTGTCACTAGGGCTCCCCTGATGTTTCCTGTTTCTGAAGACTGGAGCCAAGGCAGCCTGCAGGGAGGAAACACCACACAGTCCCCCTCCCTGAGGGACACAGTCAAGCCACCTCTCAGGTCACCCTCTGTGTACCCAGGGAGTCCTGCTGCTCCACCACATGGAGAAAAGTAGCCTGGGAGACTGGACAGATGTGAGGCCATGGCCCCACAGTTAGCTGCTCTGCAGGGCCCAGGTAGCAGTGGGAATCAGAGTAGTTCAAAAGCCCCAGAAGTTAAGGTCTCAACTGAAGACCTATATCACCTAGCTCTCCACCATGGCCCAGAAGTAAGACTGACCTGTCCGGGGTCACCCAGGGTCACATGCAAGGCCACCACTGTGGGCTGCTCTCCCCCAAGTCCCTCCTCCTCCAAAACTCCCACCTCCTGCCCCTAATATGTCCTGGTGACCCACAGTCAGAGCTTTCTCTTGCTGCACTTCCTTCCCTTGGGAATTCAGCAGGGCTGGGGGTTGGCTGGAAACTTCAGGGTGAGAGGCTCCATGCCTCCAGCCAGCCTTTCCCTTGAAGACTCCTTCCTTTCAAGGGAAAGAGCCCACTCTTTGCTATGCTCCTACTCACTGGCTGGCCATCTCCTCACCTGTGGAGGAGCTCCTGAGAGGCCTGCCTACACTGACCTCCTGCATACTGACCTCCTGCATACCAGACCTTGGGGTCAACAATGAAATATTGTGAAGACCCTATCCCCAGACTTCTCACACTCCTTCCACTGTGAACAGAGAAGAGTCTGAAGCCTCAGGCCTTGAGAAACAAACATTTGTGTTTATTAACCAAAGAGAAGTCTGAGCAGCAGGCTCCTAACCAGTCCCTCCTATAGTTTACCCACCTAGGCCAACTGCCAAAGACCAGGAAGAGCATTAGATGGATCCCATCCTCTCAATCTCCTCCCCGGAGTGAGTTCCCAGTAAGCCAGGGCCCATTCGGTAAGGAAGAGGAAATCAGCAAAGGGGGACAGAGAAGGAAGGAGGAAACGGAGCCTCGGGGCAGACAGGCTTGGCCAGGTACTTGGTTCCCAACTCAGCAGCCCAAATCCAGCCTCACCAGAGGAACCAGGCAGAAGCACACTGTCACAAACCTTGTTAGGGGGTGGGGGAGGCCAAGGGCAACAGCAAGCCTCTGCAGGTCAGTCCTTGCTTGCCAGAGGATACTGGTCTAGGACTAAGTCCTGGCCTCTATACCAAGTTCACCCAAGGGAGCTGCCTCTGGTCTGCCGAAGGCAGCCAATGGATACAAGAAAGGACAAGGTGCCAACTGCCGCTTCACGATGTCCTTCCAGGAAGCCTGAGTCCGGGAGACCTAGCCCTCAGTAGCCGGAGGGTCACGGGCCTGCCGCAACCCATACAGCCACTTGATCACACGGGCATTGCGCTCTATTACAGACACCCCGTAGGGGACACGCTCCAGGGCCCGCTCCTCCACTGTAGCAGAGCTGCGGTGTGAACAGCCGCCTTCAGAGCTGCAAGGTCCAGCACTCGGCCCGGCTAGAGAGACAATATCCGAGCTGGCCCTTGCTAGGTGAGCCACCCCCAATCCTCGTGCTTCCTCTGGATCCAGGCCACAGAAATTAAAAAAGCGCTCGAGGTCAGCTGCTGCCCTGAAAAAGCGCTCGCTCAGGTCCGATTTGGAACGTTGCAGACCAGGGGGCCGGCCTGGGCTAGAGGTGGCAGTGTTGCCAGGCGATGGACACAGACGAGTAGGTGAAGCAGGCAGGGGACGAACATCCACTCGGCGCACGGCGACTGTACTAGGCGGTGGACGAGGAGGGGTGGCTGGTGGGACCTTGTGGGCAGATCCTTCTGCCCGTCCAGGCGTTCGGCTGGCCTCAGCTGGGGACACGGGACTATCACACAGGTTGATGAGACTGGTAAGGATGTCAACGTCCAGCTGGGGCCTGCGTCCAGGACAGGGCAGGGCTCGGCGGCTGGGTGTGAGCACTGGCCCACGAGCAGCGCTGAAGAAGGGCTGTCGGGCTAGCGGGGGCTGCACAGGCTCCTGGCGGGTGTTGGCCACATGAAGGCTTTTGACGTACTTGGCCTTGTCAGCCTCCAGGCGTTCCACAGCACTCGGCTTCCGGGCTCCCGCAACTGCTGGCCTTGGTAGCAGGTAGCTTGGGACCTTGGTTCGCAGGCGAAAAGGTAGGGTGGGAGCTGCAGGGGCTGCAGGGCTCAGCGTGTCCACGGGCATGGCAGTTACATGCCCCGAGGGCCGAGGCGAGGAGACAGATACAGGCACAAAGTTGGCAGCTGGATGCCGGGCTCCGCTGCAAGCAAGGAAAGAAGACAGGCTGAGCACGTTCAGACAAAGGCTCGCCTGACTGCGAAGCCTGAGCTATTATAAGGTAGAGGGCACGCCTCTGCCTCGCGAAGAGCCAATCATCAGGCAGAATGTACTACTGGAAGTCCTGTGGCCCCACCTACACCCTTTCCCTCCAATAGTGGGCGGGGACCCGCACAGCTGAGGGAGGGAGGAAAGAGGTTGAGAAGGCAGGTCCGTTTTAAAAAGAGCAAAGGAGGCTCAAGGCTCCAGGCTCAGCTCCAGGGTCCTCTCAACAGCCCCATTTACGGATAGGGAAACTGAAGCTCGGGGAGGCAATGAACTTGCTTAAGCCTTCCCTTGCTCCCCAGATAGGAGGTACTAGTGACCAGGCAGTTGGGGTTGAATGACCGCCATCCACATCCCACCTGAATTGCCCAGAGGAGCCAGATACCACCAACATCCCACAACCAGCCCAGGCAGGAAGCCTCGCAGTGCCAGACTCCTGCCTGGACATGCCAGGCCCACAAAGGGCACAAAAGCAGAGGCTGCAGGGGAGGAGCAGAAAGATAGTCCACACCCCCACCCTAGTGGAGCCCAAGTAGCTTCCAGGATATGGCTCCAAGGCCAAGCCCACAGAGATCAAGGCACGCAGAGAGGAGTAAGCATCAGCCCCAAGCTATGCTGTGCAAAGAACTGTCCAGGTCACAGCACCACCCAGAGCTATGCTGCTGACCAACTACCATGAAGGTGAGCATGGGCTGTAAGGCTCATGCCTGGGTGCTCATGTAGTCCCATACTTGTCCAACAGAAGATCATCCCAGGCATCGAGAAAACATGGTTAGAAAGTGCCACAGTTCTCCCCCACCACCCAAGCCCCTCAGAAACGTAGCAATGTAAAACCCAAGTTAAACTTTCTCATCTGTAAAGAGGGGGGAGGGGCTTAGCCTGGGGGCTACAGACACTTGGCAGTTCAGGTCACCCAGCACCACTAGCTCCTGAATCATACCAACCATGCTTCAAGTTCTCCATGGGTGCATGGAGGCTACTATGCTAGACAGCACTGAAACCGAGAGCATGCCTAAACACAGTAAAAGCATCACCGAGACATACAGACATCCCATAACAGGGATCCCCATTGTGTGCCAGACACTCAAAGCCGCACTCTCTCGTATCATCTCCAACAGCCTGGAAGCCACTGTCACCATTTTGTAGCAGGGAAAACTGAGACTCTGAGAAGTGACTTCCCTAGATCCCAGAGGAGATTAAAATGGTAGTCCCATCATACAGCTTTTCCACACACTATGGGCACACGCGCGCGCACACACCACACACACACACACACACACACACACACACACACACCTGCTTCTTCTCTCACTATAGCCATGGGTCCCATAGAACTTACTGTGGATATGGTTCTCTCTTTGTTGTCCCCCACTCCCTAAAGTATCAGCTCCATGAGGGCAGAAGTTTCGGCTGCTTTGTTCACTGGGTCTCAGCTTCATGGTGTGGCTCTCAATACATGCTAAATAGTCCACAAGTGTGTCCTGAACTGAAAGGCCTGGGTGGGGGGGATCAGCTGAGAACCAGCACCACAGTGGGCTAGAGAAGCCTCACCCACTACAGACAGGTGGGTCCAAGGTAAGGGGTGTAATGTTCCCAGGGCTGGCGATCCAGAGGGGCAGGGGCTCTCTAGGTCTGTAACTGTGAGCAAATTCCATCCCCATTTTTAAAAGACTACCTGTACCAGGCAAGCATAGCATATCTGCAGACATACCTGCTTTCCCCAGCACCCATGGAAACCTCAGTACAGTAGTGGTGTGGGGGCTGGGGATAGGGCTGCTCTCAAGTCTCAAGGGGCTAGTAGGAAGGAAAGGAAGGCTGGCTCCACTCAAGTAGACCCCCCAGGTAACCTTGGGCAGGAAAGGTCTGGCCAGCAGAGCTGCTCCGGAGCCCTGCCAGACTCTGCCCCACCTCCCTAACCCCCCACGTCTGCTCTGCCACCCAAACCAGTCCAACCCGTTGGTAGTGGTTGAGGCAGTCCCTCCCAAACATCACCTGGGAAAAAGGAAGGAGGTCAGAGGGGCAGGGCCAGGGCAGAAGCTCCCCGCCACCACCACCTTGCTTCTATACCCACCACCTAACTCTAGGTAAAGATGGGGGCGGGGACAGGTGCCTGTTGCCAAACTTGGCCTGGTAACCACCTGGGTGCCCACTTTCCCACCAGCCCCTGCCTTGCACCTTGCACAAGAGGCAGCTCTTAACAGACTGTTGTTCCCTTATCTGTTCACCGGAGTTAAAAATAGACTTCCCTGTGCCTTCGGGTCACCGCTGGAAAGATCAAACGGGTTCGTAGCACCTGGAAATGGCCAGCGCTCCATAAATAAACCAGGTTGGCTGACATATACTGAGGCTCTGACTGTGGAGTGTGCAGACCCGCCCCCTCCGAGAGTCTTCTAAGCACGATCCAGAAGGGCGGATCTAGGCCCCAGCAGACACAAAGGAGACATCTGGCAGGGGCTGATCACAATGAGCCAGCAGACCCGCACCAACTCACGTCACAGGGGCCTCTCAGAGAGGCAGCCTGGGTCCGGGTCGCCAAGTGAGATTTAACGTCTCCTCTGGGGACTCTTCTCACCATGGGTTTTCAAATGCTGCCGCAAACGGCCCTAAATGCATAAACCTTGAGCCTTTCTGGTCACAGTTCCAGAACCCGACTTTGTCCCTCCCTTCAGGTTCCCAAAGAACGGATCAGGCCACCAGGAAGGCCCCAGTTTGGTTTCGGTTCTTCCTCACTTGGAAGAAATCCTAGAGACTCTAGGGGCAAGCCTTGAGGTGAGCAAAGGCTGTGTGACCCCCATGATCTGCTGTCCCTCTCTGAGCAGAAGTTGGCCCACGTCTGTTTCGAATACGGGGACTGAATCCACAGTCCCTGCTGCGCTCCCCCCTCCCCAGCACCGCAACATACCTGGCTACCCAAGCCGCCTCCTGCCTGCAGCCTGTGCGCCTCCCGCCCACCAGGCTCAAGTAGCCGGTGTTTGCGGTGTTTGCGCAACTTCCGCAACTTCCGGGGCTTGGCAGGTGAACCCGCCGGCCCCGAGTGTTCCAGGAGAGGGAAGGAGGGCCAGGCAGTGGCCGCAATGGTTGACTGACAGCCGGGTGCGGCAGCTTGGCCGGAGCCGCGGCCCTAGTCTCGCCCGACCTGGTTTTTATCCGAGCTGGAGCCTGCACAGCCGGCAGCACGTCAGGTCGCATTGCGCGGGATGCTAGTGGATGTCCATTGCCAGGCACGGGAAAGTGCTCTCCCTTAACATTTAATCTTCCCGTGGTTAAACGGGGCACAGGGAGAACTAGTATGCTCTGGGTAGCCTTCCTATGAGGCAACTTCATTGTCATCCAAGTTGACTAATGGAAACCCCAGACAGGCCAGGCTGAGTCACTTGCCCAAAATCAATGGGGGAGTCCAACCTGGGTACTTTCCCTCCCACCACTCCTTATTGCCACCCTATTCCCCTGTGTGCCAGCAGGTGGCTGGGCCTCAGCCCCATGAATGAGAAGAGTAGGACCTTAGGGGACAGCCTACTGTGAGTGCTCAAGGCCTGAGGTTGCTGGCTATAGCTTTGTGGCAGCTTTAAGGATCAAGAGGGACAGCCACAGTGCAGTGGTATGAGATGGTCCATTTACCCCTTGAAGAGCCAGGCCATGAGGAGGGCGAATATTTCTCTCCTCATGGGGAAACCCATATTTCACAGAGGAGACTGCAACCCTGCTGGTGGTGGGGGTTGTCCCTGGGAGGCCCTGGGAGGGCTCCAACTGTCCCCTCTGCCAGTTCAAGGCTTCTGTCACTTTCCAGGGTATTGTGAGGTCCAGGGAAAGGAGATACCCACCAGGCCTCAGACCCTAGCACTGGCAAAGCAACCCTGCACCCAGGTGGAGGCTGAGTCAGGGCTAGGGTGGGGCAGGGGGAGACAGTAAGTGGTTCCTGTCCACTTTCCTTCCCTTGGAGCATTGAAGCCCCCTCTAGTCCTGTATATTACAGGATGGGGGGCAAGTCACCCACAGTGGCCTGACCAGCTCACTGCCTGACCTGGCTGCGATAACAAAGGAACAGACTTACAGCTGGCCTCAGGCACTAACAGTGGAAACTACAAAGACAGAAGCACTTGTCAAGGAGAAGCCCTGGTCATCCCAGCATATTTCTTTAGAAGCAGAGACGATTCGAAGCTTTTGTTGTTGTTGTTGTTGTTGTCGTTGCTGCCATTGGTGTTTGTTTTAAACAGGGTGTTTGTTTTAAACAGGATGGGTGTTTGTTTTAAACAGGGTCTTGCAGTATCGTCCAGGTCTGGAACTCTCCATTCTCCTTCTGGGATTACATGTATGCACTGCCATGCATATTATATGTGAACTCATTCCATTCTTATACCTGTCTGTGAGGTAGATACTGCTATTGTGTCCATTCCACAGATGAGAAAACTAAGGCATAGAGATCACACAGCCAGCAAATGACAGAACCAGGATTTGAACCCAGGCTTGGATCTGGTAGGGAGAGAGGCCAGAGACAGAAAGTGCCTCCTGGGAAATTCCATAAAAGCCCTCAGCCACCTTGCCTGGGCTCCACAGGAATCTGCCACCTATGGAAACATGTGTTTTGGGCTGCAGCTTCCTCAGCTATAATATGAGATGATAATGACAGTGTTTTCCTAGCAGATCCACACCTCACGACTGCTGGGCTTGACCCTTATACCCTCCCAGGGATAAATTCCAGCCCCCAGCGTGGCCCTCTGGTCTTTACCCAGCTTTGCCACCTCATCCACACTGCCATTCCCAGACCAGCCACAGAATCCTCCTGACTAGTCCTTTACAAAGGTCTTTGCCGCCCCGGGGCCTTTGCACCAGCTGCTCACCGTGTAGAACCCTGTCCCTCGCTGGTCTTCAAGCCTCATTTCAAATGTGACCTCCTCTGCCAGCCCTCCCTTTCTACCCTGGGGGGGTCTCTTCTCCTTAAAGCACCTTTGTCATTTGTTTCCTGGCTGCCCACTGAACTGAGCCACACTACTCTGCTGTCTTTTCTTCTTCCCTGGAACAAATTCGAGGAAACATCACTGACCAAGAGGCTGAAGAAGGCCCAGGCCAGCATCAAGATATACACATCAAACACACACAGCTTTCTGTATGTCAATCACACTCCAATTTCCAAAGGAAGGAAAGAGGGGGAGGGGATGGAGACAAGGAAGGAGGAGGAAGGGAGGGACACAGTACGGAAGGAGCACAGAAATGTCCCTGTGTCTCTAGCACGCCTCCCTCCTAGGAGCAGCTGACAAGATCTTGGTGATCAGCTGACACACTGGTCATTTCCCCTTTGTAGCTAATAATTAGCTGGGGGATGGCAGGGTCCATGAGTGCCAAGTCTCCCCTAGGCCACGTTACTGTTGTCCTTTCCACACTCACTCCCCGGCCATCCTCCCCTCACCCTGTTCCAGCTTGGCCACTTCCAGCCAAGCCTTGTTCTTCCCCCAAAGATGCCAAGTCAAAATCTTCAGGGCTCTGGCCCACCCATACACCTCTGCTGCAGGGAACTTCTCCATACTTGCTTCCCCCACTATAAAACAGGCCCAAGGCGAGACAACTGCCATCAAAATGAAAGCTGTGATGATAGCTGGACATGTAGATCCTCCAAGGCCCAGCTCTGAGGAAGGCCTCCACCATCACACTGCAGGGACAAGAACAGCAGTGTGGTGACAATTGAAAGTTCAGTCACTTGAAGCAGTACCTTCCACAAAGAAGAAAAAGAAGCTGGGCCTGGTGGCACATACCTTAATCTCAGCACTCAGGAGGCTGAGGCAGGAGGGTCATGAAGCCAGCCTAGCCCCACACAGACACATACACAGACACACACATACACACACACACCACACACGCATGCAAAAGCTAGAGAGCCAATGAAGCCAATGAATGTAAAGAAATATGCTCCACATCTCTGGACCATTAAAGAAATGCCAATGAACAGCAACACACAGTGTCACACCCATTAGCGCAAGTCCTATCCAAAACACACATTAAGATATTAAGCGCTGATGAGGAGGTTGGGCTTTAGAACCCTGTGCACAGCTGATAGTGAAAAACCACGTGACAGTTCTTTGTAGGTTAAACGAATGACCAGAGCAGCACCTAGAAATCACACCTCTAAACACTCATCTCAAAGGACTTAGAGTGTGCATGCCAGCAAAAGCCCTCATACTAAATCCCTAGCAGCATTAGTCACCACAGCCAAAAGGTGGGAGTAATCCAAATACCCACCAATGAATGAATGGGTAAAGAAACACAAACCACATATCCAACAGATTATTCAGCCTTTAAAGGGGAGAGGAGACTAACATACTTTACAACATGAATGAAACTTGGAAGACATCGGGCAAAGTGCAATAAGCTGGATACAGCAAGGCATGCTTCTATGTATATAGAGTCAAAACACTGGGAACAAGGTTGAGTAGTGTTTGCCAGGGTGAGTTTGAGAGTGGGAAGTGACTGTTTATTGGGTATGGAGTTTCTGCAAACTTCAAAGTGGTTAGATGGGATCAGATAGGCTTGGGGTAAAAGTGCTTGCCATACAAGCCTGGAGATCTGGGTTCAATCCACCGAACCCACATTGGGAGATAAGAACTACTCCTGTGTGTCCTCTGACTTCCACATGCCTGTTATGTGGAATATGTGTTCATGGAATAAAAGCAGTAAGCCCCTCACTTCATAGGGTGGAGGTACATCGCAACTCAGAATGGTAAAATACGGAGTACATTGCAAGTGGTCTGAGCCCAAGCAGCTGTGTGTTCACTCTTCCCTTTGCTTCCTTTCTTCCCCGAAGAAGGTGGGTTTCTAGGGTTGACCATTTTTACGACATTTTGCACCACCCCACCTGCTCCTCTGTCCTTTCAAAGGAAACCTGGCTCAGGCTTGGTAGACAGGGAGGCCTTTAGTTGCTGCTGAGGAGGATCAAGAAGGCTCCAGGCAGTGGGGTAGAGCCAGCCCAGCTGTCCAGGTCAGAGACACCCGACTGGGCATTCTCCAGGGCAGGCCAGGTTCCAAGCTATTTCTGGAGTTTTCCCCAGGATCATGCCCCAGCCTGCCTATGAGGCAGCCTTGCTCAGAGTGGCTTTGCACGAACCTCAGGGAGAGGGTTATGAGTGGGTGTGGATGCCTAGGACAGTGAGCGTCTTTACGGACCCCCGCCCCCAATATATGCTCCTCCTCTAATTCAAACTTTGGGGACTCAGTTTGCACCCTGACAAAATGGGAGCAAAGGCAGATTTACAGTGGAAGAGGGAGAAGGAAGGGAAAGGCTGGGAAGGTAAGGCTTGAGTTAGACCTGTGGCCACGCCCATTTCCTGTCCTACAGTACCCTGTCTAGGCCTGAGCTCACATGCAGTGTTTATCCCCAGCTCAGAATGTGAAGAAACTTGCCCAAAGTCACACAGCCAGTGACAAATCACAGGCAGAGCAGTGACCTCATAGCTTTCTGGAGATGTAATCACCATGTCTACTTAGTGGCTTCTGAATTAGCTGTCCCACGGTCGAAACTACAAAGTGTGTCGTGTGTGTCATTTTCACTCAGCGCCTTTGCTGGGTAACCCACGTTCCTCTTGGTGCCACATCAGTACTTAAGGAGTTTCCGGTTATTTCTCATCAGCCCCTACTGGCCACTATGCATCTGTCCAGTTCCCGCTTGCAACAAGCCATGGCCGCAATGTAGCACCTGTCATTTTGCCTAAAAATGAGGTAGCTGGATGGGGTGGGAGGGTGCAGAATGCGTGTGTGTGTGTGTGTGTGTGTGTGTGTGTGTGTGTGTGTGTGTGTAACATCCATGCCTGTGCTTGCCAGAGTCTGCCAGAGCTGACATCACCCTACCCTGCTCCACCCCTGGCACAAAACATAGCAAATGGCCAACAGACGTTGGCTTTGATCATCTTGGTTCTGGAAGTTTCGGGCACCCTGACATTTTGTGACTGTGCTAAGCATCTTACCTGTCTGACACATTCAAGTGGAGAAGACAATAAACTGCCTAGTAAGACACCTAGTGTACAATGTGGAACAGACACTACTGAGAAAAACAAGGCGGCCACAGGAAGCCAAACAATGTAGAAAGAACAAATGAGGCAGGGGGTGTAGGCTCAGGAGGTATATGTTCAGTGGGTGTAACACAGTTGGTAGAGTGCTTGCTTAGCACGCACCAAGCCCTGGGTTTCATCCTAAAAATGACAAAAAAACTGGTGTAGTGGGGACCCATGCTTGTCATCAGAGAAGACAGATTCAGGGGGACGTTCAAGACCAGCCTAGTATACATAGTAAGACTGAAGCCAACTTGGGCCACACAAGACCCTCAGGGTAGGAGGAGATGACACATGGACAGACAGGCAAACACAGACTACCCCCAGAGCCAGAATGAGGAGTGGAGGATGAGCAGTTCCCCACAAAAGAGGCCCTCCATCAAATCCAGTTCTTCTCTGAATAGGTAAGACTGTGACTTTGAGCAATGGGCTCAACTTCTCAGAACCTCAGTTTCCCCATCTATGAAAAGAGATCAACAACAGACAGCAACCTGAGCGGGGAACATAGGCAGCCTAAATTATATGCTCCATTTGGGAGGGCCTACCCAGCACCCAACTCTAAAGTCCAGTGACTAGCAACTCTGGCTTAGAGGCTGATCCACCCGCCTCCAACACACAAAGTACACACACACCAAAGTACACACACACACACACACACACACACACACACACACACACACACACACACTACACACCACACACAGGAACAGACTCCCAAGAGGCCCACATGACTTCCAGGGCATTTGGATTTTCTGTCCTCCGGAATCTAGCCTGCCCCCCAGGGAGGCCCTCTGAGAGGGCAGCACTGGGATTCCGGACCATTCAGGCAGAAAAGTTGCCAGAGTCCCTGAGGAACGGAAGGCCATATGTCCTGAAGGGAAACTCCAAAGACAGTTGGGGTAGAGGTAGCCTAGCCCTGAGATCCCATAAGCCACATTCAACAAGCCCCTGAGAGTGACCAGCAGGGGCCCTCTGAACCTCTCAAAGAAAATCTGCCTGGAGTGGAGGCTGCAGGGTGGGACAGGGGAACAGCCGGATCCTCCGCTGGCCCCCTGGGCTGGACACTAGATAGACGTGGACCCTCGGTCAGCCCTCTGTGCTGGCACACTCGCCTCGAATGGTGCGTGGACCTACCCCAGACCCTGTGAGCCCCCTTACCCCCATGCTCACCTGCCGCCTGTGTCTGGAGGGTCCCCCGCGCTTCTCGCGAGCTGCCGAGGCTGACAGCTGGAGCGCTTGGTCCCAGAGCTCTGAGGCGGCCGTCGCGTGTTGAGACAGGCGGGCTCTTCCGAGAGGCAGGCCTTGGCTGTCCTACCGTCCTGCCGGACGAAGGTCCCCAGAGCCCGGAGGAAAGGGAAGTGAGCGAGCGGTCCCCGTCGCTGCAATGGTTCGCCCCGGACTTCCTGATTGGCCCTTCGCTTCCGTTCGAACGGCGCGCCACCCGAGTTGCCAGGCAACCTCAGGAGCAGCAGATGGGAGCGGGGCTGGCCCACGGTGGCCGCCAGGAGCCCAGCTGGCCGCGCGGCCTTCCGGCTGCCCCGGCCCTGCCGGCCAATGCGTTCCCTTTCTTCTTCTTCTCGTCCAGCTGGGATTCCCTCGGTCCCCACCTGCAGGAGTTGCTAGTCCCAGATTTGTTTGGTTTTGCACCGGCCCTAGTCCCATTTTTTTTTTTTTCTTTTTTAGGAAGGGCCTTGACATATAGCTAGCACATACTGGCCTCTCTTCACTTTTTTCTTTTGAGACAGGGTCTCACTAAGTTGCCCAAGCTGACCTTAAATTCACGCTGTGGTCCAAGTAGCCCTCAAACTTGTTATCTGCCTGCCTCAGCGTACCGACGAGTTGGTATTACTTGCCCAGCAGCCAACCTAGGTCCTGCTCCCAACTCTGCAGCTTCCTCTCTGTGTTTTCCAGGATCCCCTCTCCCTCTCCATTACCCTACTGCAATGGTAATTCAGTTAGTTTTCAAACGTGCACACCAGTAATTCCCACAATGCTTATCAAAATCAGGCCAATAGCCGGGCGTTGGTGGCGCACGCCTTTAATCCCAACACTCGGGAGGCAGAGGCAGGAGGATCTCTGTGAGTTCAAGACCAGCCTGGTCTACAAGAGCTAGTTCCAGAACAACCTCCAAAGCCACAGAGAAACCCTGTCTCGAAAAAACCAAAACAGAAAAAAAAAAAAAAATCAGGCCAATTACAGTATATAATATCCATCCTGGGAAGAAGCTAAATTGATCTTTCTACATAAATCTTATCAATACCTACCTTCAACTATCTACATTTTTCTGGTTAGGAATATTATGCAGTAACTTAAAATGATGCAATTAAATAGCATTTTAAAATAATGGAGGAATGCTAGGAAGTGTTGCCGGATTTTTAAATTTTATTTATTTTTAATTTTATATGCATTGATGTTTTGCCTGCATGTATGTCTATATAACTGTTGGATCCCCTGGAACTAGAGTTACAGACAGTTATGAGCTGCCATGTGGGTGCTAGGAACTGAACCTAGGTCCTCTGGAAGAGCAGCCAGTGCTCTCAAACACTAAGCCATCTCTGCAGCCCCATAGTGTTATGTTTTAAGCATGTTTCAAAGCACTCCTTACAGCATGAATAGGTAGTAAATACATAACCATATTATTCATACAAAAAGCATCTCCTATTTACAAAACAGCAGCTAACTCTTTTGCATTTAAATATGCTTCCATTCACTCTTTGAGAATGTCATACATACATACATACATACATACATACAATGTATTTTGATCATATTTGCTCCACTTTCCCCCCCAACTCCTCCTACATCCATCCTCATTCTCTCCTTCCTTTCCTTTTGTTTTTTATAACCCACCAAGTCCAATCTGCTGCCCAACTATTCATGGGTGTAGAGCTATACACTGGGCTGTGATCAAACCACCAAGGGCTGCACCCTTTACAAAGCAACTGACTTTCCTTCCCCAGAAGCCATCAAATGTGAAAAGCTCCTCAGCTAGGAGTGGGGGCTCATAAGCCCCTTCCTGCTCTGTGTTGAAATATTAAGGGCTTGATCTTGTACAGGCAACCCAGCTGCCGTGACCACAGGTGTGGCAGTCCTGGAGTGTCCAGAAGAGTTCTTTCCGACCTCTGGTTCTGACAGTCTTTCTGCTCCCTCTTGATACAGATTTCACGTTTGTGGCTGAACACTCCACAGACACCTATTCTCTGCCCTTCGACCAGTTGTGAATTTCTACTGCCATTCACTATACAAAGAAGCTTCTCTGATGAGGTCTGAAGGCTGTGCTAATTTTATGGGTATAGAGGTATGAATTTAGAAGGCAGTTTGATATTATGTTCATTTAGCAGAATAATGGCTGTAGGTTCACCCTGGGGGCCTGTGAGCTCAACAGCCACGGATCTTGGCCAGATTTGCAATACCAGGCATACATATCCTCCTGTGGAACGCATCTGAAATCCGACCAGAGAGCTGTTGGCTACTCCCATAGCATTTGCACAAGTACTGCACCCATGCTATGCCGGTCACTACTACAGCTCAGAGGACCCATATCTGGGTAAGACTATTGACGTCTTTTCTCTCCCAGCAGCCAACACTGCACTTCCGGCACTATGAAAGCTGGTCTTCAGGGAGAATGCTTCCTAGCAGCATTTAAATTCTTATTCATGCTTTTGTGGATTTTGCAAGTTTCCAACTCTTGAACTGTCAAAGGAAATTTTTTTAATTTTTGTTTGTCTGTGGTGTATTCATACATGTATTCATACATATGTGTACTCAGAGACCAGAAGAGGAATTTGGGTGTTCTACTCTCTCTCTCTCTCTCTCTCTCTCTCTCTCTCTCTCTCTCTCTCTCTCTCTGTAATAGGGTCCCTACATAGTCCTAGCTATCCTGGAGCTCACCATGTAGATCAGGTTAGCCTCAAACTCAGTAACTCTAAACTCCTACCTCTGCCTCTCACTTTATTCTCTTTTAATTTTAGTTCGTGTTTCTACATTTGTTTCTGTGAGTGTGTTCATGTGCATGTGATGTGTGTATGAGCACATGCCACGGTGCACATGTGGAGGGCAGAAGGCAACTTGCTAGAGTCAGTTCCCTTCCACCTTGTAGGTTCTAGGAATCAGAGTCTGGTTCATCAAGCTCAAATCTAAATCTGGTCATCTCACTGGCCCTCTCCAGCTTGTTCTCTTGAGATAAGACATCTTGTTGAACCTGTGACTCAGCTGGTGGCCAGAAAGTGCCTTTGAGCCTCCTGTCTCTGCCCTGCCACAGCCTGGGGTCCCAGGTAGATGGTTACACATAGCTTATGTGAGTTCTGGAGATTTGAAATCAGCTACTCATACAGCAAGTACTCCTGCCCACTGAGGGATTTCCCCAGCTCAAGAAAAATTCATTTAAGGTGCTAGAATAAGTTGAGTTAATTGTAGTTCTCAATTTATGTTTATGTCTGCATTGTTCTACTTGATGCTGGCCTCTGTTCCATTCCAGCCGCTGTCATTGAGTTACTGACAGAGCACTTACTGTGTATATGCCCAGGACAAGCAAATAAGGGGTTAATGATACATCAAGCAATTCAGAAGAGACTTGTGTCAGCAAGGCACAGGGGAGTCTAAGGCTATGTTAATACTCAACACGACAATCTGGTCTTAGAAGCTAATCAGGGTCAGTCCTGGTTGATACTCTGATGGGAGGAAGGTCTGGTGACGCTGTAGGATCAAACACAGATCCAGGACTTCAAACTTCTTATGGGAAATGAAAAAAAAAAAACCACTTCACTGTCTTTTCTACCTAAGGTTAAATTAGACAAAATTCCATTTAAAAAATTACATAGAAGCTACTTGGCAGAAATTCACATTCCTCCAAAAACCAGCACTTCTTGAAATCAGAATACATGTTCAAGTTTCATTTCTGCCTAGAAACTGTGCTGTTCTGTATGAGTCAGTCACAAAAGAAACTGAGGCCACACTCTGACCACTGAGAGAGGCACAGGACCCCTCTTTGTCAGCAATGAAAACCCAGAGGACCTGCAGTGGTGTGCTTACTGGCATCTCTGCACCACTGGGCAAGAGCAATGCCCCGTTCCCCTAAAGCAAAACTTTGACTTGCTAGAGTACTCTGGGTTATGTGCTCATCTTCTTGAGACCCCAGATCCATTTATTACAACCTGGTGCCCAAAGTAAGGGCTCTCTCCATGGCCAAGGGTCTTGCAGACTGATTTCCATATTGGGAGGTGCATCCTGTTGCCTCTTTGCAATGGTCCTGGGTGTAGAGAAACTCTCTAGCTCCAGAAATAACAGAAACCTAAAAATCAAAAGTAGACCAGGAGTTTGGAGATAAGTCCACAGAGAGTACTGCAGCAACCAGGTGGCTCAATGTACCAACCAAGGCAGGAAGCTTGGACTACAAAGGACTGCCTTGGTGGTTGGAGATTTGGGAGGTAAGAATGTGACTAGAGTGGCAGTCAACGGCCACTGAGAATGGGAACGCTCCGATGCAGGGAAGTTGAATAAGTCCATGCAGGACCAGAATAGGGAGAGACGAGGAGTCTGCCCGACATCCCCCACAGCCCATTAGGGTAGATGTTGAGGTTCTGGGAATACAACTCCAGAAAGAAGGGAAAGGATAAAGATCTGAGACCAATAAGAATAAGATTCCTGGGGCTGAAGAGATGGCTAAATGGTTACAAGCACTGCCTGCTCTTCCAGAGGACCCAGGTTCAATTCCCAGCAGCCACACAGGGGCTCACACTGTCTGTAACCCCAGTCAGGAGATCTGACATCTTCTTCCTGCCTCATGGTGTGCAGACATCTGTGCAAGCAAAACACCCATATACATTTTATTTGTTTGTTTGTTTATGTATTACTTATGGGGGCATTTTTTTAAAGACAGGGTTTCTCTGGATAGCCCTGGCTGTCCTTGGAACTAGCTCTGTAGACCAGGCTGACCTCAAACTCACAGAGATCTACCTGCCTCAGACTCCTGAGAGCTGAGATTAAAAGCAGGCATGACCACAGTCCGACAACCCATATACATTTAAAAAAAAAAATAAGATTCTCCCAAATAGTCCTCTGGGGCAATAGTAGTGGGGAGATAGTCATGTACAAAATGAAATTGAGGAGTCATGGAAGATCATATGGGCTGAGTAATCAACTGAACCAATTCTTTGGGCCTTTAGTCTATACCTGGCCTGAGCTGATGTTAGTATTGAGTATTCTCTTCCCTAGTGAAAAGAGAGAGATGAGAAGAGCCTCTGGAAAAATAAAATATCATCCCACATAGATGTAATTGCAGCAGATGAAAAATTCTCCAACCAACAACCCACCTGGAATAATAACAATGAGGTCCATTAAGGCCATACGATTATAAGAGGGATTAGAAAATCAGTGTCCTGGTCCTAGAATATGAAAAAAAAAGCCTTTAATATGCAACAGCAGAAAGAAAATGGTCATGAAGAGTTCCCAGGAAGACTGAAGGATCAGATGAGAGAGAGCTTGGGATTAGACATAGAAGACCTTTGGGACAGGGGATGCTAAAATTACATTTGGTAACTGACATCTGGCTAGACATAGCAGGAAAGTTACAGAAGACTGGAGGATGGAAGGTCAGAAACTTGAGTTATTGAGGGGAACCCAAAAGGCATGTGGAAGACAGGATGAAGAAAGACAGAAGCAAAGGCAAAATAATGTTGTCTATTGGGCTGGGTGTTGGTGGTGCACACCTTTAATCCCAGCACTCGGGAGGCAGAGGCAGGTGGATCTTTGTGAGTTCGAGGCCAGCCTGGTCTCCAGAGTGAATGCCAGGATAGGCTCCAAAGCTACACAGAGAAATCCTGTCTCGAAAAACCAAAATAAAATAAAATAAAATAAAAAATAAAAAATAATGTTGTCTATTATAAAACAAGACAAGTAGCAAAGCAGTTGAAAGACCTCGGGAAGGTGAGTTCCAAGTCATGCAGCCTAGGACTTCTCAGTTTGCTTCTCTGTTGCTGTGATAAAACACTGACTGAAATCAGTGTGGGGAAATGGTGTTTATTTGACTTGTAGGTCACAGTCCATTGCTGATGGACGTCAGGGAAGGAACTAAAGCAGAGACCATGGAAAAATGCGGCTTGATTTCTTGCTTGCTTTTTCATGGCTCTCAGTCTGCTTTCTTATTCAACCAAGACTTCCTGCCCAGGGGTGGCACCTCTTTCATTAATCCAAAAACTGCCTCTCAGGACAGGCCAATCTGATGGAGCATTTTCTCAAATGAGATTTCCTGTTCCCAGATAACTCTAGCTTGTGTCATGTTGACCAAAAAACCAAAGCAAAAACAAACACGATTGCAACCCCCCAGTTGGACTGATGCAGAAGAAAGTTCCAGAGAGAAAAGGAAAACAAATGTTATAAATGTGGGATACAGGAACATTTCATGGTGTCTTCAAGGCGCCAGCAAAACTGGAAATTTTTATAACTCTCAGGTTGTGCCTGAATACAAAAAAATTCCATGCAGAAAAGAGTTTTCACATAGGAAAAAACTTGGCACCCTAAAAGTGTGTGTACAGGTAATAATTGTGCCACGTATAATTTGGATTCACTTCTTGTTTAGGGAAATGAAATAACAGGTTATGAGAGAGAATTGTTGAGAAGGTTGTAGACAAGAGGTTCTATTTTTGTTAACAAGAACAGAGAGTGCTTTAGATAAGGGTGGATTTTGTATGATAAAATAGCTTTGTCCTAAGAATGAAAAATAACAAATGAAGTCAAAGCCAAGACACAGAAGGTCTGAGCAAGTTGTACAAGGCCAATGAAGGACAGTATGGTGCTATATTGTTTATGACCTAATAAAGCTTGCCTGGAGATCAGAATGTAAAGCTAGCCACAGCCATAGAGGATCAGGCAGTGGTGGCACACACCTTTAATCCCAGGACTCAGGAGACAAAGGCAGATGAATCTGTGAGTTCAAGGCCACCCTGGGCTACATGAAAGTGAACCAGTCTAAAAGAGAAACAGAGCAAATACCTTTAATCCCAGCACTAGGGAGGTGGAGACAGGAGTAGCTGGATGGAGAGAGAAATACAAGGTGGGAGGAGACAGGAACTCAGAGCAGTCTGAGATTTGGTGAGACGCAGTGCAGTCTGAAGATACGATCTGAGGTTCAGTGGATCACCCCTTTAATCTGAGCATTGGTAGAGGTGAGAACTCTCTGGTGACTTGGCTGCTTTACTTTGTAACAATAAGTCTTTCCACCAAAGCTGCCAGAGTGCTGCTGCCACGTGGGCACCTTCTGCCAGCTGCCTGAGTTCCACCCGATGCCACATTAAGGTCCCAAGTAACACACAGAAACTTATATTAGGTACAAATGCTGCTTGGCCAATGACTAGGATTTCTTATATGCTAGCTCAGTCTTAAATATCATAAATCTATATATTTTATTAGACTTATCTTTTTTAAAGATTTTATTTATTTATTTATTTATTTATTTATTATGAATACAACATTCTGCTTCCATGTATATCTGCACACCAGAAGAGGGCACCAGATCTCATAACAGATGGCTTTGAGCCACCATGTGGTTTCTGGGAATTGAACTCAGGACCTCTGGAAGAGCAGTCGGTGCTCTTAACCTCTAAGACATCTCTCCAGCCCCTATTAGACTTATCTTATTGAGGACGCCTTCCGCTGGCACCCTCTCTTGCCAGCAGATCACATGGTGACTCCAGAGCAGAGACCAGGAGGAAGAGAAAAGGGAACGACTTCCTTCTTGCCCTTGCTTATATATGAGTCTCCCTGTTATGTCACTTCCTGCCTAGATCGCCACTTCTTTACTACATTTCCCAGAATCCTCCTTGACTCCTAGTCCTGCCTAACTTGCTGCCTCATTGGCCAAACAGTACTTTATTTATCATCCAATAAGATGAACATACACAGAAGGGCATTCCCCATCATTACTTCTCTGATCTTCAACCTGAACCCCAATATCTGTCTCTGGGTTTTTATTATTCGTGCTACAGTCGGGACTTAAGATGATGTATGTTTGATGATTAAAGGTTATTGTTAAAATCTACAGCTACATTGATCTATCTACTCATGGCAATGTTTACAAGAACAAGCATGGATGTTTGATGGGGATAATGACTTCTGTTTTTGCTAACTTTGCCAGGATTTAACTACTTGGGGAAATGGAGTCATAATAAAATCAAGATTCATTTAAAACTGTCTAGGTTGTTTTGCCTAAGTCTTACCTTGATGTTACACAGAAGCAGAATTTCATGACGAGGAAAGCCATCCTTCAGGGACTTAACAGCCAAATCCCAGAAGCCAATACCAATGAGGATAGAAGGGTCAAAAGAGGACAGCCTCTTGTCCTCCAAGGTTAGTCAAGACCAACAGCACAATGCCCTCCCCCCATAAGTCACTATCCTCTTGATTAAAAAGGTCACAAAATCTCGAGAGATTGGACTCCAAACAGTGCACATCTTATAAGGCTACGTGTGCTGAAACACAGAAGTTATAATTGTATCATCTATACCATTGCTGAACATGTGTGTGGGGTGTGTATGGCTTTCCAAAAGACAGACAAGAAGATGAAAAACTGTATGAGAGGCCTCATGATCTGAGACTCTGAGTATCCAGGGAGATGTTGTCCAAAGTGGGTCAACTGAAATATTTATGGGTTATTGTAAACCACTTAACTAATTAGGTAGAAGCACCCCCTCTCCCGGATGGTACAGCTAACCATCTAATGAAGATACTCCTAGAACCCATAGAAAATACCATGTCAGACAGCAGAAGCCATTTTACTGACACTTGTTAATACGCCTGGTTGAACATTAATGGGGACTGTCATACTCCTTGGCACCCTTCCTCCTCAGGTAAAGTCAAAAGAATGAATCAGATCCTTAAATGACAAACTACTAGGTTAATTTTAGAGTCTCGGTGCCTTGGGCCAAGAGTTTGCCTATGGTTTTTGCTTAGAATCCACACATCCCTCAGAAGGACCTAGGACCGTCCCTTAGGCTGTATGGATTGCCACTCCTGGGAAAGAACTTCCCACAGGGAAACTGAAAGTCAGTTTCTCAGAAACTGTGTGCTGAGCCTGTCCTCCACTTTGCTTTCTCTTAGATGACAAGACTGCCTTATCCTGAGCCCACCACTCAAATGTCCAGGCCATCCTTTCCAGCCTGAGGACTGGACAAGGATAAAAATCTAGAAAGCAATACTTGGAACTGGCCTGGGAGGGTTGGGCCCTTTCAGGTGACGTCAACTAGAGAAACAGAAGTCTGGATTGGCTGAGAGAATTTGGACATACTACCCCTAAGTAAAGAAGGCAGTTGGCAATGGTGCCCAGGGAAACTGGTCGATCCCACCACAAGGAAGCTTTTTGAAATTAAAATTAAGAAAGAACTGGCTTTAGCCTTTTAATTATGAGGAAAGATCATTGGAAACTTACTGGTTGATGTAAGTAAAATCATCTTTCCACTAACCATTTGATCTGGTCACACCCTGCAGAACCTGGAAAGTCAGAGATTCCTAGAGTGGACAATAGAGGTTAGAATGGGGGTCAGGGGAGAGTGAACGAAGGGCTGGAGTGAGTTGAATATTTTGTCAATAAATTAAATAAGTGTTACACCTGCCCAGCAAAGGGCCAGAAACTTGGGTGGTTCTGTTCCACTCAAATGGACTTCAGTGGCCCTAGGGATAGGATACATGACCTTTCTCTTCAGAATGAGATAGCCTGGGAAAATCAATCTTGTAAGTCCTCCTCCTCCTCTCTGTTCCTGGCTAACTAGGCACTGAGGCAGAAACCTGCGGATCATCTGACATCCTCTGTTAGGAACCAGTCACACCTCCTGCTGGAAAGTCGAGGGAAGAAACTAGAGTTCTCAAGAAAAGTGTCAGAACATTAGGGCCTCTGTTCCTCTGAGGATGTGACATGTGCTAGCCTGTGTTACCAGGGAAGCAGCCTGGTGACATTCAATGGGACCAATAGTGGAAATTTCTCCAGCCAATTGGAGTGGGACCTGTGCTTTGGTCCAATCGGCTAGCACCTTTACTATTGCATATTGTCTCATTGGAAAGGGGTGCCTTTGACTCCAGAATGGTGCCACTGGACACTCCATTAGAGTGTTCTGATGAGTTTAAGGCAAGGAACCAAATAGCAGGATTTGAGTCAGTGCTATTCTGAGCACATAAACTAAAATGTAGATTGAAAAAAATATATAGACTAGATGTTCTTACATATACTATAACCAACAAGGATTTGTAAATTATCGTAGGGACTCTATCAAGGGTATAAATGACTGATTGGATGCAGCTAGTAGAATGGCATGGGAAAACAGGCTGGCCTTGGACAGGGTGTTAGCAGAAAAAGGAGGCGTCTATGAATTGATAGGGGCCGGCACTGCCCTTTCATCCTTAATGATACGGCTCCTGATGGCACAATCACAAAGGCACTTCAAGGTCCGTCTAATCACAGCTAGCTAAAACCTCAGAAGTAAATGACCCTGTTTCTGATCTTATGGGATGAGGTTTCTTGCCTCCCTTGATTGCATCTGGGTGTTGTGAGGATTAATCCAAAGGCTAATTGAAAACAGCTGTATTTGGCAAAGCTCCTGTATGGTATCAAAAAAATGTTGCTGGTAATTCAGAACTGGAAGGCTAGGCAATGATGACTGAATTGGAAGAGGAGAATACAAGTGTAAACAAGGAGGAAATACAAACAAAATGTGCTGTCTCTTCTATAAAAAAAAAAAAAGATTAAATAAGACAAAATTCTATTTTAAGAAAATAAAGAAGTCACCTGACTAAAACTCAAATCCCTCCAGGGTCAGCACTTTCTGAAATCAAAATATATGCTCATTTCATTTGTCCCTGCAAACAGAGCCCCTCTGTACTGCCAATCAGCCCACAGTGAGTGTACATTCATTCAAGTTCATCGTGACGATTATTCATCAGTATCATTTGAGTGTTGTGCCTTTAAAATGTATTATCTATTTATAAATACTTAAACATTTCTTTCCTGGATATTTTATGAAAAAAACCAAAATAAAGAAATAAGAAAGTTCCAGAGATCAACCTCTGTTAATCCTCAAGCTCCATCCACTTTGTTTTTTTGAGACAGGATCTTTGTTTATGAGGGTGCTTAGAATCGAACTCAGGTCATCATGCTTGTTCAAAAGAACTTTACCAACTGAGCCACCTCACCAGCCCTCAAGCGCTAACAGTTCAGGGAACAGTCCTCCAACTGCTGGTCACAGCTAAGTTAAAAATAAAAGCAGAAGAGCAGCCTGTGGTCCTAAAGTGGCCAGACAGTTAAAGGGTAAACAATAAACTCACTAGCTGGATGTCTTCATGGCCCAAAGCTGACAGTAGCTAAAAGGTAAATCCATGATGATGAGTGCAGATAGATGTCTTAACCACCCGACCTGAGTCTGGGATCACACCAGTCTTTGGCTGACTACAAAGTTAAACCTACACTATTAGAATGTAGTTATTTCTTCTTCTGTGGCCTGAGGAGATGGAGCTTGGGGGATTCAGACCCCAGGTCCTTCCCACCTCCCCCAATTGCTATCCTTGCCTCCTGCAGGCCTTTTATCCAAGGCCCCTTACCCTTTCTTTTGGTCTCTGGTTCTGCCCCTGAGACCACCCCTGCCCTGTCCAAGTACCAGGTGACAGCTGAAATGGCCCTACAGTCACCAACCCACACTAAGGAAGGTGAGAGGAGGAAGAGATGAAGACACGAACAGAGGACATTTTAATCAGATACAGCAAGTCCCCAAGACAGGTGAGGGAAGGGTGTGCATTTTTAAGCTCTAGGCATCAGACAAGGCCTCTCCAGAACATTCTGCAAGGATGAAAGACTCAATCTGTCCATGCAGCAGTCACTGGCTTGGGAGTTCTTAAGACTGAACTGTGACGAGTGCCAGAGAAGAGCTGCGTTTTAGATGTCACTGTTGACTGAGGGTGGCTTTATTTGTTTCTTTTTAAAAATGTATTTTTATGGTGAATTGTACATGCAAATAAAACTCACTGTCTTTTCAGTGTTCCTGGATGAGTTTTGGAGACTGTCCAAAATCTAGAGCCACCTGTCTTAGTTAGGGCTGCGATTGCTGTGATCAAACACAATGGCCAAAGCTACTTGAGGAGGAAAGGGTTCATTTGGCTTACATATAAACTTTATAGTCATTACTGAAGGAAGTCAGAACAGGAACTCAAACAAGGCAGGAACCTAGAGGCAGGAGCTGATGCAGAGGCCATGGGGGAGTCCTACTCACTGGCTTGCTCTCCATGGCTTGCTCAGCCTGCTTTCTTAAAGAACCCAGGACCACCAGCCCAGGGATGGCACCACCCACTATGTGCTGGGCTCTCCCCATTGATCAAAAAATTAAGAAAATTCCCTACAGGCTTGCTGACAACCCAATCTTACAGAGGCATTTTCTCAATGGAGGCTTTCTCCTTTCAGATGTCTTTAGCTTATATCAAGTTGACATAAAACTGTCCAGCACACCCAGTTTTGTGTGGTGCTGGGGGTATAGAACCCAGGACATGCTAGGACAGCTCTGCCACCTGGCCTGCTTCACCAGCCCATTCCTGTATTTTTAAATTGTGGCAGCTGATATTTATTTGTGCATTTTTCAGAGCTCCCATAATTATTTAAAGTAAATCTACTTGAGTAACACAGCGCAAAGCTCCACAAACAAACCTTAATTCACAAGGTATGGTAATCACACGCCACTCACATCTGGGAAAGCCAGACCCAACACATGGGGAAACTAAGGTAGAGGGAGGTGTCCCTGCCTTGATACATAGAGCAGGTGGCCAAAGCAGGAGGGGACAGATGGCATGGGCTACAAGGAGAGGCTGTGTCTCCCCTAGGGTTGTGGGGGAAGGCTCTCCCCTCCCCCCCCTCCTCTGCCCACACCAGGGGAAAAGCTGGAGGTCAGAGGCTACCCTGACAGATGGGATTTTGCAAAGGAAGAGGGCTAGGAAGGAAGGGTGTCCCCAGCCTGCAAATGTCTCATGAAAGAAAACAACTTTGTCCTTTAGGCCCCTCCCTAACCCCAGATGGCAGGGTCAGGAGGGAGAAACAAAAGCAATGGGGATAGCAGCCCCTTCCCCATCAGAAGTTCATGGCCCAGGGACAGAACCTTTGCAAAAGCCTGACACCGGAGACCTTGGATCCCAGACAAAGCTCAGGCCTTTCAACTTGAACCACCCTTTGTGACACATGCTAATCAGACCCCAGTGAGCCTGGATCCCGCATGCTGCCTCAGGCTGGCAGCCCATGGGGTCCAGACACCTGCTGACACCTCAGCCCTCCACGTCCTGCCTGGACACTGCCACGCAGGGCCTGGCTCCAGCCCCCTCCTCTTAGCCTCCAGCACAGGCAGGCTCTTTTTCATCATCTGCTCCTCCCAGCCCTAAACCCCTGGCTCCTGAGGCTCGCTCCAGCCTCTCTTTCACTTCCACTTCAGCAGCTGGCCATGAAGTCCCTAACACGCTTCAGAGTCCAGTGCCTCCTCCAGGACTCGGATAACACCTGTGGTCTTCTTATCTCCTGTACCCCATGTAAGTTCCTCTGGCAAGGGTCTGGCTTGCCCCTCCCTGCCTATAATACAGCCCAGCACATAGTAGGTACTCCACAAATATCCATAAGAGAAGTAACAGGTGCTGGAGAAGGCAAAGGTCAAACACCCATCCCAAATGCCAGGGAAGCAGATGTGTCCACAGAAAAGGCGAGATGCACACGCCATCATTTGCTCCTTCAACAAATGTGTGTGCTCCTGTTGTGCTGGGATTAACTGTTCTTGTCACCCTTAGCTGCCGTGCCTCAGATGTCTGTCCACACCCAAGGTAAGGGGGTGCTTGCCTGGACCAGGAGGACACAGTGAGCACAGAAGGCTTTGGCTCTGGAGGAGGTGGGCATCCTGAGAAGCCTGGAGAAGTGGGAGGGGTCAGGTAGAAACCTAGGGACCTGTCCTGAGCTATGATTTCTCCCTCTTCTGAACAAAACCAGAACATGGAAAGACCTACACCCTCCAGACTACCATGGCCTCCAGGAGGACTGCAGGGCATTCCCAGGAAGACTCTCAGAGCCATAATCATCTCTTTCCCTAGGGCAGGGGCCACCTCCTCACCTCAGAGCAAGGGACTCCTTGCTGGGGCACTTTGAAATCCTATGATGTGGGTTTAAAGGTATCCTTCCTACAGTGTTTAAGGTTTCCACGCTGACCTCATCTCCCTGTGAGCATCAGAGCGGGCTCCATCCATAGGGTGCGCTGTGTCAAGTTCACTGTTACAGGAAATCCCTTGTCAACTAGAAATCACACTTGAGGGACAACAGGGGATCAGCTGTGTCCCTTGCTGTTCAAGGCAATGGTTTCAAAGCTGCAGACTGAGGTGTCTGGTGAGGAACCGTCCCAACACCACCAACTTGCAGAAAGAACTTCAGGAAGTAACAGCACAGATAAACAGCAGGTGCCGATGGAAGCCGTGGTGATGGACACATGGTTCTTAATGTGACCGGTGTCCTGCGGGCCTGACAGGATTCAAACATGCACTAAGCACTCTGATTTACACCACCCCGGTTCTGTAAAGATGGGGCTTGGGAACAGGAGACTGAGCTTTCTGCACAAATACTCCAGCCCTGCCTCCATGATGTTGCAGCCCTGGGGGCGGGGGTGGGGGGGATCCCTCCCTGCCTGTTGCTCCTTCCCCTGGGACCCCTATTTCTCTGCCCTGGCAGTGGCATCTGGTGCTCTGAGTGACTCTCAAGGGTCTCGCTCCGGACTGTCCCTCCCCACACATGAGACTGAGCAAGCAAAAGGCCCCAGCTCGGCTGCTCACAGGCCCTGGAGACCAAGCCCTGTTGCTGTGGGCCGGGGAAGAGCTGCAGGCTCAGCTTTCTTCTCTCTCCACCCACTCCACCCTTGGGATCAGAGCCAGGCTGATATTTCTGCCTCCTCCTTTGATTGGCGCAGACTCTGAGATCCAGGCTGTCCCGAAGCCTCCCCTCTCCCCTTCTCACTGTCTGGGCTACTCTAGGCTCTTACACAGGGCAGACTGAAGATGGCCAGGACACAGAAAAGGTCGTGAGGCAGGGCACATGCAGGCGTGAGGGACAGTCCAAGGCCTTGGATGGCTGTGGTACCAGCAGGCTAGGCTTCTCCTTAGCTGTGGCCCTCTGCCCAGCTCAGGTAGGAACCCCAACTACCCTTTCCTCTCCTTCACCCCAGATCCAGTCATTAAACATCTGTTATGTGCAGTTCCTTCTGATGCATTTGGGCTGTGGGTGTCTTCTTGTGCCTCAGATACAGCCCAGAGCCAAACACATTCGGGACAGACGCTCTGCTACTGAGTTATACGCCTCACCCATGTTTTCTGGAGATAAAGTCTTGCTATGTAGCACAAGCCAGCCTTGAACTCACCCTCTTGCGTCTTCCTCCCAGGTGCTAGAATGACAAGCTAGAATGACTACTACACTTGGTACTGTTGACTGCCAGGCATGAGCTGGGTGCTAGGGCTTCAGCGGTGAGCAGAACAAACACGGTCCCTAACTGTCTCCCCAGCACCGACAGGGATACAGAGCCCAAACAAGATGCGTAAATGAACATTCGATGCACCGTAAGGCACTGTGCAAAATTCCAGAGCATCCCGACCAGGTGGTCATCATTTTAGTGAAGCAGTCACTTCTGGAGGCAAGAGTGGGCAGAGAAACTGGGCAGTGGTGGCACACACCTTTAATCCCAGCACTCTGGAGGCAGAGGCAGGCAGGTGGATCTCTAAGTTCAAGGCCACCCTGGTCTACAGAGTGAGTTCCAGGACAGCCAGGACTACCCTGTCACAAAACAAACAACAAATAAACAAAAAAGAGTGATAACAGACCTGAATACACTGGAGAAGGAGCCATGTAGCTGCCTTGAGGACAAAGATCTGGAGGCAGGGAATAAGTCTGTCACAGCGTACAAACTGCAAGGAGACTATTAAGGAGTTGGAGTGGAGCCCAAGGCAGAGAGGGGAAGGAAGCTTCCTGGGGACAGGTGAGTCCTACCAATAGGGTGTTGAGGTATTGTGCAGAGAAAGGACAGGCAAACGCCTTGCTAGGGCTGAGTATGAAGAGAAGCGGGAGAGGGCAGAACAGTGAAAGGAGAGTCGCGACAGTTCAGGCGGGCCATGAAAGAGACTGAGTGAGTGGTGACTGTGGAGGTTTGTGAACGCCGGAATCCTAGGAGCCACGGGATCTCTAGACACGCAGTCCATAGGGAAGATCATAGGTCCATTTGGGAGCCCTGCCGGGAACACAGTGAAATTCAGAGAGGAAGACAGCGCCCATCATCCAGCTCCAAGGCAGTTCACGTCCTCCAGATGGCGCCGCCTGGTGGCGACTTCTTGAAACGGAAAGCCCTCAAATTCCTGCACAAGCTGTCAAGGTGAGGTTTGCTCTTGATCTCCCCCTGGCTCCGGTGACGCACAGCATCCACCCCGGATACTACCTAGTGCTACCCCGCCATGTATTACCCCACATCAGCCCTACCCTGTGAGTGGTGACTAGCAGAGGGAAGGTTATTCCCACAGTCCAGCCTCTTATTGGGCGGCAGAGGTGTGCACAGGTTTCCATCCCTGCCTGCACACCCGGAGTGAGCTCTCTGCCCCACCTCGTTCCTCAGGCTTGGTTGGACAGTAAGTAGCCCCTTATCTATGATCTGTATGTGTGGGATTCCCTCCACCTCCAACCCCTGGCATGCCTAAACCAGGAGTGTCCAACTTTTTGACATTAAGACATGATGTTGTCATCTACAAAGTTCATGCTAGAGAATTATGCAATAGAGTTACCAAAAAAATTAAAATCTCATCATGGAAATAAGCTTACAGTTTTGTGTTGGGCGGGGTTGATAGCTATCCTCTGCCACATTTAGCCTCGGGGCTGCAGGGTTTTCACACAAGACCAGAGGGAGCTGTCACTTCACTTGAATTTCACAATTTAGGGCTCCCTCCCACCACGCCAGGGTGCTGTAGGTGGGGCCCCAAAGCTAGTGTGAGCTAGCATAAGTCAGCACCCGATATTTTTGTTACTTTTTTTTTCTTTAAAAAGTGTTTTATAGCCAGCCGGTGATGACTCACTGCTTTAATTCCAGCACTAGGGAGGCAGAGGCATGTGGATCTCTGTGAGTTCGAAGCCACCCAGCCAGGGCTACTATGGAGAAACCCTGGCGGGGGCGGGGGCCGGGACGACGGTTATAATTTTAGGTTAAACAATTAACAAGCTTACAGATTCACAGATGGTTAAAACATATCAGTTAAAGCTAAAGTTCCCTTTGATCCGTCTTCCCCCCCGTTTCCGCCCCCTTGCCCACACGCCCCAACTCCACTGTCGGTCTTCTGAATTGTTTCTCATGGGTTTCACGTGCTAAGTTACTCACATGCATCCCTAAGGACTGTTTTCAAAAGAATAAAGTGACGGACGCGGTGTGTATCTATTGCTCAACCCCGGCCCCCCGTGCTGTTCTGGGCTCTTGAGCTGCATTCTTGGGTGTTAGGTGCTTTTGACAAAGACTATGGGGTGCCGCCGCCCTGCAAGGGAGCAAATGGGTCCTTGGCTGGCCTGGAGGTGTCTCTAGAGCCCTTCTCTAGGCCTTTGCTCTCACAGAGCTTTGTCCACACGCGCTTTGTGCTTTCCACCTCTCCTCCTCCTCCCCCCTCCAACCCCCTTCCTCTCCCCCTCCTCCCCTCCTCCTCCCCCTCCTCTTCCTCCTCCTCCTCCTCTTTTTCTTTTCTTTTCTCACACTAGCTTAAGGTCCTCCTACCTGCAGCACCCTGCAGTGCTGCAGGGGAGTCGGGTGGGTGGGGTGCAGAGCCCTTAGCTGTGAAACGCCAAGGCCCTTCGGTAAGACGCAGGCTCTTGCGCCCCCTGGCGGCCGCTCGCATGCACTGCAGCGGCGCCTTCGCGCCGAACCTGCCTCCCCGAGGGTGCGGTCAGGAAGCCGCGCTGTGGCGCCACGGAAACCCTCTTGTGCGTCCTGGGCAGATGCGAGCAGGCTGGTCTCTGCTTTTGAGGCTCCCCAAGGAACGGGAGCGCCACCTCGAGTTTCCCGAGGCTCGACACGGCTGCAGGTACCAGTTATGAATGAGTTGTCCTTTTGTGTTTTTTAATGAACCAGGTTTTTTTTTTTTTCTATTATATTTATTTGCGGGTGTCTGGGGGAGACAAGCAACACCGGTGTGTGAAGGTCAGAGGACAACTTGCGGGAATCGGTTTTCTCCTTCCATCCCACGGGTCCCAGCGATCGAACTCGGGTCAGCAGGCTTGGGCGCGAGCGCCTTTACCCGATTAGCCATCTCGACGGCTCTTTAGTTTTGTTTTCAGACCGTGACAGAAGGGTCTTGTTCCGCGGTGCACTCTGGCCTTGAACTCGCGGTTCTGCTGCAACTTCCCGAGAGCTGAGGTCACAGGCCCGTGTGACCGCTCCAATTTTGCTGTCACGACAGTGTCAAATAATGAGCCCTCCCCCAATGGGCGGGGCGAAAAGGGATCCGGAGCGAGTTGGGCTGCACACTGGAGCCCTTCCCCACCCCGGCGAGCCCGAGTCTTGCCAGCCACTGTCCTCCCAGAGGACGCCCCGCCCACCACCTCGGACGCCCCGCCCACCCGCCTCGCCCCTCACAGCCACATTCTAAGGTGCGGAGTAAGCTGCCGGTTCATTCATCTCTACTAGAAGGTCGGTTTGCCAAGGGCCAGAACTTTGAACCCTGTTCACTTGTACATCCTAAGTCCTTCCCACGGTGCCAGGCTTACAGCTAGCGTTTAAATGCAGTTGACAATGAAGCCCCTAAAAGAAGGCGTCGATGTAGTGAATAGAGATGTCGCCAGGTTTTGGATTTTTTTTTTTTTGGTTTTTCGAGACAGGTTTTTTTCTATGTAGTCCTGACTGTCCTGGAATTTGCTTTGTACACTAGGCTGGCCTTGAACTCAGGGATCTGCTTGCCTCTATCTCCGGAGTGATGGGATTAAAGGCGTGTGCCACTACTGCCCGGCTTTAGAGGTCTCTGACATTAACTTAGGAGTTGTTGGGGATGTAGCCCAATTGGTACATCACTTGCTTAGCGTGCACAAAGTCCTGGGTTGGACCCCCAACACGGCATAAATCTAGGAGTGGTGTAATCCTAGGCTTTAGGGGGTAGAGGCAGGAGGACCAGAAGTTCAGGGCCATCTTTGAATAGATGTGGAGTTTTAGGCCTGCCTGGGGTATATGTCTGTTTCAAAAACAAACAAAAAGGATTAAACAGACTGTGTGAGTTGTGTCCCCACTTCCCACCCCAGTCTGTGCAAATAAACTGTAAACTTTCTGTAAACTTTAAGTTTCTCAAAGGACTCAGAGACATGGCTCAATGGCAAAGTCCCTACCTAAACCTTGGATCCCTTCCCATCTCTGAAGAATGTAGGGTATAGGGGGGGGAACTATCCAAAATTAAAGGATATTAAACAACAAAAGCTAAAGGACTTTCTACAGAGCACAAGAGTCAGGGCAGACGCACAGGCTGGGGTCTGTTCATGTGCGCAGTGAACAGTGAGTTATATTCTCACAGCCTGTGCAGATGGATTGTTACAGAGAAGACAGAGTTCTTCAGAGGAGGTGACATTTGGCATTCGTGCTTGGCAATAAGATAGGATCGAATCAGGAAGTGATGGGCAGAAAGGGTAAATTCATTTAAAGGATTGGACGGACTATGGTGGCTCAGAGGTACATACACACTTCTGAAAATAGCCAGGGCAACTGGTGAGAGAGCAATAAGGTGTTGAAGCATATGGTCCCCGTTGGGAAATGATTGGTTTGTGAGGGCTGAGTGAGCAGCAGGGAGTCTCCAAGGGTTGATAACTGGTTAATTAGAATAGTGACACCATGTGGAGCACCTGTGAGAGGCTGGTCACAGGCTGGACCACAGCAAGGAGGGTATTTGGGATGGAGGGAACCCTGCTGGACCTGGGAGGACAGGTGCAGAACCAACATCTCCGCTAGGGTGGCTACCTTTTCAGAGCCAAGCCTGTGTCTCCAAGGCCAATTTGGCCTTGGTTCAGAAGGAAGGATGTGTCCTGCCTCTGTCTTCCAAGCTCTTCACATGCACTGCTGGCTATATGAGCAGGAGACACACCAATAGGAGAAATTCCAGCCCAAAGTACCACAAAATCTGAGGCTTGAAGAAGGGTCAGTAACGGGAGCTAGTTCAGTATCCTTCATGACAGAAAGGTCTTGGGAAGCAGTAGTGGTACCCCAAGTTATGGGGGAGAGGGAGGCATCTCACCTGAGTAAAGATTGTCTTATCGTGGAGATAGAGCCCTGATCACTGCCTGTACAGCCCTCTACAGCTGCAGATACACTGTGGGTCCCTTGAACCTGCCTTCACGGGTAGATGTGTATTCTACCACCAAAGGCCAGCGCCCCAGTCTGCTCCTGTAGGCCTGAGAAAGACCAGCTCAAACTGTACCAAAGATCTAAGGATGTCTGCTTGGGGTGGGGTGGGGACAGGAACAGGAGACCTGTTGCCATATTCGGGGTACACTTTGGGTCGTGTTTTCCTGGGCCTCAGAGTGCACTGCCTGCTGAGTGAGGGTGGGGCCCCCAGGTCTCCTTAACGGTGGCAGGCAGTTCAGAAAGAACCGGATTATTCACTGGAGGCCACCCAAAAAGAGGCTGGGTTCCTGGACCTGTTTGACACATTTTTCCGGTGTGTGGATCACCCCTGTGATTCTGGCTCTAGTCCTAGCCCGAGCTTCCTGTTACATCTTCCCTGATACAAGCATATTCCTTCCCTGAGTCTATTTTCCTATCTGTGAAATCTAGGAACAGAGCATCGCCTGCCCCTTGGGCTTAAGTTACTGTTGGTCAGCCCCCAGAGGCTTGGGGGTCACCGGGAGCAGTGTGGCTCAAGCCCCACTCAAACCCCACTTCTCTGGGCCTCGGTTTCCTCATCTGTACAGAGGACTCCTGTAGCAGATTCCCAAAGGCAGAAAAGTGAGGAGCAATGGCTAGTTTATGTCCCGCCGCGAGAAACCCTACCCACCTTGGATTGTTCGTGGAGGGAACAAGCCGCAGGAGCCAGCAGGCGGGACGCAGAAGGCTCTGGTCCCACGGGGTGGGGGCCGTTGGTAGTGGCTCCAGAGTACTGTTGCAGGGCCATCCCCTCGGTCCCGCCCACCTTCCCGCCACGGGGCGGAGACAAACAGGTGCCGCCACAGACGCCAGAAGCCGCGGCGCAAGCAGACCCTGCGCGACCCTCCCTGGGTGAGTGGCGGTGGAGCACGAGCGGAGGGGGGCGTCCGTCTGGGGACAGTGGGTGGCCTGTGACCTTTACCCTAGTTCCCTCCAGGAGGGCGGCAGGGATAGGCGGAGCAGCTGCGGACTCTGAGCCTCCTACATGCTCCCAGCCCCGGCCTGCTTGGCCGCGATGCTGCTGCGCAGCACCTGTATCCATCGGCCCGAGCCTCAGCAGCCTGGCCCGGGCGCACGAGGTCCCACCAGTCTGGGGATGGCTCTCCTCCAAAGTTCGACTGGTGTGAGAGGCCGGATGCCCCTCCTGGCCCGCAGGGAGGAGAGGAAGGAAGGGAGCCATGAGACCTCCTCCCTCCTTGAGACCTGGGCTACCAAGCCATGGAATACCCAGGTCCTTTCACAGGTGGAATCCCAGGAAGCTCAAAGAAAGTGAGCAAGTGACCCGAGGTCATACGGCCAGGGTGCACAGGCCTGGATGACAGACAGCTCTCTCTGAGATGGGAATGGGCAGGATGCCACCGCCACTACATGTTTGCTGGGTGTGTGGTTGCCCAACTAAGTCTTTGCAAAGGGGAACCTGAGCTGGTATGAGTTGGAGGCCATAGGAGAAAATTCCTGTCCCACTTGGGTGTGAGAGGGCCCAGGTTTCTGGCCACCCAGCAGCTGCCCCTGAACCTGTGCCTCCTCTTGACCTCTTAGCTTCTCTTGTCTACTCCTGTATCTTTAACTGTTGGTTCTCTGGGCCCCAACGCCTTGTCCACCATCAATAGCTCCTCACACCCTGTTCAATATTCCACTCCCTTCCCTAGGTTGGCTTTCTGGTCCTCTGCTCTGCCTACCCAAAGCCAGGCAGGTCCTACCCAGTCAGTCCCCAGGGCCGCCAGCAGTCCAGCCCCAGCTCTCTCTACTCAGTGCCTACCAACTGCCAGCCTATCTATGCAGTGTGAGCATCCAACCATGGCGCCAGGGTGTAGGGTGGCCCAGTGTCTTGCAAGCCAGATGCTGCCTCCATGTAGGAGAGAATACCTCCCCACAGATACCCCAGTTCCCGTGGGAAAACTCTATCCTGACTGATAGGCACAGATAGGCTCCATGACTGGCTGGTTTCTGAGGATCCTGAGATGTGAGGCTTTGCACAGAAGCCAGGAAATTGTAACAGTCCAGGAGCAAGGTCAGGCCACTCGGGAGAGGAGGTGCCACACAATGGGGGTGTGGGACCTCTGACATTCAGTGTTTGATGTACAAGTAACAAAGAAGGTGGTATGTGCTCGCCTAGCATGCACAAGACCCTGGTTCACCCCTGCAAAACACACACACACACACACACACACACACACACACAAGAGAGAGCGAGACAGAGATTCAAAAGACCCTGGCCTGAAGTCACCCTCTTATGTCTCTAGTCACCCCATTTATTTCTAGACCTCATCTCAGTCAGAGACTTGATCTGATCTCTGGGCTTCTGCACCCCATGAGGGGACCCTAGCACCCAGGAAGCAGCTCTGTCTTAAGGCCTGTGTCTCTGGTCCCCTCAGCCCTTCCTCACTCCCTATTTCCTGGCCCCAGAGCCTGAAATGTCAGGCCACCTCTTCTTACTCTTCCTGGGGCCTGTTCCACAGTCCTATACACCCTGACCAACTGTGTGACTCTGGCCACTCCTTTTTCATTTCTGGGCCTCAGTTTTTCCCCCTGTGAAATGGTGTGAAGCCAGGACTGATGAGAGGCTGCAGAGGAGGTGAGGGGTTTAGTTCAGGTGGACAGCAAGTAGCCATGTCAGTGTTCCGACATATGGTGTGGCTCTGCCCTGCTTACTTCGTGGTTCCCCATCGCTCGCCTCACCACAGTCAGTCAGGATTGGTCTTCCTCCACCTAGAGGGATTGCGGGCCCTGAGGAGATATCCACAATGTCCTTGAAGGCCCTGGTGACTTCCCCTCTGCTTCTCTGATGCCCTTAATCTTATAGCCGCAGCCACGCTGGTTCCAAGGCAGATCTTTGAGCATGGAGAGGGCCTTTGTACTGGCTGGCCAGCTCCACCCTGGACCCTCTTCCCCCCAGACCCCTCTCACTCTCACACTCCCACCCCCACCCCCACTCCCAGCTCCTCTTGGCTCTGGTACTCACTGCTGCCTGGACAGCTCTGTATTTTGATTTTCTGGCTTTCTTGGTGACAGATTTATTCACATTCCTGAGAGCAAAGGACAATTGTTCAGCTGGGTGTAGGCACCCCGTAAAGGCAGGTTACACACATGAGTGAACAAGAGCCACAGGGCCACGGAAGACAGGCAGACCTATATATAGTCCCAGCTTCCAGGGAGGCTGAGGCAGAGGCATCCCAAGGTTAAGACCTGTCTGGGCTACAGAGTGAGATCACAGCCAGCCTGGGAACTCAGTGAGACCCTGTTTCAAAATTAAAAGTAAAGGCAAGAGGCTGGGTATAGCTTAGTGATAGAGCTCTTGCCTGGCATATATGTGTCCCAGGTTTGAAATCCAGGATGGGGGCGGGGGGCAAGCGAACTATGCCTGAGCTACACCCTCATCTCATGTTCATCTTTTAAACACGACCCTGCCATACTCGGAACATTCACTGCTCCAAGAGAAACAGTCTGACGTTCGTGTATGTTGTTCCCTCTGCCTGGAACATCCCCTGGCTGTCAGCCATCGGTACTTGCTTCTTACAGGGTCTTTGGAGCTAGAGAAATAGGCTGAACAGAAATGGGAAACTGGGGTGCAGACCCTAATGGAGCCCCACTTGTCTCTCCACAAACCTCCCCAGGCAGGCACTCTCACGTGACAGCCCTGGAAAAGGAGAGTGCCTCCTTTAATTACCGACTGACTCTGTTCCTTTTATCGTTTGCTGCGTCAGGAAGATTCAGCAGAATTGGGCTTCATGTCCTCCTGCGCCCCCTGGAGAATTGGCCCAGCAAGGGCAATGGGAAGGCTTCCTGGGGCAGGATCTTGCAGGAATTTGGGTGGAGAAGCAAGCTGGAGGCCAGCACAGCGCTTTGAAGGCTGGGCTGGGGAGCAAGTGCGGCTTGGAAGCTGCCAGGTCCTCTGGCACAACCAGGTGGGCCCTGGGTAAGAACAAGACAGTGTTTTTATAGTTAAGGCCCAGGTCTCATCTCCCACTCTTCTCCCATCTCTCAAGTCATTTCTTGTTCTTAGATCCATTTCCTGTGTAGGGACCAGGAGAAAGGGCTGTCAGAGCATCAAAGATTCCTGGGTGAGGCTGGGGTACCAGAAAGCTCTAGAACAATTCTATATAAACTGCTAGAGGGATTCATGAGTGTAGTGACAGATACCCCTGAGGCAAAAGCAGGAAGATCTAGATCTAGAGTTCTAAGCTAGCCTGGGTTAAACAGTCAGATTTTTTTTTTCTCAAAGTCAAAAAATCCTAAATAAATAAAAAGGAAAAATAAGGCTTGGAGTCTGCTTGTGACAACCCAGCTGGGTAAGTGCTGGCATGGGACCAGTTCAAGGGCATATGGTGAAGGGAAAGGGGTTCCCCCTCTTCATCTATTCAAGGAGCTGGCTAGGCTGATTCAGCTCTCACAAAGGCCATGCCACTTGCTGGCTGGGTAGCCTTAGGCTGGGGACTCTGTCCTGCTTATCAAGGACACCAGTGTGGGCTGAGTAAACTTCCTTGACTATGATTGTCTAAAATGTCACATCTGCTAACTTTTCAACTCACGTGAAATTAACCTATGGAAATGGCATCCCGGAGTTGTTTTCCCATCCACGGGTCAAGCCCAGTCTGTATGTTTTCCCTCTAAACTGTTTATATCCTTGGCAGATTCCTCTCTTGAATTTTCATTCTTGGTTCATAAAAACTCTTTTATGTGTTAAAGAAACAAGCCTTTTGTCTGTTTTGCCCATATCTCTCCTCCAGGTTGCCATTTGTCTTTTGACCTTGCTGTTGGTAATTTTTTTTTTTTTTGCAGGAGCATTTTGTTTGCCTGTTTGTGTTTATTGCATTTGTGTGGGGGTTTTTGTTTGTTTGTTCGTTTGTTTGGGTTTGGTGGTGTTGTTTTGGTTTTTTGTTTTGGTTTGTTTTGTTTTTTCAAAACAGGGTTTCTCTGTGTAGCTTTTGAGCCTATCCTGGCACTCACTCTGTAGACCAGGCTGGCCTTGAACTCACAGAGATCCGCCTTCGTCTGCCTCCCGACTGCTGGGATTAAAGGCGTGTGCCACCAACGCCTGGCACATTTGTGTGTTTTTAACGTGTGTGAAGTTAAATATATCAAACTTTCTGCGTCCTGCTGAGGAAAACGTGGCCCGGTTGAAGGTTACCTGTGAACAAACGCATCTATGTTTTCTGCTGATAGAAAGCCCGCTTATTGATGATGAACTTGAACTGTCTCACCAGGTGTCCTTCTCCACCAGCCCTTTTGCAGCCTGACCTGGAGGATAGGACAGCATCTGGCTCAGGCTGCCCACAATGGCCCTCCTGACACACCTGCTGGTCTGCATCTTTGGCATGGGCTCCTGGGTGGCTATCAACGGGCTCTGGGTGGAGCTGCCCCTGCTGGTGACTGAGTTGCCCGAGGGCTGGTACCTGCCCTCCTACCTCACTGTGGTCATCCAGCTGGCCAACATAGGCCCCCTTCTAGTGACCCTGTTGCATCGCTTCCAACCTGGCTGCCTGTCTGAGGTACCGGTGATCTTCCTTATCCTGTGCATAGGCACGGCTGCCTGCGTCCTCTTGGCCTTATTGTGGAACACGACTTCCTGGATACAGGGCGGACACCATAGTGTGGCCTTCATCGTCCTCACCTTCTTCCTGGCCCTGGTGGACTGCACCTCCTCTGTCACCTTCTTGCCGTTTATGAGCCAGCTGCCTACGTACTATCTTACCACCTTCTTTATAGGGGAGGGGCTCAGTGGCCTCGTGCCCGCACTGGTGGCTCTTGCCCAAGGCTCAGGTATCACCACCTGTATCAATGCCACAGAGACGCCAGGCACCACCTTGAGCCCTGTGACCACAGTGGAGAGCCACATCACCCAGGTACCTAGTGGGACTCAGAGCCATGTTGCACTGTGCTTGGTCCACAGTGTAGGGAGGGGAAATTTTGCTTCCTTTATTTTCATTGTTTCTTCAACAGGACTACTCATTATTTTATTTATTTATGTATATTCTGACACATGTGCATAGGATCACATGCCACCGTACTAGGGTGGAAGTCAGAGGACAGCTTCATAGAGTCAGTTCCCTCTTCCCACCTTTACAAGGGCTCTAGGGATGGAACACGGTTTTCAGTCTTGCATGGCCAGTGCCTTCGCCTGCTGAGCCATCTTATCAGCTCAGGGCTACAAACTAAAGTGTGTGAGGTAGCAGCTGGACAGCAGGGAGACCATTTTAGGTGGGTGTGTGTGTTGGAGGGCCATGTAAGTTTGAGATTCAAAGACCAGCCAGGTAATAGGAGTTTAAGCCTTCCCAAACAGGAGAAAGGGACAGGGGCGTGGGGCTCATCAGGGTATGGAGATGTACTCTGGGAGGAAGAAGAGATAACTGATGAGCAAAGGTGGCCTGTCATAAACTCAGATGGAATCTCACAAGTGATAAATGTTGTATATCTCAGTCCTGAAAATGTCCACACCCCTCTCCAGCAGACCTTGGGGAGCTATGACCCTTGTCTGTCCCAACTCAACCAGTTTAGAGTAACCAGTACTAAGGAAGTCTCTCTTAGGGTGACATATTCTGGTCTTTTAGTTAGATCAGGGGTTATCTTGAGCCTCCAAATAAAATCATGGAGACCAAGGAAATGAGAATCTAAGGTCAAGACTCCCCCAAACTCAAATTTTTATCTGGGAATCTGATGTAATAAGTGTGTCTGGCATCTCAGCCTCCCACAGTGACATAGCTAACTGCAGCTTTGTGTCTCCGCAGACAGCCCACAGTCCTTCCCAGTCGCCCCTCACCTGGCACCTGGAGAGTCGCTACCTGGCCCCACGCTTCTCACCACTTCTCTTCTTCCTCCTGCTATCCTTCCTGATGGGCTGCTGTCTGGTCGCCTTTTTCATCCTGCAGCGGCAGCCCTGGGGACGGCAAGGCTCCATAGAGGACCTTCTCCACTCCCAGGTCACCCTGCACTCCATCAGGCCACGAGACGCAGAGGACGCCAGCTCACTGGGTGCCCCTGTAACCAGCCCAGGCAAGGGGTCAGTGGAAGTCAGTGTAGCCTCACTCCGCCCAGCCCAGCTGACCTTCATCTACTCCGTGGTGGCCTTTGTCAACGCACTCACCAACGGTGTGCTGCCTTCGGTGCAAACCTACTCCTGTCTGCCTTATGGGCCTGTTGCCTACCACCTGTCTGCAACCCTCAGCTCCGTGGCCAGCCCTCTTGCCTGTTTCCTCCCCATCTTCCTGCCTAACAGGTACTCTACCTGACCCAGGGAACTCTGAGAGTGGAGATCACTCCGTTTCAGAACCCCAAGTGCCAAGCCCCACCTACTGAGTGATGTGTGAGGTGGTTGGTGTGTGGTCTCCCAGAGGCATGGGATAGCTTGACCTCTGTGCCTCCAGGGTACCTATCTGAAAAACTGGAGTGACAGTACTTCCTCCTATGATGGCTATAGGTTGTGATATAGGTTGCTCTCTGTCAGTGCCTGGCACTTCCAATGTCTCAACAGCAGAGCCACCAGTCCAAGAGGAGTGACGGTTGACTACTGAGGTGGACACATAAAACACTGAGACCTAGAGAGAGGGATGAAGCTGGCCTTGTTCAGCCTTGCCCTCCTGCCTCTGACCCAGCCAGCTCCACCAAGTTGCACTTCTGGGATAGCCAGGCAAAGATGTAATGCAGGCTACCAGAATGGGCTGGGCCCTGGCCTAAAAATATGAGCTTCATCCTGGAAACCTGACTGAGGTGATGGCAATGAGAAAAAAAAAAAAAAAAGAAAAGAAAAGAAAGAAAGAAAGAAAGAAAGAAAGAAAGAAAGAAAGAAAGAAAGAAAGAAAAGCTGGGATCGGGTGGGTTGTGCTCACACTGATGGAGTCACCTACTTACTGCATTGCCCAGATCTCATGTTTCAGGGGCGCGGTCTCAGGTTACAGTCATAGGATAAATGTCTCGGTTAGGATTTTATTGCTGTGATGAAACACCATGACCAAAAAGCAAGTTGGGGAGGAAAAGGTTTATTTGGCTTACACTTCCAGATCATAGTTAATCATTGGAGGAAGTCAGAATAAGAACTCAAACAGGGCAGGATCCCAGAGGCAGGAGCTGATGCAGAGAGTTGCTGCTTACTGGCTGGCTTCCCCTGGCTTGCTCAGCCTGCTTTCTTATAGAACCCAAGACCAGTAGCCCAGGGATGGTACCACCCACAGTGGGCTGGGCCCTCCCCCATTGATCACTAATTGAGAAAATGCCTTACAGCTGGACATCATGGAGGCATTTCCTCAGCTGAGGCCCCTTCCTCTGATGACTCTCGTTTGTGTCAAGTTGATACACAAAACCAGCCAGTACAGGAAGTAAAAGCTGCAGATGGCAGTTTCTTCATCTGGTCAATCGCTCATTCATGGGCCAGGGGACGGTGTTGCCATTTTTCTGAGCCTTATCCAAGCAAAGCAGTGTCCTCAGCTGCCAGCCAGATTCTGATGGATTCTGGGAAGTCACCTCCAGGGCTCATGACTGACCTGTGCCCTCACCCCCCAGGCAGATGGCAGGCCTCCCTGAGAGAAGGGAAGGTCCTGGAGAAAGCATATCACGTCCTGAAGGCCCTGCATAGATCAAAGCCCCTTCTGGTGGCTCCCTGGCAAGGAGCTGGTATCATGAAGAAATGATAGCCAACACAATGCCCACAGTTGGGAGGCCGCCAAGCACCTGTGCTCCATCCACTCCTCCAGGGCACCTCTGCCTACCACACTCCCATTGTGCAGGCAAGGCTAGGTCGAAGATGAGTCAGGGACCAGTCTCAAGTTTGGGTGGCTGAACTGTGATCTGGTATGAACATATTAGGTACCTTGACTCTCGGGGTCCCCCTTAACCTAAGTAATTGTTTCCTGTGAAGTTGTAACCCAGCCCTGAAGGCTACTCCTTGAGGCCTGGGTGAAGGGGATAGACATCAGGCTTCTCAACTCCTCTAATGCCCTTCTCCACTCCTCCACAGGTCGCTGTTGTTCCTGGGGTTGCTCACAGTGTTGGGAACCAGCTTTGGGGCCTACAATATGGCCATGGCTGCCATGAGCCCCTGCCCCATCCTGCAGGGTCACTGGGGTGGAGAAGTCCTCATCGTAAGTGTGCCCTCCCACTCTCACTTCTCAAGACTGGGGCGACCCCAGGGACAGCCCTTTCTGTTAGCCTAAGCCTTCTTAGTGGTTCTCATAAAAGCGGGGACTCAGGGAGGTGAGGTGGTCATGAATGCTACCTCTCCCATATATGCCCTGACTTGATCATTTGGGGGAGAGAGAGACACCTGGGCTTCCTTTTACTCTGGAGGAATAGCTCCTGTGGCCCCGTAGCCCTTCAGGGTCACCTCCGTAGGACCTCCTTGTAGTCAGGGGTTTACTCTGCCCTAGGGCACGCCCTTGAGTTCTCTTCCTTCTGCATCTCCCCTGGTGGCCTTGTCCCGGCAGGTGCTTTCCTGGGTGCTGTTTGCAGCCTGTCTCAGCTATGTCAAGGTGATGCTGGGTGTGATCTTGCGTGACCGGAGCCGCAGTGCCCTCTTGTGGTGTGGGGCAGCGGTGCAGCTGGGCTCGCTGATTGGCGCCCTGCTCATGTTCCCACTGGTTAACGTGCTGCGGCTCTTCTCATCTGCGGACTACTGCAGCCTGGACTGTTCTGTCTAGCCTCACTTGGCCACCACAAGACACCGTCGCTGAGGTGGAAAACCAGAACCCAGAGAGGCAAAGGCTAACGACTCCCAGCCCCTTCTCCGTGTGGTTATAGATCTGGGTCTGAGCTTTTTAACCCAAAAGCCCTCCTCCCCACCTGGAGTTGCAAAGCACAGCCCTCCCCCAGCACTGTGCCCTGTATTAGGAGCCCCAGTTGCAGACTTTGTTCTTTGACTTCTGAGAGATCTGGTTTGTAGCATTCAGCTGGAGGCAGCCCAAGGACATTAGGGGAGAGGCTGGGAGATTAAGCTGCCTGTTGCCTGCTGTGGGAACCTGGGGAAGTCTCTTGACTCCTCATTAAGGGGACTGTGGTAAGCAGCCTTTAGCTCCTAGGCTCAGGCATCTAGCCTGCTCTCCTGAACTCTCTCCTGCAAGGACACCCTTCTTAACAGCTGGAAGTAGTGAGAGGACTTGGGAGGTCCCCTGCCTCCATCTCTTTTCTGTGTCCCAAGAAAAGTACCTCTGCAGAAACCACAAGCATCTTGGCCCTTGGTCCCAGCCCAGCCCTCTGCCTTCCCTGTCCCCCAGGATGGTGAGACCCTGAGAAAAGTTGAGGGAAGCCCTGCCTCTGACAGCGAACCCCACCAGGATGGACAGTGAGGACCTTAGATTTAAGAAGGGGGTCTCAGGCAGGAGGGGTTTTGTCTGTAATTATTGTTCAGTTTTTGTATTTTGTTCCTTTTTATAAGAATTAAACTTTCTACACTTTTACACTAGGGGCAGTGTCCACACAAGAAGTCCTGTGACAGCTACACTGTATCAGTCTAATTGTAATCGGTTTTCAGTCAAGGCTGAGAACCACAGAAGCAAGGGCAAAGAGAGGACTGGTGCCAGCTCACTTTTCTCAATCGTCAGATCAGATCGTCATTTCTGCTGGTGCCACCCTGCATTCCTCTTTACTCTTAAAGTAGGGTTGGAGAGATGGCTCAGCCATCTAAGGCTAAGTCCCACAATGAAAGTCAAATATTTAAATGGTGCTCATCCAGTTGCTCTCTCCATGTGTACTTGGGCATAGGTGGAGCCTGGTGGGTGGTGCGGCCTGGAATCCCACCACTATGGAAGCTGAAGCAGCAGAATCAAGAGATCAAGAAATCCAGCCAGGCTTGGTGACACCCACCTTTAATCCCAGCACTTGGGAGGCAGAGGTCCCCAGATCTCTGTGACTTCAAGGCCACCCTAGTCTTCAAGCCAGGAAGGGCTAAATAGTGAGATCTGTCTCAACAAAACAAAACAGTATGCACAAACACACACACACACACACACACACACACACACACACACACACACACTTTTCATTACTTCCTGTTCACCCTTCCAAAAATGGCAGGAAATACAAAGACTTCCTTCTTGGATCTCAAGATACACATTGTGCGTTTTAAACTTTTTGGTTGGGTGAAAGCAGATCCTCCTCACTCTTAATCCTGGGTTGCACAGCACTCCACTGCGGGGGGCCAAGTTATCTGTCTGTATTTGAAGACATTGGGAGCAAACTGAAGACTAAATCTGGTAACCTCTGCACAGGCAGGAAGGAAAGAAAGCGGTGTTGTTATCATATGAACACTTTAAACCTGGCAGCTGTGAGCATCAAAACCAATCAACCAGAGATATAAACAAAAAGGCTAGGTGGGCATAGACCTCGATGGCAGAGTGCTCACATGATGGGCGCTAAGATTCCATCCCCAGCACTGCAAAAAGAAAATAAACAGAAAGTTCCTCTCCTTACACAGCCAGGTGGGAGTAACCTTTCACACAGATGCTCTCACACATCTGATAAGGAACCCTCAAGGAAGACTAGACAAGATCATTGGTCACATAGCACAATCTGAGCTCCCCAATAATGTCAGCTGACTGTCTTTATCCAAGCTCCTATCTTTATGACAGGTGTTCTCAGATCAGTGTGGTGCCCTGAGGATGGCTTCTGCCCCTCCCCCCAGAAGGTTGTGTGACCTGATGTGCATTTCCTTGATATTCCTGGTAAAGTTGCCTGCTCCTCAGCCAAGCAGCCCTGGGTTGTAAGACAACTGAGATGATTGTCTCCAGTCTGCCTTCTGTTGTGATAAACTCCAGCCCCAAAAACAACCTGGGAGGAATGGCTTTATTTGGCTTACACTTCCAGGTAACTGTCTGTCACTAGAGGAAGCCAAGGCAGGAACCCGGAGCTCAAACCAAGGATGTTTACTGGCCCCTCTCTGTGGCTTATGTTCACCTAGCTTTCTTAGACAACTAGGGCCACCTGCTAGGCAGGTACCTCTCACAGTTGGCTGGGTCCTCCTGCATCAATCAATAATCAAGAGAATTCTTCACAGACATGGCCATAAGCCAGCCAGATCCGGGCAGGCACCCTCAGTTGAAATACCCTCTTCCCAGATGACTCTTGGTTGTATTAAGCTGAAGATCAAAACCAACTAGGACAGGCTCCTTCAGCTTTCAAATAGACCCATGGCTTAAAGAGACCAGAAATCAGACATTTTCTCCATAAATATCCTGAGGAAAATGAAGACTGTCTCTCCTATGTCTCCCCAGGGAGGATTAATTTGTTTGCAGTACCAGGGAGTGAAAGCTAGGGCCTTGTACATGCTAGACAAGCTCATCCCTGGGCTGTCCCCCAGCCAGAGCACACTCTGTTCTTTGCCTTACACAGCCATCAGGTATGTGGCCATGGGTATCCAGAGAGCAGCATAGATGAAGAAGATGGCCCAAGAGTAACCAGTGAGGTACATGCGACAGATGTCATCCTGGCTCACACACTCTGTCGAGAATAAGCCAGGATGTGCTGGCATTCAGGAAGTCACCTCCACCTGGGGACTTGGTCTGGTTTGTATATCACCCCATCTTAGGAGTCTCCAGCCTGTAAATTGGCCCCAGTCAGCATGGCTCAGCTTCTCGTCATAACAGTTGGAAAACCACCACTCCCAGGATTCTTAGGGGTGACACTGAGCAGCTGTGTGTACAAAGTGTTCAGTGGTACCTCTACAGTAGGTACCCCACCCACCGTAGACCCTTGATGTCCCTAGGCTATACCCCACCACCCCGGCATAAGTCTGGCTGGCCAGTGGGCTCCCAAGGGTCCTGTCTCTGCCTCCTCTGGACTGGTATTACAAGCATGTACCAGCACTACGCCCGGCTTTTTACAATGTGGGCTGTGGGGACTGAACTCAGGTTCCCACTCTTGCAAGGCAAGTACTTTAGTGACAAAGTCACCTCCTGAGCCCTGTGAGTCCAGCCTTGAGTCTGGCCCAAGATGTGGCATGTTGCTATAGCCCACTGAATGGCCTGCCTGTGGTCCTAGCTGCTGGGGAGGTCAAGGCAGGAGAGTCACTTGAGCCTGGGAGCTTAAAGGTAACCTGGGCAATATAACAGGGACCTGTCTTTTTTCACTAAAAAGAAAAATATCAGGATTCTAGACTCAGCCTGGTGTTGGCATGGGGCTTGGCTAAAGATGTTGCCCCCATGCAAGTAGCAGCAATGCAGGTGAAGATCAAGAAGCCATCCATAGAAATGCTTCTTTGAGCATTCAGAGCAGCCCAGAGGTTGCCCTGGGTGTATTTTGTGGGGTAACCTTGAAAGGACCACAAAAGATGCAAGGTAGCTAAGAAACCACTGGGGTGCTCTGGGGACAAAGCACCACCCTGGCAGAGGGCATTGGCTGGGTAAGCTGGGCAAGGGCCAGCACAGCGCAGACAGACATGCAGACTTTGCCCTTCCTTCTCCTCTCATAGGAATGCCTTTCAGGACTTGGTGACCCCTGGAACACAAGGACTCAGGAACAGGACACAATGGCCAGACTAGCAGATGTGGAAAGTGAAGGGAGCGGGGAGCCAGAATCAGGGTGAGGTCCCTCAGTCCCAGGAACGCCAATGAGAGGCACTGCAATCCTGGAAGTGGGGTTCTTCTGGAGAGTCTCTAGATGGTTTCCCCAGGGAGATTTTCAGAATGGCCCAGAAGAAACTAGAGCAGACACTAGCCCATGCGTTGGCTCCCTGGAAAGCCCCGCCCAGCCAGTCCTACCTTTGGTTTGGGCAAGTCCTGTTCCTGCCCAGGAATCTTGGATCTCCACCCAGTTCCTGCCCAGCTGGTCCTTCCTTCCTGGCTTGAGGCAACCCAAAGCCTTATAAGGCAAAACACTCCCACTGGGTGTGGCCTTACTTACACTGTTAGAGACCTCTCTCTCTCTCTCTCTCTCTCTCTCTCTCTCTCTCTCTCTCTCTCTCTCTCAATCTGTGTGTGTGTGTGTGTGTGTGTGTCCTAGCCAGTGAACAGAAACAGCCCAAGGCTGACTTGTTCACCCTGCACTCCACCCTGCCTCGCCCTGAGAAGGGTCACGGAGGACATGTGTACCTTAATTCCTGGAACTAGGAAACATGCAGGGCACAGAGGCCTTTGAAATAGATGAAGGTGACAGGCTCTAAAGTTGAGGATTCTGTGGGATTGCCTCCAGAAATCCACATCAGCCTCAGAATGCAGAGAACCACACGAGATGCAAAGGAAAAGGCATAGAAGTCTGGCATCAAAAGAAAACCCTGGAGCCCTCAGTGTCTGGCTGGGGTCAGAAGTGGAGCCCATGCAGAGATGCTGGGGAGACGACGGGAGTATAGTCTTGTAAATGTGCACATTGGTTCTGACCACAGCCCTAGAGAGTTCCAAGGATGTTATCTTTCCTAGAGCCTCCAGGAGGGGCCCAGCCAGCAAACAACTTGTTAGCTCTGGGAGACCTTGGCTGACTCTAACCTAAAAACTACAGTCAATTCGAATTTTGATTGTTGATTATTTAGCAGGGGTCTCACTGAGTATTGTAACACAGGCTGGCCTCAAACTCTTCATCCTCCTGAAAGCCAGGACCAAGGGCGTGTACTTCCACACCCACACTTTCACAGTGGTAGTTTCTTGCATCATCAGGAAAAATTCTCTCTTGAGGTCCCATGGGCCCTTGCTCTTGGAAAATGTGTCCTTGTGCATCCGATGGCCACAGAGCATCCCAGGCTGTAGATGTGGATGCTGGGGTCCAGATGAGAGGAGGGCAGCAACCATTGTCCCCTGGAAAAGGTGCAGCAAATTCAGGATACAAAATTGATTGGTAGGGAGCTGAAGAGACAGTTCAGACGTTAAGAGAACTTAATGCTCTTCCAGAGGACCAGGGTTCTGGTGCCAGCACACACATTGGGCAGCTCACAGACCCCGGAAACTGCAGTTCTAAGAGATCTAACACCCTCTTCTGACATCCTCAGACACGTGGCATGTACTGACAGAGGTGCTGGCTCTGAGTTCTTCCTAGCGAGCTGGGTTAGCACTTTAGATTTGTTCAGAGGAAAGAGGACCCAAGAAGATGGAAAAAGAAAATCAGGCTAAGAGACAAGTGAATGACCATCTGAATCAGGCTCATACATTTCCTTGAGGGTCAGTCTTCCCTGGAACCGCCAAGCAACCCATCTCCACAGAAACAACCATCAGTGTTATGATATGTGATATGCGATGTGAGGGGGACCTTGGAGAATCCCATGATGGAACAAACACGCTAGGCAAATAGAGCTTACTTGGGAAGCTTTACTGGGGGAAGGGAAGGGAGTGGGAAAGAAAAGGGAGAGAGGGGAGAGAAAAAGAATGAGAGAGAGAGAGAGAGAGAGAGAGAGAGAGAGAGAGAGAGATATGCCTCCTCCTGAACCAGCAGAAAGAGAGAGCAGGAGTGGGCAGAGCTCGTCTCTTAAAGAGAACTTTGCACCCATGTTCAGAGCCAGGGTACTGCCTGCCATACATGCAGGGATGTCCACTCTTCCAGGTCCCCAAGGGGCGGGGCCAGTTTGTGTTTGCCTGAATGATAACAGTCAGCATCATGGCCCTCCCTGCTGCCCTGCCTGCTTAGCCCCATTCAAGAACCAGAGGCCACTCCAGCCACCTTCTGTGACAGGTCCTTCCCAGGAGTGGCTCCACCCTCAACTTTCTTCATTCCATTTTCACAGAAAGCCTCTTAAAGGCCTCCTTTATTCAGTCCAGGTTTGTGCAGAAAGCAACTGAAGCCCAGCCTGGTGGTGGTAGTGGCACATGATTTTAATCCCAGAGCTCAGGAGGCAGAGACAGGTGGATCTCAGGCCAGCCTGGTCTACAGAGTGAGTTCTAGGGCAGCCAGGACTACACAGTGAGATCATTTCTCAAAACAAACAAAAACAAAACTGTTATGATAAACCTTTCCAACAAAGGCCACCCGAGCCCCACCCCCAACGTGTGCGCTTTATGCCAGCCGCCCGCCCGAGTTAGGCCCAAATGAATACACAGAAACTTATATTAAGTTCAAAGCTGCTTGGCCAATGACTGGATTTCTCATCTGTTAGCTCAGTCTTAATTATCATAAATCTATATATTTTATAAGACTTACCTTATCAGATGCCTTATTGGCGTCCCTCCTTGCTCACATCCTGCCGCTGGAGGAGGCGCGGAGGGGGAAAGGGGACACTTCCTGTTTCTCCTTGCTAAATATGCGTCTCCTTGCTATGTCACTTCCTGCCTGGATCACCACTTCTCTACTACATTTCCCAGAATCCTCTTTGACTCCTAGTCCTGTCTAACTTGCTGCCATTGGCCAAACAGTATTTTATTCAACAATCAATAAGATGAACATACACAGTACATTCCCCATCACAAAACCTACAAATAAAGAAGGAAGGAAGGAAGGAAGGAAGGAAGGAAGGAAGGAAGGAAGGAACAAGGAACAAAGGAACCAAAACTCAGAGAGCTACAACACCTTGCCTAGACCTCAGCACCAGTCTTGGTTCTTAAGCGCCAGAAGGAAAAACTTCAGACAGAGCACAGCAGGACAGTAAGCAGGCAAGAAGGCTCAGCAGGTAAAGAGACTTGCCATCAAGACTGATAACTGGAGTTCGATCCCTGGAGCCCACCTGGTAGAAGGAGAGGAGAGTCGACTCTTACAAATTGTCCTTTAACCTCCACACACACACTGTGACGCTGCACCCACACGCACACACACACACACACACACACACACACACAGAAGGTAACTTTGAAAGAGAAGAGTTAAACTACAGCACCCAGGAAGCAAGAATACAGTCTTTAGAAAAAGAGCAGGCAGAGTGCAGCTGTAGCAGCCAGATCCCCGCCTCCTCCATGCCTTTCCCATCCTAGGTGCTTCCGGGAAAGAGCCATGCTCTCAGAGCCCCTTTTTACCCGAATGCATAAGCAGATGTGTAAGATGCTCCCAGGGGTCCTGAGGCTCAAACTCAGGCTATTGGGCTGGTGGCAAGGACGCTTACTCTCTGAGCCATCTCTCTAGCACTGTGTTGTGGTTTATGTCCTGGTTTGGAGGCCTGTCAGTCAGTCTGTCTCAGAGCAGCAGCCTGGCTTTCTGGCTTCTCACAGACCACAGGCCCCTGGCTTCCTTATGGCTAGGGTTGGCCACATTAAGGCAAAAGGGATATGGTGATGAGTTAAATGTTTCAACAGGCCTCGGCCCCACAGATTGAGATAAAACACGCTTGTGTACTCACCCAGAGCAAGCTGGAGAAACAGGGACCCACTGCTCACTAGGTGACTGGAGGAGACAAAGGGTTTCAGGTGATTTTTTTTTTTTTGACACTTTCCTGTACTTTGAATTTTTCTTTGAGTATGCATTCTTTCAAAATTCAGTAAAATGTAAAGAAAGGGAGAAGGCTATAAGTAGCCCCCATTGTTTAATCCACCTTCAGCAGCTTCCACTGGGTGCCCAAGGTCACCCGCACCTGATGTAGGTTTTTTTTTTCTTCAGTAGTTGGCTGCATTTCCTGTGAACTATGGACTTTCTTTGTTTCAGAAGTTGTCTCTGGACAGGGCTCCATGCCTTTCTGCAGAGTGGCCTCTTTTCCTCCTTGGTGAGTTAGGCTTTGCTTCAGAGCCTGCTGAGGGTGGCCTGTGCCCCCTCTGATGTCATGAATGAGATTAGCCCCACCTCTGTGAGTTTATGGCTGGGCACCCAGCTTGCACAACCTGGCTTCTAGTCCTGCTTCCTTCTCAGTTGCAGGGCAGCCTTCCTGTCTCATCATTTAAAAATAGTTAAGAAACCGGAGGCCAGAATCCAAGTGGGCAAGATGAGAATAAGCTTATCATATGTTCTCGATGTATGCCTGTCACATGTTCACAGTGCATGCCTGTCACATGTTCACGTTGCATGCCTGTCATATGTTCACAGTGCATGCCTGTCACATGTTCACAGTGCATGCCTGTCACATGTTCACAGTGCATGCCTGTCACATGTTCACAGTGCATGCCTGTCACATGTTCACGTTGCATGTCTGTCATTTGTTCACAGTGCATGCCTGTCACATGTTCACAGTGCATGCCTGTCACATGTTCACAGTGCATGCCTGTCACACATTCTTGCTGCATACCTGTCACATGTTCACGCTGCATGCCTGTCATATGTTCACAGTGCATGCCTGTCACATGTTCACAGTGCATGCCTGTCACATGTTCACGTTGCATGTCTGTCATTTGTTCACAGTGCATGCCTGTCACATGTTCACAGTGCATGCCTGTCACATGTTCACAGTGCATGCCTGTCACACATTCTTGCTGCATACCTGTCACATGTTCACGCTGCATGCCTGTCATATGTTCACGCTGCATGCCTGTCATATGTTCACAGTGCATGCCTGTCACATGTTCACGCTGCATGCCTGTCGTATGTTCACACTGCATGCCTGTCACGTGTTCACGCTGTATGCCCTTCACATGTTCACGTTGCATGCCTGTCACTGTATGCCAGGTACTTTCATTTGTTTCCTTCTGTTCTGTTCTGATTTCATTGGTTTATAAACAAAATGTTTCTGTGTGTGTGTGTGTGTGTGTGTGTGTGTGTGTGTGTGTGTGTGTATGCAAGAGTGGGGAGTCTGGAGAATAATTTGAAAGTCAGTTCTCTCCCACCATATAGGACCCAGGGATTGAACTTGGATTATCAGGTCTAACAGCAAGTGCCTTTACCTTCTGAGACATCTTGCCAGCCTGGGTTGGCTTTCTAAAGACAAGATGTCACTATATAACCGTTTGGTCTCAAACTTAATGCCCCTGGCTATGGCTCCTTAAATGCTGGCAGAAGCCACCACTTCCAGCTGCCAGGTACTAGTGCCTACCAAGAGTTAGAGAATTTATTCTTTGGAGAATGACTGAGGCCATGCCTGGATAGTTGCCCCCAGATTCTTTCTGGAAGCACAAATCCCTGTGTAGGGGAGCCTTGCACTGGCCTCTTGGAGACCCTGAAACAAATAGGAAGTGACTGAGGATAGCACAGCTGAAGAGGAGGGGACTCTGCGTTCTCCTCCCATCCCTCTGCAAGTCCTTCCATCCATAGCAAACTTGGCCAGTTTCTCCGCCAACCAGAGTCTGCATGAGACACCTGAGTGTCTCTGCTCAAAAGCTTGTGAAAGAAGTGACACGGAGGGTTTCCTAGCCCCAAGTCTCCACAGGCCTTGCAACTCTGGTAATGGATTTTGGACCTCAGTTAAAAAGGCATGTCTGAGCTCAAGGAAGAGCAGCACAAGGCCAGACTGCTAATGACATTGCTGGAGAGGAGCACCCATGCGATGCAGTGCCATGCCATGCGGGTGAGCATGCTGGGCCCTGAGGCTCAGCAGGAAGGCAGCCTGCTGGAGTCAGAGCCTTCATGAGCAGTCACCCTGGTGTTCCAGGGAAATCCCTGAAGAAGCCCTGAGGGTCACTCCCCTCGGCTGGTTTAGTCACTAATTTTCAGCTTGGATAGTAACTCATACCTGTAATCCCAGTACTTGGGAGGCAGAGGCAGGTGAATCGTGAACTTAAGGACTGTCTGATCTCCATTGTGAGTCTGAGACCAGCTTGAGCTACATAGTAAGACCCTGTCTCAAAAAAAAAAAAAAAAAATTAAGAAAACCTTGTTCAATAGAGCATTCAACATGCATGAGGGCCTGGGTTGGCTCTCAGCACCACAAGGAAGATAATTACTCTCTTGCATGTCACACAGCTGAGTACCCCACTAATCCCCACAGCTTTCTGAAGACAATACTCTGCTGTGCGGGTTACAGTGACAGCCCAGCTAAGGAAATTCTTCAGCAACTGTTTCTCCGCCCATTTCTGCTTTGCCTCTTCCGGGACTATGCATATCTGTTTACAGATACTTGCCCGTCTTTCTGATAGATTGACACTTTTTTTGTTTGTTTGTTTTTGAGACAGGGTCTCTGTACCTAACCCTGGCTGGCCTGGAACTCTCTATGTAGACCAGGCTAGCTTCAAACGCACGGAAACCCACGTGTCTCTGCTTCTGAGTGCTGGGACTAAAGGTAATGTTGCCACTATGCTGGGCTGGCCTGGCCCTTTTATCCTCACAAGATGTTTCTCTTTCCCTGCTGAAATGGATCTTCAAAGACTGGCTGTCTTTCTGTTCACACGCTACATCTTTATGGGTATGTATGCAGACATGTGCATGCCACTTGAATACGTGGAGGTCAGAGGACAGCTTGTGGGAAGTTAGTTCTCCCTTCCCTCTCTGGGTTCTGGGGATTGAAGTCAGGCAACCAAACCGTAGCCCCATCAGTCTAACTCAGAAACAAAAGGTTGATGTAACATTGCTACCCACTGTGATGTTAGGAGAGCTGTAGGAGAAGATGCAAGAAAAGATCTCCCAAGACTGTCTGGTGTATACTGGTGCTGGGTGGTGGAAGCAGCTTCCGTTGTGATTCTGAACATCTTCAGGTCCAGAAAGAGGCAAAGGAGAGTCAAGGGCCCTTTCCTGCGTGATTTCACCAGCCATGAGACAGATGGGGCTGGACCCCTCTTCAGGAGTTCACAGGGTGGAGGCTCCTTTTCGGATATCATGTGGTGGGCACCCCCTATTCAGGAGCTTGTGGGGTTTGGGAACCCTCCCACAGCTGTGGGAGAGTGAGATCTGAAATGACAGTGTCCCCAGGTGAGGAACTGCTGTCATATACTTCCCATTTGTAAATGTGTGTGCAGTTACCACAAAGGGCTACATACAGAAACTGCCCATGCAAACAGAAAAGGCACTTAAAGGCCTTTAGGTGATTTTGAATTCTGTTTATTTTTATTAGAATCTAAAGTTTCAATAAAAAAATCAAAGCATTAGAATAAATGGGCTAGAATTTCCAAGGCTCCTTCCTCCTGGTTTGGGGGTAGGGGACAAAGCTAGAGATCATCCCGGAGACCAGAGTCCTGTGTCCATTGCTCTGCTATCTAGCCCTGTAAAGGGTGAAGGGACCTTCTCCTAAGGTTTCTGAACCTCAGCTGGAAGGTCCTGGTGCAGCAGCATCTGGGGTGGAGGCCAACAGGAGGTGTGGAGTCTAACTAACTCCAGCTGCACCCGCGGCTCTGGGAAACCCCACGTTGAAGTGTGGACGCGTGTACTGTGAGCTTGTACATAGCCCTCCTGTTCCGGCTGGGCGACGCTGGGTGCAATGTGGAACACGACCATCGGGAGTCGCTGTTCCTCCCAAAAGGCCTGGAAAGGTGGGCAAGAAAGCACTGGCGGGAATGAGCAGGGGTCCTGCAAGCTCAGAGGAACGTTTTGGAGACGGTACCTCACGGGCAGAATCCCTCCAGGCTCAGAGAGGCCCTTCAGCAGAAAGAGAATTTTCATTTACAATTAGAATCGCATTTTAGAGGTGGGGCAGTGACCTGCCTGTACCAAATCACATAGCAAATGTATGACACAACTGGAATCTGATCTATGCCCAACCATCTCTGGTGTAATTTTTTTCAGGACCCCAACCCTACGCTCCCACCCACCCCTACCCCTACCCAAGTCCCTCTGTCCAGCCTCAGCCTTCTCTCCTCAGCAAAGGTAGTTTTGGTCTCTCACTACAGTGGGAATAAGGCACTGAGAGGTTAAGCTACTTGCCTAAGGCCACACAGCCAGAGCATGAGAGTTGTGACTTAATTGCAAACACTGATCACCCATATGCTCAGATGCTGGGAGCAGGACCAAAGGAAAGCATGGCACCCATCCACACACGCCCACATAGACATACTAAGACCCACCCAGAGCCACCCTCTAACTATGATTCTTTGGGTGTTTCTCTGAGAAGAGAAGCACATGCTCACACCCCTTCCTCCTCTGTGACACTCCTATCCCTGGCCACCCTGGGAGCCATACCTATGGTGATGGTCGGGGGAGGCCTCTCCCATAAAGACCCTCCTTGCTATGGTCTTCTGCTTCCCACAGGTACCTTGTCCTTGCAGCCCGAGGGCCCATAGGTAATCCCTTCACCACAGATCTACCCAGAGCAGGGGGAGATTGGAGTGATGGAAACCAAGAGTGAAGCCAGTAAGAGGCCAAGATAAGGGGCTGGAGAGATGGTTTATCCCTTAAGAGCACTTGTTGCTCTTGCAGAGGACCCCATGGTGATTCATAACTCGAGTTCCAAAGGATCTGATGCCCTCTTCTGACCTCTGTGAGCACCAAGCATGCATGCAGTACACATACGTACATGCAGGCAAACACTCACACAAAAGATATAATGAATGAATGAACCTAATGTAAAAAAAAAGAAAGAAAGAAAAAGAAAGAAAGAGGCTAAGGCAAGGGCCAAAGGAGCATTGTGGTTGCTTTTCAGGAGGGAAGAGGATGTGGGCTCTGACTATATAGTAAAGGGGAGATGACAGGATTGAAGGCATCTGGCATGTGGGGATGTGAGAAGTTGTCATCAAATGTAATCAAATGTGTTGAGATGTCACATCAATGCCAAACCCTAGCAGCTTAAGACAATGGCAAGCATTCGTGTCTGAAACCATTTCTGGGGATCAGTGTTTATAGCTTTAGGGTTTTCCTGAGGCCTCTACTGTTGCCCCACGTCTTGAGGAGAATGAAGGACTCTTTCTGCATCACTCGGGAGCATGGTCCTGTTTATCATCTAATTACTCCAAACCAGCTCTGGATGTGTCCTCTGCCATGGTGTCATCTTCCCCCAGAGCAGCAGTTGACAGAGGGGAACCTCAGAAGTGAATGCACCCATTTCCCAAGGTGGCCCTAGCTCTCAAATAGACAGTCCCAGACATGACCACAGTTTGTGTTGATTTTGGGGGGTCACCTTGGAACTAACTGCCTTGGGGAAAAATGTTTTCTCTTCCTCCTTCTAGAGATTTTTTTTTTTAATTAAGTGTGTATTTCTGTATGTATGTGGGTTTATGCACATAAGTGCAGTGCCCTTACAAGCCAGAAGAGGGCATTAGAGTCCCTGAAGCTGTAACAGGTGCCCAACAAGGGTGCTGGGAACCAAACATGGGTCTGCTGCAAGAGCAATACATATTCTTAACCTCTGAGCTGTCTCTCTAGCTCCAATTTATTATTGTTATTGTAAAAAGTGTACCACGCAAAGTGTATCGGTTTAACAGTTTCTAAGTGTCCACTTTGTTGTGGTTAAGTAAATTTGCCTTGTTATGCAACTGTCACCATCCAGCTCCCAAACATTCTTGTCTTTCTAAACTAAACCTCTAGGTGTGAACTCCACAGCAGACCCCAGCCAGCCTCTGGCAAGCACCATCTATCGACTTGCTATGTTGAATTGCACTGTTGGTGCCTCCCACGAGAGAATATGCAGTGTTGTCTTCCTGCGATTAGCTTCTTTTGCTTGCTTGTATGTCTTCAGGGTGGAATGCCTTCAGGCTTGTCCACATGTAGCATGTGTTAGAATTCCCTCCCATTTCGGACCAAACTATATCCCAAGGTGTATCCATGCCATTCTTTGTTGCTGTGACATCTCTCCTCAGCGAGGGTTTGAGCAGTTTTAGATGCACTCTCCTAGTCTTATATGATCTTATTCTGCACATCTCCTGGGAGTCATGCAGCGAGTCAGGAGCCCATCCTCTCATCTCTCTCAGAAGCCTCAGCGGTGGGATAGGGAATGCTCATGATCCCCTGGATGCACTCACTGCACTGCCCCGACCTAGAGGGAAAAAGCTGACTAAGGAACGTGGAGTTTTGAGTACCTTCAGCCACCGTATAGCACTGGCTCACTTACGTTTCTCGTGTTTCCTGGTCTGGGGGGAGGTGCTTGCTTTATCCAGGGCTGGCTGCTACTTTCTCCTATGTCCACCATTCTGTCATCACAGGAGATCCTGGTGAGTGTTATTCTCTGGCCAGCCTGAGTCTTTGGCCCTTTGCTTGGAGATCATTACTGCTGAAGATCTCGCCACATAGTGCAAGAATGCTGGGGTGTGGCCCAAAGGCTCTGAAAGAGACCCTCATCAGCTTTGGGTGGCTCTTGGCTTTCCCTGGCTTGAAACCACATCCCCACTTTTTTCAATATCTGCCTTTGTGGTCACATGCCCCTCTGGGTGTTTGCCTGTCTTCTACCCGAGCCCTTGTGATGTCAACGAAGGTCCCCTTAGACCACCCTCATGTGATCCTTAACTTAATTACATCTGCAAGATCCATTTCCCAAACAGGGTCACACTAGCAGAATGAAGGGGTCAGAACTTTGGATTTCTTTGGATGCCCATTATCCACCCTTGTGTACCAGGGAATCAAAGAGACATTGACTGCAGTGGTCATGGGGCCCTTTCCAGGGTGATAGGCATGCTCTAAGTGTGAACTATGGCCAGTCTGCACCCTTGTCAAGCTGTGGGCCTGTCCCCAGGGTTCCCATTGGGAAATGGCAGAGCCAGCGCTGGCCCTGTTTACAGTATAACCAACAAGTCTTTGGTGGGCCATTGCTTCCTCTGCTGGTGACTAAGGAAAAGTCTAACAATGGAGAATGGGTGTGCCCACAGCAGTGACATGCCATCATTCCGTGACTAGCCTCTCCTGAGTGCCAAGAGGCTGGAAACACTGCCCACCTTGGAAGCCGGAGGGTGGTCGTCTGGGGTCCACTGCCAGGGTGGGGGAGGGGAAAGGATGGTGCTGTAGAGGACAGTGATAGCAGGGTGAGGGTTCTTCTGCCCCCAGGGACAAGGCCTCTATCCCTTCATCCCCTTCATCCACTTGGCCCAGCTGATGTACACCTCTCACCAGAGGCCTGCCCTTCCCCCCATCATCTACAGGGCTCAGATGGAAGCATAACCCATTAACCCCTTCCTGGCCTCTCCACTCCACTTTGCAGCTGTCACACTGTGGCCTCAGTGGAGCAGGGAGGAGACCGAGCAGTTAATCACAATTACAGAGCAGTATATCAGCTGCTAGGCTGTCTCTGTCATCGGCTGCCAGCCGGCCTCGACCAAGGGACTGCCTGCAGCAGCCACACTGTAGGTTCACCCCTGGAGACTGCCCCAAGACTCCAGCCATGTGACCTCCATCATCAGAATTCCATCCAATAGCTTTCAGGTTCACCAAGTGACACCAGTCCTCCTGCAGGGTCCCATGACAGGCTTCCTTGTCCTAGAGGCCCTGCCTGCCTCTATAATCACTCCCTGCCACCTGCTCTGTTTATATTTACCTCATCCTGGCTTCCGGCTTGCTTGAGATTGCAGGTGTGAGCTACCACACGCGGTGGTGATATTATTGGCATATATGTGTTTGTGTGTGGTGTATGGAAAGCCTGTATATGTGAGTATACGCATGTGTGTGAGCACAGATGTGTGTATTTGTGTAAAAGCATGAGGTTTGATGAGATTCCATGTCTTCTTCCACCACTCCCCACCTTACTCATTGAGCAAGCACCCTCAGTTGAACCCAGAGTTCACCGATATGCACAGTCTAGCTAGCCTGCTTGTTCCTGGGATCCCCTAGAACTAAAGATGTGCTGCCTTGCCTACCCAGCATTTATATTGGTTCTTGGGATGCAAACTTTGGTCCTCATGTCTATGTGATAAATACTTTATTCACTGAGCCACCTCCCTAGCTCCTATTGAAGTTTTTATATGGTTCTGTACTGGGAATGAAATGCAGGTTTTCATGAACGCTAGGCAAGTACTCTACTAACTTAGCTATATAATACCCTGTCCCCTGTGGTTCTGTCCCTGAGTGGCAGAGTTGGTGCTTGCCCTGCTTACAATATGACTATCAGGTCCTAGCCACATTTCCTCCGCTAGTGGCCCCGGGAAAGCCTGGCAATGGCAAATGGGTGTGCCCACAGCAGCTACTTGCCACTATTCTATGACTGGCCTCTTCTGAGTCCTGCTGTAGAGCTCCAGGAGGCTGAAGACTCTGTCCACCCTGGAAGCAGGAGGGCAGTCGTCTGGGATGTACTCATGTGTCAAAAGCACTCACCTGAATGGACCTAAGGATTAACCTGGCTGTGTGGGGTCGACTTCCTAGGGTTCTCAACAGATCACCCTAAGCTAGGGCTCAGACTACAAAAAGATACATCTTCCTGAACTTAGAGGCTGAGACGCTTGCTTCTTCACCTTAAGGGCATCACTGAAAGCCCCTGACTGGTCAAGCCCCCCAGTTTGTTCCCGGCAGTGAGGCTGCAGGCCAGCCTCTGCCTCTGGGCCAGCCTCAGGCGGCTGTGGCTGTCCAAATGCCACTCTCATCAGTAGGTCAGTCTTTGGATGAGGGCTACTTTGCTCTAATCAAGTGAGCACATCATCACTTGATTGCTTCTGCCTAATCTTCACTTCCAAAGAAGGCTGCATGCAGGGTCAGGATGTGAGCCTCGTTCCTTGTCATGAGATGGGTTCTGTCCGTGGCCACCACAAAAAAACAAAACAAAACAAAACAAACAAACAAACAAAAAACCCACAATGTATTTGGGGTTGTCATCATAGCTCATGGGTAAAGTGCCTGCCTCACAAGCTTGAGGACCTGAGTTTGAATCTCTAACACACACATAAAAGTTAGGCATGATGTGTACATCTGCAACCTTAGCGCTGGGAATGGGGGGAGGCTCCCTGGCCAGCTAGCCTAGCCAGTTGGTGAGCTCCAAGTTCAGTGAGAGACCCTGTCTCAAAAATGCAGTGGAAAGCAATAGAAGAAAATGCTGAATGTTGACCTCTGGCCTCTACACATATATGCACAGGTGTACAACCGCATGTATCCATGCACACACACACACACACACACACACACACACACACACACACACAACACACACACACACACACACACACACACACACACACACGCATGCACGCACGCACACACGATTTTTTAAAAAAAAAAACAGGAATACTTTAAAAAAGTAGCCAGGTATGGTGGCACACATCTTTAATCCCAGCACTCAGAAGGCTGCAATATAAACAAAAGTGTGTTGGGACCAGTAAGATGGCCCAACAGCTAAGAATTCTTACTGCTTTTGGAGAGGAGCCAAGTCTGGTTACCAGCAGACCCATAGGTTAGCTCACAGCCACTTTTAACTTCGACACCATGGTATCCAATACCCTCTCTGGTCACTGAAGTCACTACACACACACACACACACATTTTAAAATTGAGCCGGGTGGTGTGGCACATGTCTTTAATGCCAGTACTAGGGAGGCAGAGGTAATCAGATCTCTGTGAGTTCAAGGCCAGCCTGGTCTACAGAGTGAGTTCCAGGACAGGCAGGGCTACACAGAGAAACCCTGTCTTGGAAAAAAAATTTTTTTTTAGATGTATCCAGGTTTCTGCCTCAGGACAGCACAAGGCCAAAAAGGGAGTTCTGGTGCTCCAGAGACAGGAGAAGCTGGTACCTGAAGAGAAAGACCTGGAAGCATGCTCCCTGTTAACACAAAGCTGGTACCTGAAGACATAGACCTGGAGATATGCTCCCCATTAAGACAAAACAGGTACCTGAAGAGACAGACCTGGAAGCATGCTCCCCATTAAGACAAAGCTGGTACCTGAAGAGATAGACCTGGAAGCATGCTCCCCATTAAGGCAGTTCCGGGGTCAACACAATGACCATCGGAAAACATGTTGGTCTGATTAATGAGGAAGAGGCTCCTCTAGCCCTCAGACCAACTCTAGCTGAGGAGTGGCAGGAACTCCCTTTCCCAGGAGCTGAGCCTAAGTGGCTAGTGTGCAGGAGCCTAGAGCTGAGCCATCTGCCTGGAAGTGGCAAGTAGCTGCAAAGGATGCCTGCATGGGGACAGCTTGGAGTCTAAACTTTGTCCCAGTTGCCAGGAAGAACCATTAGAGGCCACTCTGTGAAGATGTGGAGACCAGAGGAGGGTTGAGTCTTCACTTGCTGTCTCTACCTTACTCCTTTAAGGCAGGGCCTCTCATTGAACCTGGAGCTTGGGGTTTTTTTGTTTGTTTGTTTGTTTGTTTGTTTGTTTTGCTAGGATGGCAGCCAGCAAGCCCCAGTGATACTCTGAACTGAACTGCTCAGCGCTGGCTATGCAAGACCATGGCTGGTTTGTTACATGAGTGCTGAGCTCAAACTCTGGTCTTCATGCCTGCACAACAACTGCTGTTGTATGAGCTACCACCTGCAGCCCAAAGGGGGCATTTTTTTTTAAGTAGGGACAGAGTGATGCCAAATGCACATTCCTGGCTTTTCTCTCATAATTAGTATTTAATGTCGCAAAATATTCTCTGGGTTTCAGATCAGCAGGTAGAACAAGATATGGCCCTACCACTGAACTGTATCCCAGCTCGCCCTCTCTCTCTCTCTCTCTCTCTCTCTCTCTCTCTCTCTCTCTCTCTCTCGTTTTTCAAAACAGGGTTTCTCTGTGTAATCATGACTGTTCTGGAACTTGCTCTATAGACTAGGCTGACCTTGAACTCAGAAATCCACTAGTCTCTGTCTCCCGACTGTTGGGATTAAAGGCATGTGCTGCCACCTCCCGATTTTTTTTTATTTTTTTATTTTTTTTGGACACTATTTCACTAAGAAGGCCTTGATCCTCCTGCTTTATTTAGCCTTCCAAGTAGCTAGAGCTACAGGTCTGGGCCACCAAGCTTGGCTCCTTGATCTTTCCTGATATCTAGTTCTACCTAAGGATACAGATGTGATGGCTGCTATTCACACAGTCATTTGTGGCCATGCACTGGGAGCAGTGGAGTAGTAAGACTGAGTCCAGTAAGAAGAGTCCAGTGCCCTAAACTGTGCCAACCTTAGAGTGCCTGCCTCTAGTCTCTACTTGCATTGTTTAAACCTGACTTGACAGGCCTCCCTCTCTTACCGCAGTGCCAGCACACATTTTCAGACAGCCTCACCCATTTCATGGATCCTGGATACCTCTTTACGCAGTAAATACCAACCCCTCCCCAACAAGCTGGACTCTCCAGAGGGCGCCTTGCTCAGGCTTCAAACCGTTTGCTCTCCTGCTGAGACTTCTTCCTGCAAGCCCTCATTCCTTTTGCTCCTCCCCGGGGTCTTGTCTCAGACTGAGCCTCCTCTTGGGGGCCCTTCATCGCGCCTTCCTTTCTGGGAGCCTGTTCTGGGCCCCTGGGTCCCACTGCTAGCTTTCTCTGGCATCCACCTGGCTGCAGAATGTCAGTTTGTAAGTCTTTTGGAGCTCTGGGCTCAGAGCCTTTCATGGTACATATGGGAGCCAACAGGGATCCAGACACCGGTGGGACAAACGTGGTCCATTTGTGGAGTCTCAGTTTGTTACCCACCCTCATCCCCCTACTCCTCCACTCCCCCACCGCACTCCCACTCCCCCTCACCTCTCCCACCCTCGCCCCCGCTTTTCTGTCGACCCTGCAGGTGGTTGCGTGACGGAATGGGTGAAGAAGGATAAACTCCGCTAGAGGGCGCTGGAGCTCCGCAGCGGAGCTGGGAGGGCGGGGCCTGGGTGGGGCGAGGCAGGGGCGGAGTCAAGTTGTGCAGGACCGGGTCGATCCCTCCCACAGCCTAATGTCCTGGAACCGCGCGCCCCTCCCGCCACAGATAATTAACTGGAACCAATAAAACGTTGATGGCGGCGCCTTTGTAGGCACTGCGGCGGCTTTGTCATGGAAAGCGCGGTCCCCACCCGCCCTGTCCCCGCAGCTGGCCGAGAGTCGCCCGAGCCACCTGGACGGGACCCGGGACCCGCGCCGGCCCATCTGCCGCGCCGTCAGCTGCGGGGAACGGGGGAGGCGGGCCGCTCCGAGTCTACAAGTCCACAAAACTTCAGGCTAATGGTGGCACTGGAAACCGCCGAGATCAGCCAGCAGGCCTGATTTTTCATGGAATGCTTTCATCTCGGTCCGCGCTGCAGGCCCTGGAGAAAGTGTCCGAGAGTGCTCACAGCGCTGTCCTCAGCTGACAAGTACACGGGGAATACCTCAAGGCTGGGTGAGCCAAACGAGCCAGGTCACCTCTGCTAGCCGTCCAACTGTCCGGCCCAGGGCCTGCAGCCCAGCCCAGTTATCGTTCATCCTGGGTACCTGCTACCCTGGCTTGTCTGTACAGGGTCACATGTTGGCCTTCCGTGTCCCCTCAGCGGAATTGACAGAGGGCCTGGATGGAGCTGACAGAGGGCCTGTGAGGTTCATGAGCAGGCTTTCCTCAGAGAGAAGTTTGATAGTGATAGCCAGGAAGTTTTTAAAAAGACAGCGCCGGCGTGTCCTTACAGTACCATGCCGAGGCACTGTGTCTGCTGAGCCTCTGGGGACCTCCACCACCAACTTGTGAGTTTTGCTAAGTCCTTCCTGGAAGAACAATTTAGGATTCTCCTCCCTGGATGGTCTTTGCTGCTTCTGAACTGATGGCAGCCATATTCTCAGCTCTGTCTGTCGATCCCTTCTGTAAGGAATTTGATGAAACTGATAGCTAGGGGTGTGGCTTGTTGGCAGAGCTTTGCTTAGAAACCATGAGACCCTGGGTTCTATTCCCAACACCAAAGCAAAACACCAACTTTGACACAGGCTCTCTGTATTATAGATGTGTATGAAATTCACACTCCAGCTCGGTCACCAGATGGTAGACCTCCAACAAGCAACCTCCATGGCTCCTGTGAGGTGGCTGCAAAAAAAAGGCAAGCCCCTGCCTCACCCCTCTTTCCTGCACCAAGCTGTACATACCAGTGCTGGGCTCTGAGCACCAGCCTCCCCTTTCTGGACTATTCTTGCCTCATTGGTCAAGTGAGCTCAGGAAGTGCAGCTGAGCTTCAGGGAACTTCAAGGATGAGGTGGTTTTTTTTTTTTTTTATCTTTTTTTAAAGATTTTATTTATTTATTATGTATACAACATTCTGCTTCCATGCATATCCGCACACCAGAAGAGGGCACCAGATCTCATAACGGATGGTTGTGAGCCACCATGTGTTTGCTGGGAATTGAACTCAGGTCCTCTGGAAGAGCAGCCAGTGCTCTTAACCTCTGAGCCATCTCTCCAGCCCCTCAAGGATGAGTTTTATGCATGTTGGTTGTGCTGGCTAGTTTTATGTCAACTTAACAGAAACTAGACTCATCTGAGAGGAGACCTCAATTGAAAATAAAATGCCTCCATAAGATCAGGCTGTAGGCCATTTTCTTAATTAGTGATTGGTAGGGGAGGAGCCAGCTGGTGGTCCTGGGTGCTCTAAGAAAGCAGGCTGAACAAGCCAGCAAGCAGCACTCCTCCATGGCCTCTGCATCAGCCCCTGCCTCCAGGTTCCTGCCTTGCTTGAGTTTCTGCCTTGGCTCCCTGCAGTGGATTGTGACTGTGGATATATAAGCCAAATAAACCCTTCCCTTGCAAGTTGCTTTTGGCTATGGTGTTTCATCCCAGCAATCATAGTCTTAACTAAGATGGATAAAAGTCAGAATAGTATGTGCCAATGGGACAACTCTGGCCACCCAGGGTTCACCAATGGGAAAAGAAAACCAGAGGTGTACTTTATCAGGTGTAGCCTGTGACTTTTTGGGGATACTGTCCTTACCAAGTCTAGCTTTCAGGAAAAGAAGAAACCAGCCCCTAGGGTGCCTGATTTAGCCTTGACAGCAGAAGCAGCTGGAGGGGTTGATTCAGCCCCTGGTGTCCTGTACCCACCTCCGGGCCTTTCCCTACTGCGCATGTCCAAGGTGGAGGAAGACTAAAAGCAGGAGTTTGGAGTAACAACAGTCTGTATGACTCAGTCTGTGCAGCTTGTCTTCTCTAGACCTCAGGCTCCTCATCTGAAAATGGAGACAGCTCTCTTCCAGAATGTGGAGACCACTGAGACATGAGCTGAGCTATCCCGTACTGTGTTCATCCAACCTCAGACAATTGCCCACATGGTTGCATGGCTCTGTATGCTGGTCTGTACCCTGAAATACGATAGGATCCCCGGTGCAAAGGACCACTGTGGCAGGTTGAATCTGCATGCAGAACACAAGGATTCTCAGCCTATTCCATGTGGGTGTTGAGGGGGACTGGGTGGCTGAAGTTTCAGTCAGGGGACAGGAAATACCCTTCAGATCAGGTCCCACAGGTGGATAAGGAAAAAAAAAAAAAAAGCTTCTGCCAAAGAAGGAGCCAAGAGACACTGTCACTGAGGGCACAGGGCAGCTCACAGCTCATGAGTATTGCCAGGGAGGTGTTCCAACCACCTGTTTGTCCTTGCAGGTATGTGAGAAGATGGAGCAGCCAACACATCAGGAGTGAGACACAGGCCCGGAGCACTTAGAGGGACCGGTGGAGTGGAGGCTTGGGGAAAAAGACAGAGAGACAGGTGTGCAAACTATGAGAAGACAGGGAGGCAACAGACCAACAGGAAGGACCACAGGGGAGGGGTCACAGGCATACTGACAGCATCTGAAATGAAATACCTTACCAAGAGTCACAACGTCTGTGGCAGAGCTGGGATTGGAACTATAGCTGGAACACCAGAGTCTAGGATCTTCCTAATTGTGACAAAGGAGAAGGGGTGGTATAGGAAGAAGAAAGGGCTCGGGAAGGGGTGAGAAAAAGAAGGAAGACAAAGAGAACCCAAGAAGATGGTGGAGAGAAAGAGGAGATGCAGAAGGCAGAAGCAAAGAGTTAGGGAGGAGGGAGAAATGAAGGTGAGGCGAGAGGAACCCATCCCCAGTGAAGGGGCGGGGCGACCCTCTGCCCCTCCCTCTACTTTCTCCTCAACTGGCCACAGTGTTGGTGTTGACACAGGGATTCCGCTGGGTATGGTAGTCTAGCAGCTGTCCCAGCTGGCAAGAGGAGGGCCCAGAGTGAGGGACTAGGGGGTGCTGTGCCAGGGGTTGTGTGGCCCTCCTGGAGGCCTACTCACATCCCAGCCACCACCTTGCCCAAGTCAAAGAATGAATTCAGTCCCCTGTGAGCCCTGGACGTAGGTAGGGCTTGAGCCCAGAGTCTGCTCAGGAGGTTGCCTCTTTAACCCACATATTGCTAACACACTGACTTAGAGACGGAGGCAACGGCCAAAAATCAGCTAAGCCACTGGGGCAGCCTGGCTGGGTAAGTTTCCTGTGCCCATCAAAAGTGGAAGTTCCACACTGTTCTTACAGCAACACACATACACCATACACACATCAGCTACAGCCTAGCCACCTGCTGGCTTTCTCTGCAGGACAGCCTGCCAAGGGGACCAAGGCCATGTGCAACCAGCTCAGGCCAAGTAAAGACCTGCAGAAGCTCCTACTATGTGCTGTCTGCGGAAGTAGCTGCCACTCCTCATTGAGGTTCAGTGTCCATGGGGACCCCGATGGGAACTGGGATCTGGGGGATTAGTTTCAGATGGCTTGGGATTCCTTTAAAACCACAGCCCAATTTGCTTCCTTATGTACCTGAACTTCTCAGGAGGGCCTGTGGTTTGCAGCAGACTCTCATTGGATGGAACAGGCACAACAGAAGAGGCCAAGGAAGGACATGGAGATGCCCCTGAGACCTGACACAGCAACACAAGTCACCTCAAATGCACTGAGTTATAGCAACAATACCTCTCCTGATGTCTTGGGGGGAATCCAAATGACCATGGCCATGTGGTCTGGCGTACCCACTTGCAAGGTGGCTCATTTCTATGACTTGCAGGTCTGTACTGGCTGACAGTGGGGTCTCAGCTCCTGAGTGACTTCATAGCATAGCAGCTGGCTCTCCTGGAGCCACCAAATCCAGAGACTGAGGCAGAAGCCACGACGCCTTAGAAGCCAAACTCTGACATCCCCATAAAACCCCACTTGTTATAGAATCAGCTTTTTTGGAACTTGAAAAAGACATGGCATGAGGAGGAGACAGGCAATGAGACTACAAGAGGGCACTGTGGGTTATTTAGGGCTCTGGGGGCTGTATGGGGGCCATTGTGGGTTGTCTGAGAGCACTAAGGATTATTTGAGATCAATGGGGGGCATCTGAAGAGACTGAGGTTATCTGTGGACAGTGAAGGCTATCCAAAGGGCACAGGATAGCTACCCGAGACACTGGGAGTTATCTGAGGACCCTGGGGGTTATCCAAGGGCACTAGGGATCATCAGGAGGTACTAGGGACCATCCGACAACTCTGGGGGTTATCTGAAGGCACTGGGGTCTATCCGAGGGTACGGGGGTCACAGGACATGAGAACGGTGTGAGGGAAACCTGGAGTATTCCTTCAAAGCCCTACAGACTGTCTCCTGCAAAGCGTAACTCTACCATGACAGAAAAATGGGAGCATGCATTTAGTCTATTGTCATATTCTTTGTCGTTTCTGACCACACCGTCCCCACACTATCTCAGTATTCCTGACTGGCGTCTTTTCTCGGGACCCGAAGCAGTGGGAACTCTCCCACGTCTGTGTTTCTCCTCTCATCCAGGAACAGCTTTCTCAGCTCTCCTCTCGGCTGCCTCCTCTGGAAAACCTCTCTAAGTGTCCTGATGTGGACTCACTGCACTTTACTCACCCATTACATCCCTGTGACTGCACAGGTCAGCCCCTGGTCTGCCTCCTCGTGCACCACAGTGCCCTGACTAGGGGCTGACTCACAGTAGGTGCCCAGGCTAATGTCAAATGAATCAATGATGAGCGTCTTCACCTCACACACAGGATCCCCTTCCAGGCGCAGAAAGACACTGAGGCATGGCTGAGTACTCCCTGGGCCTCATTGTCCCCTACCCTGAAGTGCCGGGAGGCCCCCTTCCAGGCCCATGTCTCAGCTGTCACATCCTCCTGAAAATATTCAAGAGACAGCACCGTGAAAATAGAAAAGGAATCAGAGCAGAGTTCAAATCCCAGAGGCTCCACCTCACTGTGCACACTTTAGATTCCTCAGATATAAAGGAGCTATGTTAGCCTTCATGTGCTATAACAAAACACCCAACATACCCAACTTAAAGAAGTAAGGGTTTATTTTGGCTTGTGGTTTCAGGTTTGGTACAAATCCTGCTGGTTCCATTGCTTTGGACCTGAATTAAGTTGACAGAATATCACAATAGAGAGGACAGAGGTGTGTGATATAAGAGGGCTGCCCCCTCAGAGAAGCCAGGAAGCAATGAAAAATAGAAGAATATTCCGAGTTTAATGTACCCTATTCCAGGTCACATTCCCAATTCCTGCTTCCTCTAACCAAGCTCTACCTCTTTGTTTCCACCACTTTACAATAATGTCATTGAATTATGAATCCATTGGTGAATCAATCCACTGACTAAGTCAGAGTGCTCACAATCCACTCATTGAGAAGTGGGGAGGAAGGAACCCTTCAACACACGCACCTTTGGGGGAACACTTCATGTCTGTTACGGTTTGAATACAAAACGCCCCTTCATAGGTTTGTGTGTTTGGATACACGGTGGTTGGTGGTGCTATTTTGGAAGGTTGTGGAAACTTTAGGAGGTGGAGCCTCACTGGAGAATGTGAATCATTGGACATAGGCCTTGAGATTTTTAAGGTCCAATCCTAATTCCTGTTTGTTCTCTGTCCCTGTTTGCTGCACCAAGAGGAAAACAACTAAGGAGTTCCACCTCCACAATCTCGCCACCGTATGCCACCTGATGTTATGCTTTCCCTTCAAACTGTATAACCTCAAACTGCAAACCAAATTAAGTTCTTCCTTCCTTAAGTTGCTTGCTGGCAAGTAGCTGTCCACAGCAACATGGAACATAACCTATCAGAAAATTGGTGCCAGGAGTGGGGTTGTTACTATGGTAAATCTGACCATGTTCTTAGACCTTTGGTATTGATTTATGGAAGGAATAAGGAAGAGTTTGAAGCTGAGGTAGAGAAGCCCTAGAATGCTATAAGAAGAGATTAGTGGGCAATTCTGGTGGGATTTTGAAAGACTGGATGCTGAGTAAAATGTTGACAGTGGAGGTTTGGCTCACAAAACTTCAGGGAAATACAGGGACTCTATTGGGAAATGGGATAGAGGCTATTCATGCTATACAAAGACTCTCCTATATTTTGCCCCATGTCCTGAGAAGTTGAGTGACACTGAATTCAAATACTAATTTTTTTTTTGGGGGGGGGCGTTGTTTTGTTTTTTGAGACAGGGTTTCTCTGTGTAGCTTTGGAGCCTATCCTGGCACTCACTCTGGAGATCAGGCTGGCCTCGAACTCACAGAGATCCGCCTGCCTCTGCCTCCCAAGTGCTGGGATTAAAGGTGTGCACCACCAATGTCCTGCCAAATGCTAATTTGTTTGGCAGAGGAAATTTCAAAACAGAATAGCATTCAGGTTTGTGTCATGGTTGCTGTTCACTGCTCTTATCCAGGTACTTAGTAAGAGAGAGCAACAAGCAGACATAGAGGATAATTTTAAAATGTGCAGATGGTGGTGGAAAGGAACACGTGTAAATTTAAAGTTGCAGATAAGGCAGATGTGAAGGCTACTATAATTGTTTAAGAGATTAACCACCCTGAAAGAGAAGCCTTGTTTCTGCACTAGGACAGTGCTAACTTGTGAAAATAAACAGGCATTCAAAAGGATAGAGCCTAAACTCAGAATGCCACCACAGGGATTCCCTGATGCAAAATCGATAGCCAGGAACTCCTCCTCCAGGGCAGCCTTGAAGACATAGAAAGGCTGCTGTCACTGTGGTCCAAGATCTGGTGGCAAAATTTAGGAGCATCACCCACATGATATTTTTCAGGCATAAAAGATACAAGAGTGAGGGGCCATAGAGGCTTACACCAAGCTTCCAAAGAGCCTCTGAGGTGAAACAATGAGTGACAAGGTGGGATCCCTGTAAAGAGATCCTGAAGGGTGTTGCATAGAGCTGGGAGAGTAGACCTCAGTTTGCAGTGGAGACTTCAGGATATTGGAGATGCCAGAATAGTGTGACATCAAAGAAAGCTGAAGGCCCTGAGTGCAGGCAGACAAAGAGAAAGGCCACATGTACTTACTGTAGGTGACAGATCTGGAGAGGCAATACCATCCAAGGCAGCTGGAGACCAGAGGAGTCCATCACAAACCCAAGACACTGGACATAGAGCTGCAGGGATGGTGTTTACTCTGCTGGGTGCCAGGCTTGCTTTGGTCTAATTGCCCCTTGCTATGTCCCCTTTCCTCCCTTTTTGAATGAGATTAATTACTGTCTGTAATTATATATTAGAAATATATAACTTAGGGTTTCCCCCCCCCCAGGGCCTCACAGTTAAGAGAGTGTCCTGAGTCTCAGAAGAGACTTAAGACTTTGGACAGTGTTGAGTCTGCTGAAGACTATGGGGATCTTTGAAGTTGCATATTACATCATAAAATGGCCTGCTTCGAGTTATTACCATATCTCCATTCTACTATTTTTGTTTTGTAGCATTGGGGGTGGGATTGAAAATCAGGGCCTTGCACATACCAGGCAAACATTTACCATTGAGCTACACTCCAGCCCTGTTTTATTTTATTTTGGACGTATATATGTGTGTGTAGGGTACATGTGCGGTGCAATGGATGTAAGTGTGTACACCAACACACACAGTTATCTTCCTCTATCACTATGTACCACAATCTCTTTGAGCTTGGGTCTCTCCCTTCTAGGGGTCCATCTGTTCTCCATCTCCTGGGGCTGAGGTTACAGGCACTCCCGTGACCTTGGCCAGATTTTTCCTTGGGTGCTAGAGAGTAGCTCAGGTCTTCAACCTTGACAACAAGCATTCTTACCCACTCAGTCGTTCCCCAGCCTTTTATTCTTTGATTGAAGAATTACACACATGTAGAAGAGAATACAATTCTGGCATTGAACACACAGCCCAGTGGGTCTTCCCGGAGTGGGTGAAACTGTGAACCCATCCAAATCAAAACACAGAATGCTGACAGTACACAAGGAGCCTCCCTGGCTGTCGTGACCCAGCATGTCTCAGCCTTATTCCATGGGGTTCTACCTGAGTGTGGGTGTGTGGACCTGGAAGCTTCGAGGAACCCAACGGCAGTAAAGACCAAACACAGGCATCTTGTCATCTTCAGAGAACTCTCAGTTCCATGTTGTGGAACTAGAGCCATTTTTTTATTAGCCATCTTTTCTGGTGTCTCTTAACCATCCTGCTAATACTACGAGGCAACCATTTCTCTCTTTGTTCTCCTCTCTCTGCTCACCCACTTCGCTCCTAACCTTCTGTCCTCATATGTTACTCACATACCTCTAGCTCCTCTGCCCAGGTGAGGGCCTACCCAGATGCTTAGGCACATACAGATGCAAATAAGAGGCATATTACCTTGAGGCTATGGTAAACAGTAACAGCCAAGTGTTAATTCACAATACAATAGTGGGCCAGAGTTTCCTGGCACCACCGCTGTTGACAGCCAGAACCTGGGACCCAAAATATTCCATAACAGGGATATTCGGTCCCCCACACCTGGCTGCCTCTCTGCGGTGGAGCCCTGGACAGGATCTATGTCTAGGTACCACCGAGGATCCAGCAGGGTCTCCACTTCCCTTCTTGCCCCATCAGATTCATTCAGTCTGGAAACCCTGATCCTGTCTGTCCCAAGATGGCCCTCCTCTGCCCAGAGCCTCACACCTCCCTTATTCAGTGAAGCAACCAAACCCTAATCATGGCCTGCAAGGGCCTCTGAGAGCCATCATGTCGATGCCCGTCTCCCCACTTTCCCCCATAATCCCTTGCTCTAGTCATCCTGTTTTCTTTTTGCTCACACACAAGGCTGCTGCAGTATTATCCCCGGAGACACTGATGCTCCTACACTGTGGGCCACGTTGTCACCTCCTTCAGGCTTGGTGATCAAATGTCACCTTCAGACATCTGCTTCCACCAACGATAGAGTGGCAGAGACAGGAGTTATTCTCCTGCTAGAGACGGACACACAAAGGCAGACAGCATATTTGAGATGATAGTTTCTAGGACGCTGGCCATCCGACAGCGAAGGGCTGTGAAAGATGTATTTGTGTGATGAATCTGCTGTAGACAGAGAGGCTTCTAAAGAGATTGGAAAATGGGGAGGGGGACAGTGAGATGGCTCAGCAGGCAAATGCACTCGCCACCAAGCTTGACAACTTGACTTTGATGTCTGGAACCTTCAGTTCCTACAGTCTGTCCTCTAACTGTCAAACAGGTGCAGTGTATATCCGAATCTATACAAAGGCATGCAGCAGGGGCTGAAGAGATGACTCAACACTCACCGTTGTGCTCTGCAGAGAACCTGGGTTCAGTTCCCAGCACCCATGGCAGTTAACAACTGTCCACACCTCCAGTTCCAGGGTATCTGGTGCCTTCCTCCGGCCCCTGGGGGCACCAGGCGTGTGTATGGTACACAGACATGCACACAGGCAAAACACCCATACATGTAAAATGAAATCAAAATATGCCAAGTACACAAGCAGAAAGGACGGTGAGAAAGTCCTCTGAGAGACAAGCACATCAGGAGATGGGGGAAGCTCAAGAAGCCTGCTGCCGTGTGACCAGGGTCCCCAAAGGGGGGAAGTGCTTGCAAAGAAATGACTAAAAACTTCCAAATCTAATGTAAACTATAAATGTAAACTATAAACTCACAAAGAAAAAAAGCTTAACAAACTTCAAGCATGAGAAACTGAGAAAGAGAGAGAGAGAGAGAGAGAGAGAGAGAGAGACATCATGATAAAATTGCTCAAGACAAAGAAAACAAGAAGGGCTAGAAGCCAGGGGGTTCACACCTTTAATCCCAAAACTCTGGGACTCAGAGGCAGGCGGATCTCTGAGTCCAAGCCTGGTCTACAGAGTGAGTTCCAGGATAGCCAGGGCTACAGAGAGAAACCCAGTCCAAAGTGGCAGGGCGGGGCGGGGGATGGAGCTCAGTGGTAGAATGCATACAACAGCCTGAGTGAGGCCCCTAGGTCCAATTCCAGAGATTGGGAGGGATGACTGATCGGAGGGAAGTAGAAGGTATACAGGTCAGTGAATAGATAGATAGATAGATAGATAGATAGATAGATAGATAGATAGATAGATAGACAGACTTTTAAATAGTTTTTAAAGATTTGTTATGTGAGATAGGCAGCTAAGAGCATCTGTTGCTCCTGCATTTATAAAGAACTCTTCAATTCCCAGTACTCACAACAGTCTATAACTGTAGCTCCAGAGGATCCAACCACCTCTCCTGGCATCTGAGGGCATCAGACATGCATGTACTAAGTGCAAAAACATACGTGGTGGTGGGGGGGGGGATCTCAGTAGTGAAAAGGGGCAGCCAAAGAAACACACGCTGACCAGAGCCAAAGAAACACACTTTGGCCCTAGAATCAGAGCCGGTGAAAGAAATATGCCCTGGCCCTGAAACTGGATGAAAAGGCTAAAAAAGGTCCAGTGAAAGTTACACACTTTGGCCCTGAAACCAGAGTCAAATCTGACCCTGACCAACTAAACAGAAAACCAACCAATCCCTGAGCATGAGATCTAGCCAATCTGAACTCAAGGGACTGAAATCTGACTAATCCCCACCTTGAAAATCTTCTCCCTGGAAAAACTCATCCCCTAAGAAGCCCTATATAAGCCTTGTGCCTGTTCAGTTTAAGGCTGCCCTCTTCCACCCTGGCAGAAGCAGCCACTCTCCTGGATTCTTCCCTCCCAATAAATCTCTGGAATAGGGTTTGGGAGAAACCTTTCACTGGAGCAGAAATAGAGCCTGGGTGGAGAGAGTGGAACAGGAGAGCAGGGCTGTAGCTGCTATGCTTACTATGACCTGTGGTATTCTTTGGCTCCTGATTGCCAGAATACTTTTCCATCTGAGCTGTAACACTTACAATCTCTCCTACACATAAAGTTAAGACAGTAAATAAAAGATTTGTCTTTTATAGACGTACAGATAAAAATGGCAGCAGATTCCCACCCCACCCCCACCCTGGTGCCTTGAGAAAGGGTTTCAATATGTAACCCTGGCTGGCCCAGAACTATGCAACAGGCTTTCTTTTGGGCCACCAACCAGGTCCCAAATCATGACACAGAGATTTATTATTAGTCATGAATGCTCGGTCTTATCTTATGCTCGTCCCACTAGCTCTTAAAACTTAAAACAACCTGTTTGTCTTTATCTATGCTTTACCTCAAGACTTTTTACCTTTCTTATTGTATATGTCCTACTTTTGCTGCTTGGCTGGCTGGTGGCTGGTGGCTGGTGGTTGGTGGCTGGTGGCTGGTGGCTGGCTTCTGTCTCTGGCTGTCTCTCTTTCTCCCTCTTTCTTGCCTCCCTTCTTCCCCAAGCCTAGATTCCTCCTCCTCCTCCTACTTATGTTGTCTGCCTGCTAGCCACCCCTATCCCTCTACTGCCTGGCTATGGGCCATTCAGCTTTTTATTAGACCAATCAGGTACCTTAGGCAGGCAAGGTGAAACAGCAAAACAACTTTACATAATTAAACGAATACAGCATAAACAACTGTTTACATACACACCTTTACATAGCTAAAGTAATATTCCAAAACATAAACAAATATAATGTATCTTTGTCTAATTTTTTTGTTGTTGTTTTGTTTTTGTTTTTTGAGACAGGGTTTCTCTGTGTAGCTTTGGAGCCTATCCTGGCACTCACTCTGCAGACAAGGCTGGTCTCGAACTCACAGAGATCCGGCTGCCTCTGCTTCCTGAGTGTTTGGATTAAAGGTATGTGCCACCAATGCCCGACTGATCGTTGTCTAATTAAAGTAATATTCCACAACAGATCTGCCTGCACCATCACACTTATATGAGAGAAAAATAGCAGAGCAGCTTTTTTTGTTTTTGGTTTTCCGAGACAGAGTTTCTCTGTGTAACAGCCCTGGCTGGCCTGGAACTAGCTCTGTAGACCAGGCTGGCCTCAAACTCACAGAAATCTGCCTGTCTCTACCTCCTGAGTGCTGAATTAAAGCCATGTGCCACCACTGCCTGGCACAATCTCTTTTTTTTTTAAGATTCTTTTTTGATTCATTTTTATGTGTGAATGTTCTCTCTCTCTCTCTCTCTCTCTCTCTCTCTCTCTCTCTCTCTCTCTCTGTGTGTGTGTGTGTGTGTGTGTGTGTGTGTGTGTACCACATGCATGCTTGGTGCCCTCAGAAGTCAGAAGAGGGCATCAGATCCTCTGGAACTGGGGTTTCAGATGATTGTGAACTATGGTGCTGGGAATCAAACCCAGGTCCTCTGGAAGAACATCCAGTGCTCTTAACCACCGAGCCATCTCTCCTGCCCCATCAGCAACATCTTTTAATGAACTGAAAGAAAAGGAAAAAAGCTGCCAACCTATAGTTATAATTTTCAGAATTGAAGATAAATTAAAGATGTCTTCAGACAGAAAAGCTAAAAGAATTGGTCTGTACATGGAATGCCAAAGGCAATGGGGAAGGAAATTGAGACCAGATGAATATATTACATCTCTACAGAGAATAGGGATCGTGAGGAATATCAGCTGCATGAGCAGACATGTGAGTTAACTTCTTATCGCTTCAGTGTCTTTAATAATAACTTACTGGGACTAGAGAGATGGCTTAGTGGTTGAGCTCAGTGACTGCTCTTCCAGAGGACCTGGGTTCAATTCCCAGCACCCACTGACAGTTCGAAACTGTCTATAACTAGTTCCAGGGGATCCAACACCCTCACACAGATACACATTCAGGCAAAACACAAATGCACAGAAAATTTTAAAAAGTAAAAAATTTTAAAAAATTTAAAAAATAATTTGGCACACAAACAAGTGGGAAGGGGAGGAGTCGGTAATGGGAGAAGATGATCAAGGTACATTGTATGCATTATGAAATAATGAAAGAAAGCATTGTCTTGAACTGGTTGGTAGTACACACCTTTGATTCCAGCACTTGGGATGCCAAGTTCAAGGCCAGCCTGGGCTACAAAGCAAGTTCCAGGGCAGCCAGGACTCTTACACAGGGAAACCCTGTCTCAAAAAGAAAAAAAAAAAAAATGTACTCTTGCAGGGCTGGAGAGATGGCTCAGCAGTCAAGAGTACTTACTGCTCTTTTGGACACATGAGCTCAGTTTCTGGTACCTATGCTAGGCATCACACACACACACACACACACACACACAGAGAGAGAGAGAGAGAGAGAGAGAGAGAGAGAGAGAGAGAGAGAGAAAACAACTCTTTTTTGAAAATGTATTTATTTTTGTTTTATGTGTATGAGTGTTTTGCCTGCACCACACAGAGTGCTTGGTAACAGGAGAGGCCAGAAGAGGGTATTGGATCCTCTAGAACTGGAGTTATAGAAGGTTGTGAACCACTCTCTGGGTTTTGAGAATCAAACTGGGTCTTCTGTAAGAGCAACAAGTGTTCTTTCTTAATTGCTCAGTCTTGTCTCCAGCTCCATAAATATTTGTTTTTCTTTCTGGTCTCAATGCACAGTTCTGGCTGGCTGGAATTTCATTTTACTGTATCAATCAGGCTGTCCTCCCTGCCTCTGCTTCTGGAGGGTGCTGGCGGTTAAAGGTGTGTGCCACCAACACCTGGGAACCAAACAAACAAACAAAACATAGGGAGCACGGGTCCTTGGGGCTGGAAAGGTAGCTTAGTGGTTAAGAGCACTTGATGCTCTGGGGAAAGACCAGAATTAAGTTCCCGGCACCTATGTAGGACTGCTCACCACCACCTGAAACTCCAGCTCTGAGGGATCTTGCGCCTTCTACTGGCGGTTCAGTCACATGAACATAGCCATTCACATATATATATATATATGTAAAAAGTTACATATATGTGAATAAAAAGTTAAATAAGTTTTTGAAAACTGTGTTCTTGCAAAAAAAAAACCCACAAAATACTTGTTGAGTAAAACCATGGTTGAAATAATATTTGTTGCTGTTATTTGGGCTCATGATCTTGTCTTTCTCCTTGCTATTTGAATAGGGAATCCCACCTTCACTCATACTGTAGCCTCCAAATGCTAGAGCATACAGGACAAAGTCATTGTACTCTAGAATGTCTGTGGAAGATATGTAGGATGTTAAAATTCATGAAAGCCAGAAACCTGTAATGTTAGGATTATAGGCTGTTTAGAGACAGGACATCTAAGCCTGGTGTGTGTAGGTAGGACTGGGGAGAAAGAGCCAAATGGTGCCTTTTTTGTGCCCCATCTTCTCATCCTAGGTATCCCTAACTTTTGGGGGTTCTTTTGTTTGTTTTTGCAAAACAGGGTCTCACTATGCATCTCTGGCTGTCCTCCAGCTCAATATGTAGACCAGGCTGACCTTGAACTTGCAGAGATCCACTTGTCTCTGCCCCCCAAGTGCTAGGATTATAGGTATGCACTACTATCTCTGTCCAGCTAGTGTGTCTCTAACTTTAGTGTCAGTAAGGAAGTGTCAACTCAGCAGACCCAGCAGAGCAAGTCCGAAGGACTGGGAGGCTACAGTGAATGGGGGCTGTGGTGGGGGAGGGGAGAAGGGAAGGAGGCTGTATTTTTCCATTTTAATTCAGCTTCTGTTCACTGGGCCCCTTCTGGACTATAGGCTTATGAGGCATCGTGGTCATGCAAGGCTGGAGGCTGTCATTATCACAGGGAACCATTCTCTCTACCACCTCCTCAGGGACCCAGGGACAGGCCTGCTCATCATCCCAGGACCCAGCCCTCTGGCTACAGAACTATCGGGCTGGCAGCTCAGGCCTTGGGGTAGAGTGAGGAGGCCGCACCAGATCAGAGTGGCCTTTGGTCTCCAGACCCAGGAGTGTTGCCCACACTTCCCTGACAATAGAACACTAGTGGCATGAGGGTGGACTCCGGCAGCCGTCCTCTTTGTCTACAGCTTGCAGCGCCCACGAGTGTGCATCTTGCATCTCACACGCAGATTTTACTTTGTGACCTTGAATCTGAGGGAAGCCCAATGGCAACCACTTTGCCTATGACTGTCCCCATCACCTAGTGGCAGTAATGTAGACTTCATGGCAAAAAGCTACCCAACCTATTTTTGCTCTGGTACTGAATGATTTTTTTTCCCCTAGCTTTGTATATAAGGAGGCATCACACGTAAAGTCACAACACTCCCAAATTCGTGGAAGCTGGAGTTGACGCACATCCTCACGTTGCTCAGGAGCTGGGCTGGGCAGTTTACAGCAAGCTGACCCGCAGCTTTGAGCCAAGTGTCTCCCTGTATCCCCCCAGCACAAATACTAGTAAAACCCAAGGAGTTCCATCCGCATGATTCACAGAAAACCATAGATGATTCCAGGAATCAACACATGAACATTTGCAGTCTCCCCAGCACTGTGCCAACATGTCTGATCCTATCACTGCCACTGTCACCGACACAGAGTGGCCTTGCCTTTAGTTCCTGAAACAATTTGGAATCTGCCCTGCTTCTTTGCATCACCTGGATCACACAGTTGCCTTTCTCGGGGGGGGGGGGGGGGGTAGGGGCTGAGCGAGTGATGGAGGGGTGTCAACTTCTGGCAGAGCCCCAAGAAACTCACAAAGAGACGGAAGTGTCGGGCAAATTCCCAGAGACCCTCCCTTTCTCTCTCCCTCCCTCCCCAGCCCCAACCACTGGGGCCACTAACCAGGCGCCACACCTGGGGTGCAAAAGTGGGGGCAGCGATTCTCCGCTCTTGGCCCCTGCTGGGATCCCCCCCTCCGCGATGCACAGGCGGCGGCGCCCTCCCCCTCGTCTTTACCACGCTGTTTAATTGGGCGGCCCCCGCGTGTGTGCGCGCGCGTGTGCGCCCGTGTCTCTGAGAGGGGGGGAATGTTTCTGACACATGGGGCGCCGGGTGGAGGGGTGCTGGCTCCCTGCCCGCCCACGGGACCCCTCCCCCAGCCCGGCGGCGGGGGGCATCGCGCGGCTCCGACAGATGGACCGAGCCCAAGGGGCGGGGGCGCGCTGACGGGGTGCGAGACGGCGCGGCCCGGCTCCCGGCATGACAAAGGCGGCGGCGCGGGCGCCCTTATCAGTGCGAGCAGACCCGGCGGCCGGCCCGGCCTGCGGCCCGCGCTCGCCGCACAAAGGCCCGGGCCGGCGGGGGCCCGCGGGCCGCGAAGATTAATTGCCCAATCAAGTTGTCGGCGTGGGCGGGGGCGGCCCGGCGGCCCCGGGGGACGCGGGCGGGCGCATAATGAAGTGTGCAAAAAGTTAATTTGCTCCGCGACGCGCAGCTCGCCGCAATCAAAGGCGGGTGTCGGGAGGGGGCATCGAGGAGGGTGCCCAGGGTGCCATCCCGAGGCAGGCTGTGGGGACCCAAGGTTCCCCGCAGCGAAGAGGTTGAGGTCTGGAAACCTGCGCTCTACTCCCCCCCACCACCACCACCACCACACACACACTGCCGCCTGCAGTGAGTCACCAGGCAGCCCTCTGGCCTTTGCTGAGCGCCGGCTCACATCACCCAGATGCAAAGGTGGTGTTCCGGTGCGCGCGCTTGGCCCCCAGACCTCTGCTCCAAGTAGTCCTGCGTTTCTCTGCCTTGGTCCCTTTACTTGACAAAGTGAGGAGGCAAAACCTAGACCAGAAGCACTCAGATGCCTGGAGAAGGCCCAAGCTCACTGAGCTCTTATCTGATGCAGAGCCTTAAGTGGCAGCTGGCAACGAGGAAATCCACATCACAGCCCGGACGCCGATAGTACTCAAGCTATTGCGAGGGGAGGGGAGCACCGTAGGTCCCCGGGTCGGATCGTTGGCAGGGCGGTTTGCCTTAAGCCCTCATGGAGGAAGCTACCTTGTAAACAAGGGAGGTGGTCCCCAGCAGTCAGCTGGAGGGGACATGTTTATCTTTTTGTCTAAATCTTTTCAGGAGTGTCACACAGTTTTAACCTCAGCTAATTGGCCACAAGACAAAGAATGGGTAGTGGGATTGTCTTTGTCTGGCCTCCTTCGAAGGTTCACAGAAGAGAGGAAAGTTTGCAGGCAAGCAAGGGGAGGGAATCATCTTTATAGGAATCAGAAAGGGGGGCACAGCTAGTCGGAGGGAGAAGAGGGTAAGAGTACAGCATGGGATCACTGTCCTTATGAGTTCAGGACTCAGGTAAGGCTGGAAGCTGTTCCATGAGCCCAGGGAGAGCACAAACCTTTTCATCCTCCTCTACACAACAGGGACCCTGGGAGCAGCCCCACCTTACATCAAGAACAGAAGAAAGCTGTAGGCCAGGGCTCCAGAGCGGCTGGGCTCCTATAAGTCTTGATACCACTGTTTTTTCTGGAAGGAGTGGAACCCAGCTTTGGTTCGGAGCCAGAGGTTCACAGACCACAGGCTGACCACCAGGGACATTGTGGCTTCCCAGGTGCAGCTTCAGACACATCCAGAACCCGAGGCCCAGGTACTGGGTGCGCAGACCAGCAAAAGCACAAGCTTCCTTCCAGGGCCTAACCGGGTCATCAGACAATGAATGGCAAGGAAGTAACCCTAGGCACCCAGAACCCTCCCTTCAGAAGTAGCTTCCAGACCAGACTGGTCAGCTCACCCTCAACTCAGATTAGTGGCTCCTGAGCCCTGGTTCTCTGACTAGATGCTCAGGCCTGACCCTGAGCCCAGGAAGACTTCTAGAAGAGACTAGTCCTGCAGGCCTTGAAGGTGACAGGAGCCAGCCTTTCAGGCGAGAAGGGGTGGGTTACAGCCAAACCAAGATTTATGGGCCTGATCATAGTAATGAAAAGAAAAAAGAAAAAAAGGACGCGTGTTCGGCAATGCCCAGGGACCAGGACTGCTGCCCTATTACCAAAAATGTCGTCGCTCTTGACTCTGCAAATTAGCATAAAACATGCTGTTTTGCATCGATTTGCATCTCATTTACATACTGATGGCTTGCTGCCACAATGCCCGCCCAGTTCCTTAAGCTGCTTCTGGTCTTAGATTTTCTCCCAGTTCTGCCCCTGCCTTGTCCTGAGAAAAGCAGTCTCCTAAGCTGGGCCCGGACAGTCACCATGGTCCATTCCCTGGCTTCTCTGTGTCTCTGTTTCCCTGACTGTGAGTTGAAGGAGACAAACTGAGCGAGGATTTTCAAAATGTGCTCCAGTAGCTCTCTTGTGGGTTGCAGACACAGAGACGGGGGAGCAGGTGGGACAGACGCCCCCGCCCCCCAGTCTCCTGAGAACAGCTGGGGCTCTGAGTAAAATTTCTCTTGAGCAATGCAGACCTTCTCTGATAAAAACAAAGACCAAAAAGTTTGCAAACAAACAGATTCAATTTTGATGATTCCAGTGCACTGTTCTCTATGGAGTCCAACAGTAACACCCGGGGCTGACACTCACAGTACTTGCCACCACAGCCACTGTCCAAACACCAGACATCACACCCGGTTTCATCCACTCAGTCCTCATACAACTCTTGAATGTTACCATTTTCCCTCATTTTATAGATGGGTAAACTGAGACCCTGAAAGGCCAAGTAACTTGGGTAGGTTAAACAGCCACTAATAATGGAGAGTCAAATCCAGGCTTCATCATGAGTTTATCCAGCTGGTTCTCCCATTATACAGATGAGACAAGAGAGGCCAAGAAGGAGAGATGTAGCAAGTTTTTCTCTGTACTGCCAGCTCCCAAATAATTATTAATTATGAAATCTCAGCCTTTAGCTTAGACTTACCTCAACTAGTCCTTATAACTTAAATTAACGCATCTATATTTATCTATGATCTACCATTCGGCTTTTACCTCTCCCCCGTTCTGTGTGTCCAACTCATCCTTGATGGCAATCTCTTTCTCTCTGTGCCAGGAAGTCCCACCTACCTCTCCTGCCTAGCTATTGGCCGTTCATCTTTTTATTATACCAATCACAGCAATACACCTTCACAGTGTACAACTATCCCACAACAGAGAGAGGATATTTCTCTCTTTCTTCTTTTAAACACAGGGTGCCATATAGCCTATGCTAGCTCAGAATTCCCTATGTAGCCAAGGATGGCCTTGAACTTCTAATTTTTTTTCCTTCCCCTCCCTAGTACTAGGATCACAGATATATAACACGTTGTCCTATGTACAGTGCTAGGAACTGAACCCAGAACCTCAAGAATGCTAGGATAGCATTCTACCAATTGAGCTACAGCTTTCCACGTAGAATTCCTAAGCCTGGCAGCTAAGTAACCTTACTTCCTTGCTTCCTGCCCAGGCCTCAGGCTTTTGGTGAGCACCCTGTCATTGACACCTCCCACTCAAGGATGGCTAGAGAAAGGACCTTCTGGGGTTCCAAAGACCTCTAGAGCCTGGAGCAAGAGGGGTCTTCCTCACTGCCTGCTATAGGGGCCTGTGTACTCCTCACACCACCCCATCCTGGCTGGTAGAATTCAGGAGCAAGCCCTGAAGAGCAGCAGTCTGAGTCTTAAATCAGGGCTGCCAGCAGGCCCACCAGAGTGCCAGGTGTGCCTGCCAGAGCCAGCACTAGGGCCAGGCTTGGGTGCAGGTGGAGGCACCCTGAGAGGGTCTCAGTGAAGGGGGATGGGAGCTTTATGTCTGCACGGGAAGTAGTGCCAGGCCAGCAGGTGCTCTGTCCCCAACCCTTGGGAGTCAGGCTGGGAAACACCCAGATGCAGAAATGCCTGGGCCCCCTGAGGGATGCCCAGTGGGGGCTCGCCATCCCTTCTCTCTATTCAGGGCATTCCAGCCCCTCCCTTCCACAGCCTCACTCTCTGAGCTGCCTGCTACCCTACTCCAGCCACCTGGGCCTTCTCAGCTCCTCCCACAACCTAAACTCAACCCTGCCCCACACAGGCTTTCTGCCCCTCCCAGCCAACACTGAGCTAAATGTATGCACTGGCTCAGATAAACTGGGAACTCTGTGAGCAATGAGGAGGTGTTCAGAGGATGTTCCTGGTCTTCACATCCTAGCCACATTAGTTTCCAGGCTTCCTACCTACCCTGACTGCCCAGCTCTAGTTATCTGAGGGCACAAGTTAGAATTGGCCCGCATCTTCGCCAAGGCAGAGTTCCTTGGGCCTTGAGTACTGGCCCCACTTCTGGCCTAGAAGGAAAGATAGGGAACAAAGGCAGGGTGACATTGTCCTGAGGCCGAGGACATTGCCAATCCCTTCTCACCACTGCTCTGGTTTGGATCTAAATTGTCTCCCGAGGGTTCGGCTGTAAAGTCTTTAGGGAAGGGATTTTCATCTTGAGGGCTCAGACCTCAGCAACAATTTAACCCATGGATGGACTCATTCCGGATGCATGATTGGGAGGTGATAGGAACAAGAAGGTGGAGCTGTGTGGGAGGAGCTAAGTTGCTGTAGATGAGCCCTAAAGGTATATATCTCTCTGGCCCCTTGGGCTATCTCTGCCTCCTGCCATGCCATAAGAAAGCTCTCTGCCTCTTCCCCAGCTCTAGAACAATGCTCGGCCTCACCATGAATAGACCCAGATCTGACAGAGCCAGGTGACTGTTGACCTAAGCCTCTGAAATGGTGAGCCAAAGTGAATCCTCTCTCAAAAAAGAGTTGTTTTGTCAATTACATGTGTGATATATATGATACATGTGCTTGTATGTGTGTGCGTGTGTGTGTGTGTGTGTGTGTGTGTGTGTGTGAGCGTGTGTGTGTGTGTGTGTGTGTGTGTGTGTGTGTGTGTGTGTGTGTGTGTGTGAGCGTGTGTATCCGATGGCACACATATGCAGGTCAGACGACAGCCTCCATGTTGGTACTCCCCCTCCACCTCGTTTGAGACAGTCTCTGTCGTTGCAGGCTAACCTGACTTTGAGCATCCAAGAGTCTTTTGTTTCTGCCTCCCATCTCAAGCTGTAGGAACATTAGGAACACAGACACATGCTACTGTGTCCAGCTTTGCATGGGTGCTAGGGATCTGAGCTCAGGTTTTCATGTTTGTGCAGCAAGCACTTTACCCACTGAGCCATGTCTCCAGCCAATGACAGAACACTAGCTAACACACCCCTTCACCCGCAGCTGTCCCCAAACAAGCTTACTAAGCTCTCTCAGCCTCACCAACTCTACCTCCCTGTCATTCCAGACCCCCAAAGCCCTCACTATGACACCCAGCCACGTCAGACACGTCTCACAAGCCCCACAGGATGTGACTTCTGCTTGATTCTTCAGTGCTCACTCACAGAGTCACAGGCCCTAAGCTTCTCCTCTCAAAAATTCTTCAGTCACTCCAGAGCTTCCTTTCCTGGTCTATGAAATGGATATGCCCATAACCTCTGTTTCCTAGGACTCTGGTGCAACTTCAAGGAGTCATTACAGAGTCATAGACTACTGTGTAACAAACAACCCCACAAGTGGTTATGGACCATCATCCCTTGCTCCTCGGTCCTCACAGGTCAGAAGATCATACACAGCACACCAGGACTGCTTCCTTCTATTCGCTGGTGGTTAGGGACCAGAATCATCTAGAATTGTCTTTTCACCATCTTTGTTGACTAACACTTGATCAGATCAGGCCCTGGTCAGAACACGACACCTGATCTCTTGTTGGGTCCTAGACTTCGTAGCATGAGTTCCGTGAGTCAGTGTTCCCTGAGATGCACACAGAAGCATCATGGACAGTTCTGACATATCCTCAGAAGTGACAGTGTCACTCTTACCACATTTCATTAATGGGAGGAATTCCCCAAGGGGACAAAAACCATTCTATTCTTTGAGGTGAGAAATATTGGGAAAAATGAACTCTGTGTGTGTGTGTGTGTGTGTGTGTGTGTGTGTGTGTGTGTGTGTGTGTGTATGTGCTCACACGCCTCATTGTATCACCCAGGCCTCAAACTCCTGAGCTCAAGCAGTCCTCCAGCCCCCAGCCTCCAATACAGCTGAGATCACAGGTGAGCACCATGCTGCCTAGCCCATCATGTTTTAAAACGGACCCAATAGTGTTTGCCTCATTGTACCCATGCAAATGACAGAAGTCCTTGAAGCACAGTGTGTTAGCACAGGGCTCAGCCTTGTATGGGTTCAAACAATCACACTGGGCACAAAAGAGTGCATGGAGAAAGCTTGGGATGGGCCCTTGAAACTGACATCCCATGAAGCCAGGTTCAGCACTGGAAGATAGACCCAGGAACCCACAGCTAATCTGCTTTGATGTCAATTAGGCACCGTGCCAGTCACTTTCCATGCAGGATCCCAGAGAACAATCCAAGAGACAGAGCCTATCAACATGCCTATTTTAAGGTGAAGAGTCAGAGGTTCAGAGAGGCAAAGGGGCTTGTCCAAGGCCACACAGCAAAGCAGAATCATGCCCAATATCTGAACCTACGCCATGGGTGGTCAGAGACCAAGCCGGGCAATAGTCCAGCCTGCCAGGTGGAACAGGCTGTCCGGACTGTTTGGTGACAGACAGGGAGGGCTTGTTCTGCTGGACAGGGAGCCAGGACCAGGAGGCCTGTCAGCTGCAAGCCCAGCCACAGGCCAGGGGAATGGGGCCAAGACCTCCGTCTGGAGGGATAAAGGAGGGAGGGGTATGGAGAACCCAGAAAGAAGGCTAGAGGCCTCTCCAGAGGCAGCGAAGGCACCATCACTGTTGTCCGGAGCCCCAGACAGGTCAGCACTGTCCTCCACAGCGGAGCCAGGCTCAGCCTTCTCTGGAAATCAGGAAGCCCTAGCCATAGGGGGATCGGGAGAAGGAGTGTGCCATACTCCAGCCAGCACCTGAAGTCAAGGACTCCTCTCTCCTGTGCCCAGACAGTTCAATTCTTCTCTCTTCCCTCCCCTTCACTCCATGCACTCCACCTTTTTTCTTCCCTTGTTCTTTCTTCCTCTCATCTACTTCCTGCTTCCTCTTTCCTTCCTCCTCACCTTCCTTCCTCCCTTTATTCTTCCTCCATGTGCAGCCTCACAAACAGCAGCTACTTCTCCCCAGGGAAGGAGACCTGCTCTGACCCTCAGCCTGGCCCGAAATGAATACAACCTCCCAGCTGCCACAAAACTAGGAGTGACCCATGGCTCTGAACAAATGAGTCTTCTGCTTCCCAAGCACCAAGGGTGTCTCCGGAGTAGGTATATACCTTGGGAGTCCTTGGAGCAGCTTTATGGGGTCTTGGACTAATTACAGGCCCCTCTGAGCCTCTGTTTTCATTCTGAGACAACTTCAGAATCTGCAAGTAAGGCTAGATGACACACGGTCACACAGAGTCACAGAGCGGGTGCATCTGCCTAGTCCAGCCCCTTGCTGGCACAGTACTCTAACACTGCTCCCAGGCCCATGGGGCAGAGCCAACTCCCAGCTGATGTTGGCGAGTGGCTGGGACAGTGGACAGACAGGCTGTCGGGGCCGGCTATGTGCCCAGAGAGCCTTCTGTGCCACCGTTCCCTCAGCCAGCCAGGCCTGGCCCAGAGGCCACTTCCTGTGGCCCTGGCAGGACAAGGCTCCAGGCCCCTCCTCTTCTGCATCTCAGCTGACCGTGGTAGCCACCCCCACCCCCCAGGCCCTGGAAGCAGAAGTCTCCAATCTAAATGCAAATTCACTGTGGTCCCTGGTCTATACCATCTCTACCAGGCCAGACCAGAGCTGATACTGGACCCAAGAAATAAGGAGCCTCTTGAACACGCCCCCCACCTCCACCCTCCTCCTACTGTCAGCCTGTCAGTCCCACAAAGACTCCAGAGAGTTCCAGCAGCTTCCCTCTTCCCAGCCCTGTAAGCACTGGGATGGTTCTACAAGGTCCTCTTGCTGCAGTTAGGGAGGAGGGAACCACAGTAGAGGGTATATGGGCTGGGTGTAAACTAGAAGAACAAAGCCAGAGAAAAGACTGTGACAAAGTGGAGTCTCTGCCTTCATAGTACATGACACTAGACACTTGGGTGCCATTAGCCTGTACCATTCCTGCATGAGTTAAAAGTTGGTTATATTTTCTTCCTGGAGCAGTAGCGGCCCACACTGGGCATAGGATGTCCATTGAGGCCAGGGTAACACTGAGTCCAGCCCAATGTGCACTGTGGTTGCTGCCCACATCCTTAGCCGGGCCTGTCTCGTCTTTGGGATGTCATTTTCCATGGAACGGAGAAACCATGTAGAGACCCTGGCACTGCACACCTCCGTGGTAGATCAAATCAGGGCCCCGGAGGTGGGCAAGGTGGGGCCATAGGTTAGAGTTCTCCTGACTCAGATTTTTCAGTGTCCTTCCTCCCCTTCCTGGGCCGGCTCCACAAAGCCGCAGCAGCTTAGGTTCAAACCCAGGCGAGCCTGGGCTCTGCTTTAGAGGTGTCGCATCAGAGAGGGCATTAGCAAATGGTCTCTCTGTCTGCAGAGACTATCTCACACTGCGTGGATTTCCCCTTCCTCCGCATGGTGTTTCTTTTGTGAAACTGGCTCATTCGTTTACATCTTCCTATGGTGGTTTCCTGGCTCTCCTCCCTTTAGAACAACAACTCGTAAGGGCAGATGCTATGGGCCAAGATGCCCCAGAAGAACACCAGCCTCTATCCTTTCTGAGATCCTGGCATATCCTATCATGTGGGGTTGAGGGAACATAGGCAAAGAGCTCAGTGCACGCAACAGCCAGAGTTGCCCCGCTCAGAGCCAGAGGGAAGTAAGTGCTCATTAAATGGTAACTATTGTTGTTACTGTCATTATGGAAGGGCTGACATTCTTCCGGTCTGTTCACTGGACAGCTCCATGTGTCTCTCCATGCCTCAGTTTCCTTCTGTAAACTGGTGGTGTGATCACTATCAGCTCTCGCATCACAGAGTTACTGTCACAGTGACAGAAATGTCAGCCCCTAAACTTAGCTTCAATACTGAGGGACTTCGGATGTAACTCTTGGTGCAATGCTTGCCTAGCATGCACAAGACCCTGGGTTTACTCCCCAGGAACACATAACTTGTATGGGCTGGTGCATGCCTGTAATCCTCACAGTCCTTCTCAGTTACACAGTAGTTTGAACCTTATATGTTCCTTTAGGCACCTCCCTCGGGGGAACCCGTCGTCCACTGCCTCCCACCCTACGACTAGAAGCCTGAGGACCTGCTCTCCCCAAAGCCAGTCAGTGCATCGCTCAGAACTTCAAAGGTGGGTTTTCCATGAAACCAGTGTTTCTCCAATTTGAACTTAGCCTTCCTCCACCCATCTACAGTCTGTTTCTCAACTGACTTTATGTTTTTCAAATTGCCTATAATTTTGTAAAAAGTAAGGTTAATTCCTGTTAGCAGGGAATTGTACACTATTACCTTAAATAAAAGTTACTCTGTTTAAGAAAGAGGGTTATGTTGATATTTGCTGAAGGAAATGCTTAGGTATCAGCAGGCAGGGAGCCTGAGCTAAGGGTTTGAAGAGGAGAATTCTCTAGACTGGAGATATGGCTCAGGAGTAGAGGACCTATTGTTCTTACAGAGGATCTGAGTTTGACTCCCTGCTCCATATCAGACATCTCACTACTGACTGTAACTCCAGCTCCAGGAATTCCAATGTTCTGTCCTCCTCAAATACCTACATTCATGTGTGTGAACGCACACACAAACATACACACACATATATATACCTACACACACACACACACACTTACATACACATACACACATGTACAAGCACATACACACATACTTTACAATAATGAAAAATAAAGCTTTTAAAAAAAAAAGAACAGAATTCTCTGGGGACTTTTAAATGCCTTTCTTCACTGGCACTGGCAATAGCTCTAAGAGACGCCATTTCTATACTCCTCAAAAGATCCACTTAGGGCCAGAATCCAATTAATTAATGGAGATTCCCTTGACCGGCACCCCCAGCTCTTTTTCTCAATACTATCTAATCAAGGGTCTTCTCTGGGGAGGAGCATACCCTTATTTCTCAAGTGACCAGGGTGACTGGGGTGGCTGTCTCCATTTGCACAGCAGACAGCCTGCTAGGACTCTTGAGGGAAGGCACTTGAATGCAGTGGCCTGCGGCTTCCTGGAAAGAAGTCAAAAGGGGAAACCCTAGCAAATGTGATACACTATGCAGGGAACCTCATTGGTAGGTGTGTGGGGGCTGTGGCGGGGGTGGGGATGGGGGGCTGGGGATCTGGCCTGCCATCCCAGCCTTTGAGAGACAGAGACAAGAGAATATGCATCCAGGCCAGGCTGTGCCACAGAGCAAGAGCCTGTCTCCAATCACGACCACTACCAAAAGTAACTTAAAATTCAGCCTCACCGCTAGGACTTTGTGGGCCACCGCCACTGAAGGCCGTTCTTAGCTGTGCTGTTGATCATGGTGTTGTTCAGGGTGGCTGGGATGCTCATCAGCAGGGGAGGGGGGGTGAGTGAAGATGCTGTGTTCCACACAGCCGGCAGCTGTGCAGCTGTGAATCGGTGACACCATGAATGTTATACAGGAAAAGCCATGCTAGACTGGTGAATGGAAAAGTCCCCAGGAAACCAGACAGACCGGGTCAGGAGATGGTTCAGCAGATAAAGACACTCATGGCACAAGCCTGACAACCCCAATTTGACCTCCAGACCTCACAGAAGAAAGGAGAGGACCAACTCCCCAAGTGTGTCCAATTTCTCTGAACACTTCACACACATGTGCATGCTCACTTCACACACACGCGCGCGCACACCCGCAGATACGCACAAGTGCATGCACACATACATAGAAACTAATATTTTATGATAGGAACTGGAGAGGTGGTCCAATGGTTAAGAACAGGTACGGGTACTGCTCTCCCACAGGTCCTGAATTAGGTTTCCAGTTCACAACCATCTGTACTTTAACTCCAGGGGAATCCAGTGACTCTGACCTCCTCCGCCTGCCTCTGCCTGGGAGCTCGAGGCCAGCCTGGTCTCCAGAGCGAGTGCCAGGACAGGCTCCAAAGCTACACAGAGAAACCCTGTCTCAAAAAACCAAAAAAAAAAAAAAAAAAAAAAAAAAGAACAAACTCTATGATCTTTAAAAAACATTAGATAGGTAGTTATTATTAGAACAGTCTGGCATTGTTCTTCAGTTATTCTGTGACCTGGAAGTCCATCTCTGGAGACACGACAGGGATAGCTCGGTCGTGTGCACTGGGAGATGTGTGTAAGGACCCTGGCCTCTGCCTCAGCTGCTCATAACTTGTCTTCCCTTAGATAGATAGATAGATAGATAGATAGATAGATAGATAGATAGACAGACAGACAGACAGACAGACAGACAGACAGACAGACAGATAGATTGATATCCGTGCATGTATCGTGTGTGTATGTTGTTCAGGTTGTGTGAATACAGGCATACATATGACATGACACATGTGTGGAGGTCAGAGGACAACCTCTAGTGTTTGTCCTTACCTTAAATCTTCTTTGAGACAAGGTCTCTTGTACACTGCTGGACATGTAATGATGGTTGGCCTATGAGCTCCTCGGGACTCTCCCTCGTCCTCACCATAGGAACCCTGGGGCTAGAAATGTGTGCTCCTGCATCTGGGGACCTGAACTCAAGTCCTCACTGAGCCATCTCCCCAGCTCTGTGATCCCCCTCTTTTTAAAATATGCATTATAGGATGGGCTACACAATGAGACCCTACTTCAAAAATAAATGAGGAAGAGAGAGAGACAGAGGAAGGAAGAACTAGGAAGAGGAGGAGAAAGAGGAGAGGAAAGGGTAGAAAGAAAGAAAGAAAGAAAGAAAGAAAGAAAGAAAGAAAGAAAGAAAGAAAGAAAGAAAGAAAGGAGGGTGGGGAAGGGAAGAGCAAGCCACAAGCTGAGAGATGTCTGACTGACAAAAATTATCACCTAAAGTATATAAACAACTCCTACAAATAAGCAAGACGAGAATAATCGAGAAGAAAAGCCGTCTAAAGATTTGAACATACAGAATAGAAGTCATGAACAGCCAATAACAAATGAAAAGGTGCCCAACCTCTGACTAATTAGGAAAATCCAAATTTAAAGCTCATCTCTGTTCATCAGACTGACAGCCCTTAGACTGCTGGAGGAATCTAAATGTGATCCATCCGGCTAGAACAAGAAGACTCCCTGACGGTGGGGTGGGGCTGTTTGTACTGTCACTTTAGAGAACAGTCTGGCATTGTTCTTCAGTTATTCTGTGACCTGGAAGTCCATCTCTGGAGACACGACAGGGAAAGCTCGGTCGTGTGCACTGGGAGATGTGTGTAAGGACCCTGGCCCCTGCCTCGGTTGCTCATAACTTGTCTTCCCTCACTCTTTCCTCAGGCAGTGTTAACCAGCAGAGCTTTAACTCTCCTTCACCTTCAGGTAACACCATGTGGGTCATGTGGTCCTGTTGGCTGACTACTGGGCACGCTGGAGTCTAGGCCCAGAGCCTGGCATCTAGGAGGTCATCTGTGTGGAGAGAGAGGAACCAGAGAGAGGCCAAACCTACTCAGGGTGTTAGGGAAGAATTGACAGAGAAGCCGGCAGAGCTCACCCACAGAACAAACTGTTCCACTGTTGTAAAGAGCAAGCACCTCCCGTGGGCAGCAGAAAGTATCTCTAAAACACATCACCAAGTGGCAAAGCCATCAGGCAGCTAGAAGCTCTCTCTCCAGGGAGAGAAAGCACATCTGCACCCTCACTGTGTGTGTATCTGCCCATGCTCACTCGGTTTGCTTCTGACATTTCTGAGCACTGGCCACTGGGATGGGGGCCTGGTGGAGAACAAGGGAGCTGCACCCATATAATTCAGTGTACTGTGGAAAATATAGAAACACAATGATCAAACCACAGAAGAGGCCAGGAATGGTGGTGCATGCTTCTAATCCCAGCACTTGGGAGGCAGAGGCAGGCAGATCTCTGTGAGTTTAAGGCCAACCTGGTTGACATAGTAAATTCCAGGCCAATCAACACAGTAAACCCTGTCTCAACAAAACCAACAAATGCCAACACCCAAACCCAAAACCCACAATCCACAAATCCATGGAAGAGATGTAGCACACACACATGGCACACACACAACTACTCTACCCTGTGATAAGGTGCACACAACTATAAGACTAACATTTGAGAAGCTTTCGAATGTTTCCCAGCCACCTCTTGCTTTGGAACAAGGGTTAGACAGATCTGTGTCTCTTGAGGAGCCTCATAGCATTGCGTCTACGAGCACAAACTCAGGGGGCAAACCCATCTGTTTCTCATGCTCAGTAGCCCCTGCTCAGCCAGGCCTACACCAAAGCTCACAGTGAGAACTGAGAAGGTGACTCAGGGGATGAAGTGTCAGGACTTGAGCTCAGATTCCCTGTGTACTCACATAAAATCCAGGTAACTCCAGTATCAGGGGACGGGGGATCCTCGAGCCTCGATGGTCGCTCATTCTAGCTGAAATGGTAAGCTCCAGGTTCAGGGACACTGTCTGAAAAAGTAAAGAGATCAATTGAAGAAGATATCCTGCCTGTGTCTACTTCTGGCCTGCAGATGTGTGCTCACACACAAATGTCCACACACTACACACACACACACACACACACACACACACACACAGAGAATCCATGGAAGAATGGTCATGTTTCTCCTTTCCTTGGGAAAATGGCACAAGGTCACTTTCAAAGCCTGTCACCCACAGGGCTACATGGTATCTCCCCAGTTAAGGTTCTCTGCTCTCTGTACTCTTTGTTCCCAACTGTCCTCTCTCTCACTGTCCTCTGTCAGGCTGGCTTCCCTACTTCTCAGCCCCCATGGTGGGCAGGTTCTGAGGTGGTACCCAAGATCTCTAGTCCCCTAGTCCATCTGTGAGTCTTGCAAGCCCTTGGCACTGCAAAGGCAATGTGGTTTATCCCATGACTAAGTTATACAGCATAGGTGACCTTAAGCAATGGGGGTCCTGTGAATGTGTTGGCCCCATCTCCTGAGTAACTTCAAAGAAGATGGGGTTCAAAGAGGGACTCCCCACATCTGTGCTGCCCTGACAGTGGAGAGACTGCTGAAAAGCCACACAGAGTCCTGCAGTCTCTAAGAGCCAGTGAGAAAGCTAGTGGTAGCCAAAGCATGGCTGCTCTGTCTGGCCTCACTTGGGCCCTTTCTCGGGTAGGTGCCTGGGCCTGGAAGGCTCTGTCCCCATGGCTCCTTCTCCCTTACCCAAGTCTCTGCTGGTCTCCAGAGTCCTGCCTTGACCATGTCTTCTAAAATACCATCACCCCTTTGTTTCCTGTCCTCATCTATGGCTTCTCGTCAGTTATATGGTTTCGGCGTTGCTGGGGTGGCTTTGACTTTGAGACAGTGTTAAGCTTGGAGAACAGTTGGCAGCATTGGACAAAGAACCCTCACATATAGGATCCATCATCCAGAACCTAAGCACATCTGTTTCATCATCCAAGCTTTGTGGGTAGAAGGGTCCTTGCTGGCACTTGAGAGCAAGCTGCTGATCTGGTTCCCTCTGACCCAGGAACTCTACTGTGTGTTTTCTCCAAGCAAGGACCTTCTCTTGTAGAACCACGAAAGCCATCAAAACCAGGAAATTGACATTGATGCACGGCCCCAGTGTGATCTTCAGAGCCCAGCCAAACACAGCCACTTATTCCAGTAATGAAGCCCTTTATCATGTAAAACGGGTATCTGGGATGCGCTGGGTACTGGGTGCTCTCATTTTTGCTTTGTCTTTCGTGGTTGTGACATTCAAAGCCACTTGTCCTGTGGAAGGCCCCTTGGCTAGGGTCTGGTGTGCCCTGGGTCCCTGCAGTCAGAAGTAGGCTTGGCCCAGCCTGGTCTATAAAGCAAGTTCCAGGACAGCCAGGACTGAGAAACCCTGTCTCAAACAACACCAACAAAACATAGGCTTGGCTTCTGAGTGTGGAACAAACCCTGGAGGAAAGCTCTGTGTTATCCTCTTCACTTCATGGAAGGAGACTTCCATCTGCTTGTCTACCCCTAACAGGCAATGAAATCCTTTAAAAATTTATTTTTAGACGGGATTTGGTGGAGCACGCCTTTAATCCCAGCACTCGGGAGGCAGAGGCAAGCGGATTTCTGTGAGTTCCAGGCCAGCCTGGTCTCCAGAGTGAGTGCCAGGATTAGGCTCCAAAGCTACAAGAGAAACCCTGTCTCGAAAAAAACAAAAAACAAAAAAATATATATTTTTAAATACATTTATTTTATTTTATGTGTGTAAGTGTTTGGCCTGTATGCATGTAGGTATATATACCGTGTACAAGCCTGGTGCCCAAAGAGGTCAGAGGAAGGCATTGGATTCCCTGGAACTGGAGTTGCAGATGGTTATGAGCCACTGTGTGGGTGCTGGGAACTGAACCCAGGTCCTATGCAAAAGCAAAAACTCTTGACTATGAAGCTATCTCTCCAGCCTCTAGGTGATGGAATCTTTGATCACTCAATCAAATTAGTCACAACCCTGCTTTTCCCCTGTGACATCATCCTCCTTCCAGCAGTTACTGCATGGAAGCAGCATGGGGCAGGCTTTAAAATATAAATATGCAGTTTGGGGCTGGAGACCAGGCTCAACAGGTAAGGGTGAGTCCTGCTCTTGCTGAGGACCTGAGCTCAGTTCCCAATACCCATGTAAGGCGGCTCACAACCACCTGTAACTCCAGCTCCATGGAGATGGCGCCTGTGGTCTCTGCAGGCACCTGTTTGTATGCACGCACACGCAAGCATGAGCACACACACACATACACACACAAAGAATATGGAAATTTCCACAACAAATCTTCGCACAGTGGGATTGGCTTTGGCATTCAGTAGTGTTTTTTGCTTTTGTTGTTGAGAAAGTGATGGGAACTTTTATTTCTCATAAGACACCTGAATATTTAATTTACTGCTACTCTAATATCCCATCCCTATTTGTGACCTGGACTCAGTCACTTTCCCAAGGTCTGGCTCATTTCCTTGGATTTGGGCATGGGCTCTAACTGCCACACAACCTCTTGGGACTTCTCTGTGTCCAGGATGTGAAAGAATGTTTAGGGCAATGATTTGAGGAAGTCTGAATGTCCCCCAAGGGCCCATTGTGATGGGGGCTTGGTATCCCAGAGAACAGTATTGGGCAATGCTAGGGAACTTTTGAAAGACAGGTCTAGAATCAGGTTCCTGGATCTCTTGGGGTGTGGTCTTGCCAAACAATTCATATGCTATGCCTAGGGCACTCTCTCCAGAGGCCATCATAGGTGCGGGCCCAGCCTCTACACTCTCCTCCAGCTCCTAGTATAAGATGTGACCTCCAGCCAGGCAGTGATGGTGCATGCCTTTAATCCCAGCGCTCAGGAGGCAGAGGCAGGTGGAGTTCGAGGACAACATGGTCTACAGAGTAAGTTCCAGGACAGTCAAGGCTACACAGAGAAACCCTGTCTCAAAAAACAAAAAAACGAAACAAAATCAAAAAAGATGTGGCCTCTTCATTCTGCACTTGGTGCTGATCCATGGCACTATCTAACTGACTGACACCAGAGCCCATGCCAGCGGGGCCATCTGATTTGTACTTTGAACCTCCAAAACTATATGTTAAATAACGTATATTTTTCAGATAAGGTCTCATTAGGAAGCCCAGTCTGACTCCAAACTCAAAGCAACTCTCCTGCCTCAGCTTCCTGAGTGCCAGGAGTTTATGTGCCCACCATGCCTAGCTAGTGTCTTATACCAGTAATGAGAACATCACAAAAACTTATATCGCTCTATTTGTGTCAAAGCTCACTGACTAATATGAATTTTTTATTTGTGTGTTTAGTTTTGTTTGCGACAGAGTCTCACTATGTAGCTCTGGATGGCCTGAAACTCACTATGCAGACCAGGCTGGCCATGAGCTCACAGAGATCCACTTGCTTCTGCCTCCTGAGTGCTGGGATTAACGGTTTATGCCACCACACCTGGCATGAATATGTTTTTATTTTGCTCTCTTTTGTACAAACCTGTCCTTATATTCTTTTCCTCATTTGTCAATACATCTTGGAGACCTTTCTATAGCAATACACTAAGCATTATTTTACCTTTTGAGTGGCTGTGTAATATTCTACCGCTTGCATATTCTAACTTCAGTTAATAATTTCCAGTATAATAGATATTGGATTGCTCCTAATATTTTGTTAGGCCAAACAAGGCTGCATTAAAAAATATTTTAATATATTCAGTTCATAAATGTGCAAACACGTTCAGAAACGGGATTGTTGGTGTGTGGTCTTTTCTGTTGTATGTTCAGTGATTAGTGGCTTAACAGTTTGTCTTCCTTTTAGAATGCCGGTGTAGAGAACAGACTATGCTATTCAATACTGCATTTTCAGCATCAAAACCATCAGAACTGTCACTAAAAATATATTCGTTGAATAGATGGATGATGGATGGATGGATGGATGGGTTATCAAGCACTGATGAGCACCCACTGTATGCTCAGTGCTATGTACCCTTTTGCTAACTTTCCAGGCACTCCTAGGAGGTCCGGACTACTTGGATTCTACCAAGTCTTTGACTATGCTGAGGTCCCACAGCTAGCCCAGACCAAGTCACAACTTCCATCTGTGTGACATCAGACTCTATGGTATACACTACTGACCATGTTGCTTGGCCTCCAACCCCACATGGACCTCCTCCCCTAGTCCAGCCCCACTTATTTTTCAGGTCCCATCAGCTTCTTTCTAGTTTCTTCCCCAGTCAAAGGCATTTGCCCCAAACCTCAGCCAGTACAGGGCAGGACCAAGGATGGGAGCTATCATTTCCATACAGCTGTCCTTGGGATCTGGGCCTGTGGAGCTCCCCCATTTTCATTGAAAAGGCTGAATTGTCTTGGCGTTTTGGGGACTGCATGGGCGGGGCCTGGTGAGGCTATTATCCTACATTATCTCACTCCCCTGCCCCTGAAAAGAGCCTGTGACTGCCCCTCCCTCCCCTGCTGCAGCCTTTTACACTTAATTACCTCACTCATCACCAGCAGCCTGCACAGGGACCACAACTGGGGCGTGAGTAATCCCCGCCCCACACACCCAGCCTGTCTGCAAGAAGGGAATCACCCCGTGGCCTGGAAAGAAAGGAACAGGCTGTGTAGGCCTCCCAGCCCAAGCACTCTAGAGCTGCCATCATGAGGGGCAGGCACTGACCCCAGAGCCCCTGATGGCCTTTGCCAGTCTTGGTGTTATGCTCTCCACCTCCCTGGCCCCAGATTGTGAGCCCTAACTTCCCAGGCTGTAGAAGACACAGCTTACTGCTTTGCTTCCAAAGCAGGCAGGCCAGATGCCATTCCCAAAGCAGCCCACACCACACTGTGCAAACATGGCTTCCAGAGGTGAAGCCATCCCCTCATCCTGCACCAAATGCCTTGTGATCCTCTGTCTTTCTTCCTGGCTCCCTTCTTCTTTGGTATGCTGTAGAGGTCACTGGGCCCAGAAAGCCCTTTCTTGTTCCCCAGCTGGTGGACACAGTCCTTGTCTGTCTCAAAAGAAAGGAAGGGAGGAATACAGGAAAGGAGGGAGAGGGAGGGAGGGAGGGAGGGAGGGAGGGAGGGAGGGAGGGAGGGAGGAATGGGGAGGAGTCTGAATGCATCTTCCTTTGCTAGTGTTAGGCCCAGGTCCTAGGACTGAGAAGCCATTGCTGTAATCCAGTAAATGTGAGTGAGGAGCCCACAGTGAAGGAATGGACCTGCTGGGAAGGTCTGTCTTGGCAAAGGGATGCTCAATGCTCAGATGCTAGGATCAGCCTCCCCCCAAACCATTCAACCTTGTGCTGCAGGCTCCTGGAGTTCAGGCTTTTGGTTCAGGAGCCTGGATGACCTGGAGCCTCTCAGGTCAAAACTGCTTTTTGGCCCCCAGTGGCCCAGGTTAAGGAGTCCTCCATCACTGTGAGTCACTCCCATATCACAACAGGTCACCAGTGTCATGCCCCATAAGATGGTGCAGCTGGGGCCAAGAAACAGGTGCCCAGACTCTCCTCCATCAGTGTAGGCTCTGCCATCTCTCAGGGCAGGGGACACAGGCTGGCTGCAGTTTGGTTTCTCCATCTCCTGCTCCCTCTCATAACAACAATAAGGAACTTAGAAGGTAGTAGGTGGCAGGAAGGATACATTTGATAGTCAGAAAAGCCTGTGTGTCCTTTCTCAGAATAATGGCTTTAAATTAATAAAGTACAATGGAAACCAATTATATAGGAACAGTTATCAAAATATTAAAAACAGCTGGGCAGTGGAGGTGCACACTTTTAATCCAGCACTAGGGAGGCAGAGGCAGGCAGATCTCTGTGAGTTCGAGACCAGCCTGGTCTACAAGAGCTAGTTCCAGGACAGCCTCCAAAGCCACAGAGAAACCCTATCTCGAAAGCCCCCCCAAAAAAGACTTTCAAAATATTAAAACAGATGTGCATTGGAGGATTATATGTGCTTCTTTATTTCATTTTGTAACATGGAATTTAGCAAATAACCATTGTTGTTCTCAAGTGGTGATAAGCATAAAAGTCAGACTGGGGAGACAGCTCCATCAGCAAAGCACTTGCCTTGCAAGCACAAGGATCTGAGTTTGATTCCCAAAATCCATAGTTTAAAAAAAAAAAATCTGAGTGTGATTCAGTGTGCTTGTAATTCCAGTGCTGGCTAGGCAGAAACAGGCCAATCTCTGGGGCTTACTATCCAATCAGCCTAACCTACTTAACAAGCCCCGGCCAGTGAGAGACCCTGCCTCAAAATAGAGTGGTTGATGACTAAGGCATAACTCCGTAGGCTGCACACACACACATCACGCACATGCATACACCACACACACACCACACACACACCACACACACTACACATGCATACACACACATCACACACATACCACACCAGGCATGCACACATCACACGCACACACACACACACACACACACACACACACACACACTTAGAACGTCTATATAAGACAGGAACACGAGCCTGATTTTCATCAGTGACAAGTCACAGATCCTTCTGCTGTCTCTGTGCCTAAGCCTGAAATTTTAAGGACATAAGTAGGGTTAGTGAGTTTCATTTGGAGATCAGTTTACTTGCAGATGGAATACTTGCCCGGCATGGTGGTGTCATTCTAGTATTCAGGAGCAGGAGGATTGCTGCAAAGTCCAGACTAGCACCTGACACTGTCTTATAAAAAAGGGTGTGGGGACTGGAAAGATGGCTCAGTGGTTAAGAGCACGTACTGCAGCAGGGAAGTGGTGGTGCACACCAGAACTCAGGAGGCAGAGGCAGGCCGATCTCTGTGAGTTTGAGGCCAGCGTGGTCTACAGAGTGAGTTCCAGAATAACCAGGGCTACACAGAGAAACCCTGTCTCAAAAAACCAAACCAAAACAAACAAAAAGAGCACAGGCCTAGGTTTGGTTCTCAGCTTGGAAGCTAACAATGGACTGTTAACTGCAGTTCCAAGGGATCCTGCCCCTTCTTCTGGCCTTCTCAGGTACCAGGTATGCAAGCAGTGCACTTATACATGCAAGCAAAATACTCATACACATAAACTTTAAAAAAATATTAAAAAGAAATAAGTAGCTCTCATATTTATAATACTTTCCTTTCTGAGTCAATGGTAGCTTCCTGAATTCTTCCTGTGAACCTCCAGTTTTAGAAAAATAAGAAACATACCACAAATGTACTAGCACTTTCCTTCCTGTTCCTCTGCAGACATCACTAGTCAATTACCACATGCTTTCTCACTGAACTAAAACTCAATACCAAGTACCAGGCAACTGCTAGCTAGCCACCAAATTCTGCTCTTAAACTGTAATTGATTTACCATTCCTGATTGGGAAAGAGAGGTTAAGGGCTAACAGTAGTAAAATGAAGCTTAGTAACAAAAAAGGGGAGGGAAGTAAAACAACACTTGAGAAGAGGGAAAATAAGAAAAGCTTAAGAAATATGGTTGGGGGCACTAGAGAGATGGCTCAGTGGTTAAAGTTAAAAGCAGTGGCTACTCTTCCAGAGGACTCCTGTTTGATTCCTAGGACCTATATGGTGGCTTACAACTATCAGTAACTCAGGTTCCAAGGAATTCAGGTGTCTTCTTTTGGCCTCTGTGGGCACCAACCACACACGGGCAAAACACCCATATACATACAATAAAAATAAATATTAAAAAATGAAAGAAATGTGGTTGGGAGTCAATCTATAGAGTAAAGACAATGCCACTGTCTTTCTCCCTGAGCCTTCTCGCTGTCTGCAGTTCTGTACTCAGTCCTAGGCTGGTCCTTTAGAGAACATCAGCCAACTGGAGCAAGGCTTAGGGAAGAAACCAGGACAGATGTAGTGATATTTTGTTTGTAATCTAACAAATAAAGCTTGCCTGAAGATCAGAGTGCAGAGCTAAGCCACTAGGGAGCCACACGCACAGAAGACAGGCAGTGGTGGTCACACCTTTAATCCCAGCACTTGGGAGACTGAGGCAGATGAATCTCTGTGAGTTCAAGGCCACCCTGGGCTACATGAGAGTGAAATAGTCTAAAAGAGAGTCAGAGCCCACACCTTTAATCCCAGTACTTGGGATGACACACCTTTAATCCCAGCACTAAAAAGGAATATAAGGCAGGAGCTCAGGGCAGTCTTAGGTTTGGTGGAAAGCATTGCAATCTGCAGTCACACTGAGGATTGTCCTTTGTCTGAGCCTTGGCAGGGGTAAGGGCTTTCTAGTGGCTTGTTGCTTTGCTTTTCTGATCTTCAGCTTGAACCCCAATATCTGTCTCTGAGTTTTTATTATTAGTGCTACAGACAGATTCATATATGGTGCCTCTGATTGGATCACACCAAGAACACACCCTGGACTGTCCTCTGAGATACTGTGTGAGGAACTGGAGACACCAATATGAGCATGCCCAGACTCTTCCCTGAATGTGAGGACAGAGAAACAGGAGATCTGCAAACTCCAGAGGGGCCATCTGGGCTGGAAGCATAGAGTCTGAACAGGAGAAACTGGTTACCACAGAGCCAGAAGCATGGATGGAAAAGCTCCTTGGGCCCGAAAGCACAGGAGTGCAACTATAAAAGAGTGGGTTTGGAATTCACAATGGCTGGAGCATCTCTAGCCTCCTACCTGCCCTTGGGTAAAGTAACAGAGATGTTCCTGTCTGGAGCAGAAGTGAGGTACAAACAGGCAGGTCCCTGGCCAGGGTAGCAGGTTTGTTAGTAGCAGCAGAAGAGATTTGAACCCAAACCACCCATGCCTTTAGTTCCTGTGTGCATCCCTCTGCATCTGGTGTAGGCAAAGGGGAGGCTGGAAGGTGAACAATGCGGACACGTGAGGGGGTCCTGATGCCTTAGGAGTCATCTATCCCACCTAGTTTTGGGTCAAGTACAGGTGAATATTGATAGTCTCCAGAAGCTGGTGCAGTCCAGCTGGTGTGTGAGCAGTGGAGAGCAGGAGGCAGAGCCAGAGGTGCTGAGCAGGGTTGATTCCTCTGTGCCAGAAATCCTGGGAGCTCAGAAGTGCCGACTCTGCAGCCCTGACAGCCGCCTTCACATCTGCCAGGGATGGTTCTGAACTCAGCTAGTGGGGAAATGAGGGAGAAGGGAGAGGCTGTCACTGGTGAGAACCAGCCTTGGTCTGTCCGGGAGCCCAGAGAAGGCACTCTGCTGTCCCGTGCCTCAGTTTCCCCAAATGTCAAATGGGGATGAGAGGAGGTGGTGTCAAGATCTGTGAGAATCCTCAGATAACGATCTGACTTACTGAAGGCTGGCTCTTTGCTACGCCTGACAAAGCAACCACTTACGAGGGCCTCAGTCTACCATAACGCAAAAGCCAGCAGCTCAGTCACACCACTGGAAGAGGCAGTGCTGGGGTGAAAATTTGGCATGCTTTGTGTCTCTGAACCAGCTCACTTGCTTTCATGTAAAACTAACAGAGTTAAGCCCCACACACTCATTCCAGCTGGTACAGAGGCCTGTCCCACATCCCTTGGCCCCCAGAGCCGCCTGGTGATCGGTCTCCTACCAGCCAATCCCTTCCAAAAGATCTCAGCAAGATGCTGATGTGAGCATTTCAGGAACAGAAGGAAAGGCACTCCACAGAGGAGGGAGGGTCTCTGTTGCAGTGATCTCCCAAAGCTGGGGGCAAGCAGAAGCATGCAAAGCACAGCCTGGCCTTGGCTGAGGTGAGGGGGGCGTGCTCACAGGAGGGAGTCTTTCATGAGCTTGTTGGCTCACTTGCCCAGCACTGGTGGGGATATGGAGAGTGGAGCGGAAGTGGGCGGGAAGGGACATTCCTTGTAGGAGCCCACCTACACACCCAGCACTGGCACACTGGGCCTCTTAGAGAGAGAGGCCCTGGGGATTTACAACAAAGGCTTTGCAGCTGGGCAGACACATGGCAGGTTCTCCGCTGGGTCTCCTTGGGCAAGTTATGTCACCTCTCTGGGTCTTGGTCCCTTCATCTGCAAAATGGGGGGAGTGATAGAATAATAAAGTCAGATAATCAGCATGAAGGGCTAGCTTGGGCTCCTGGAATACAGGAAGTGCAGGAAACCTCTGCTTGCATTATTACCCTTTGTGTTCTTCCCTCCCATGTCACTCAGCAAAGAAGAAAGAGAAGAGGGCTCTATCTAGACAGAGGAAACAGAATTCACAGCGTCCTGAGGTGGGAGACACAGAAGCTTAGGGGACATAGGAGTTTGGGGGGGGGGTGTTAAGATGCTGTCACACATGGAGCCACCCTGGTCAGCTCTTTCCTAAAGTCTGTGAGGAATCTGAAGGTCTGAAATAGTAGGAGTGAAAGTGAAAAAAGTTCCCAAAAATCTCTGCCCATGTCTTTGCAGCTATAGAGCAGGCAGTGCGGTGGAGAGATGAGGGCCTGGTGTCTCTGGGGAGAATCGAGATTTACCATGTATAGGCCATGAAACCTAGGGCAAATTATTTACTCTCTCTGAACTCAATTTTCCTTACTGTAAAATGGACCCAGTGATGTTGCCTGCCTTCCAGGGTAAGAGTAAGGATTAAGTACCATTTGCAAAGTCTGTCTTTGGCATGCAGCCTGGAACTCTGTGTTTACAAAATGAATTAAGGAAAGCATGAAGTCGCCACAAGGCGATGCCCTTGGCTTTTTCTCTGGCCTCAGGTCTCTGAGACCCTCCATCCACAGCCCCTTTTCCATTCACCAGTGTCCAGCAGGAGCCTGGATTCGGGACTGGCCTCTCAGTCCCAGGGGGTTCTTCCGCCAGAAGTCAGACTTGCCAGACTTCCTCTGAGCTGCCCCAGCTGGAGTTGCTCTGCTCTGCTTTTTCTTTCTTCCTCTTGTGGCTTCCCGGGGCCAGACCACAACCCTGTGGGAGGCTCTTCTCCTGTGGTCACAGATGCTACCCCAGCACCTCTCCTTGGCTTCACCTCCGGCCTCACATCTGCTCCTGGGAAGACCAGAGAGACACAAGCAGGAATAGCATCTATCAGCTCTTCAAAGCTGGGGTCTGGCTTCGAGATGCTCCCAGCTTCATCTTTCTCCTTCTCTAAGGAGCAGTATCTGGATAAAATGCACTTGAAACACAGGGCAGAGTGCACGAGGCTTTCTGGAGAAAGCTCCATCAGTGCAGGGCGGATGCCTTTGTGGCCACTCTCTTCCTTGGAATTCATACAGCATTCCATTATCAGCTCTGGGCAGCAGCTCGGGGACCATGTTGTCCCTTTCCCATTCAGCAGACAAGAAAGCTGGGGCCCAGAAGGGAGAGAGGATGGAGAAGAGTGTGGCAGGGATCAGGCTTCCAACTCCCATGACTCTTCCTTCTGACCCCTAGAGTGGGAGGTGCAAAATCCCTGATACCCACTCCCTTGTCACAGCTATGCATGGTGACCTCAGAACATACTGCCAGCCACCTAAGGTCATACATCTGAGACTCCTGTCCATATGCAAGGCAGGGCAGAGGGAGATGCTAGGGGAACAGAGCAGGTTAGGCAGGTAGGTTGAAGCCAGACTTATACCAAGCCTGAGAAGGAAATGGGTAGGGGACACATGGACATGGGACCCGCCCCCCAGCTTCTCTGCATATGGACCAGGAGATCTTAAGCCAGTCATTCATCCAAGTGTGCCGCTTAGGCCAGTAACAGGGCTTTTCCCCAGGAGGTTGTGCCAAGACTCAGGCAAGTGAAGACAGCAAAGCCCAGATCAACTGTGCAGTTCTGTTACCGTGGGCCAGGCTTTGCTTTGGACACTGCACCAGTGTGCTGGCATGTGGTCATTACTGCAACCTTGCAGCAATGCCACTGTGCTCAAGTCAAAAGGACAACAGGATATGCTTTACTGAACCTCATTTCTTTAATTTGGAAGTAAATAGTTAGAAATGCTTAAGAGGAGTGGTTGTCGGCCTGTGTTTTTGCAGTCTTTGGGGGGGGGGGATAAAAAGAAAAGGAGGATGAAAACGCCCTAAATTTCAGCAGCTGCCTTCCTTTCTGTGCCTGTTTGTTTGGACTTGGGCTCACAGTTATGAACCTGCTGAGAGATTTCTGGATTCTGCATCCTTCACTTAACATAAAGCCATGTGCTTCCCCAATCTGGTCATCCACATCCATAGAGGATGTCTTCTCGTAAACCCCTCTCCACTCAGACCAATTGGGACCTTCACTCTGACTTTAATACTACAACAGATGCCCTTGGGAATAGAGTGCTTTTTGCATTTGATGTGATTCTGGGACAAACCCAGTAGGCTCGTATTGGGAAGCACAGGGCAGAAGGCGCTTCTTGGTGTCCTCGTGATGAAGCTAACCCACCACAGTATATCCCATCGTCTCTGCAGAGGAACTTTGAACCTCAGGTCCTCAGCTGGTTTCTTCTTAGCTGCTATTTAGTTTCTTTTCTGTTGCTCTGATAGGATATCCCGACAAAAAGCAAGTTAAGGGAACTGGAGAGCTGGCTCAGCAGTTAAGAGCAGTTATTACTCTTGCAGAGGACCTGGGTTCAGTTCTGGGAGACCAAATGCCCTCTTCTTACCTCTTAGGCACACACATGGTGCACATGCATACATGCAAACAAAAACACTCATACACATAGAGTTTAAAACAACGACAAAAGAAAGTCACAGAAGAAGGGTTTATTTCAGCTCAGAATTCCAGGTTACGGTTCACCATTACAGGGAAGTCAAGGCAGGGATTTGAAGCAGCTAGTTATACCCAGGGTCAAGAGCAGAGAAAGAAACAAATATATGGATGCTTGTCCTCAGCTGACTTTCCCACTAGTATGTGGTCCAGGACCCAAACCTCCAGTGGGCTGGATTTTCCCACATCAACTAATGCAATTAAAGAAATCCTTCATAGGCACTATCAGGGCCCAAGCTATTCTAGACAGTTCCTTATTGAGACTCTCTGCAGGTGGTTCTACTAGATGGTGTCAGGTTGACAATTAAAACTAGCCATCACATCTGCTTTAAGATGATTATATGTCACCTGCTAAAGATTTACATGAGGTTTAAGGTCTGGGCTCTTTTTTTTTTTTTTTTTCCTTTTCTTTTTTTTTTATTTTATTTTATTAGTTCTAGATAGGGAACAAGCTTATTTCAAGTCCCTTCTCCCTCTCCCTCCCCTCACCCCCAAACTTTCTCCCCCACCCCCAGCCCATCCCAGGTCTGGGCTCTTAAACTCAGCTGCATACTAGTTAACTGAGATACATCAATTCTGTGCAGACTTTATTGGTCAGTGAATGGATGGGCCGCACTATGACTTGTCTGATGGGAAATCCTGATGAAGGACAGGCCAGCTCCAGCTCCCTCCTAGACTTTGTGGACCCTTGGAGCCTTGGTAAGCAATCTGAACTCTGTCCTGCCATCTCAGAGACAGGAGGCTGCAGTGATGAAACCCTTGAACAGGCATAGATGAGCGTCTTGGCATTCACTTGTTTTATTTATCCTCAGTGCCCTGGACACACAGAGGAAATAAAGTCCAAGACCCAGCACAGAGCAAAGAATACAGCTATACCACAAATAAGGGCCACAGCATATAGACAGTTTCTTCTAGACAGGAAGCCAACACTACTCTTCAACCAACAAGGCCATCTTGTCTCAGGCTCAGTGTGCATTCACTCATCACACATTCTGGGCTTCCTGAGAACCCTCTGCAATCTGGCCTTATCACCTCCTACTTCTTGTCATTCTTCAGCAAGTTCAAGCTTGTTGCCATCCCAGAGCCTTTGAACATGGGGTACCTCATGGCCCTGTCTTTTCTTGGTTTTCCTATGGATGGCTAGCATCCTGGCTTAAGTGACACCTCTCCTATGAGATCTTTGCTGGCTCCTTGACTAAAGGACCCATCAGCCTCCATCGTCTGCTGTCAGGACCTTCCCAGCACCAAGCTCCTCTTTGAAAGGACAGTTTTGACTTAAGCATTCCCTGCTGAGTGTCCTTTGGATATCAGGTCCAAGACAGTGTGGACTAGGAATGCCTACGTCAGTGTTATTCCACAAACATGTGAGAAGTGAGTGCTAGATCCTTCAGGCACAGCTGTCTGTCTATACAGAACCCGAGTGTGCTCAGCACTTCCTATGTGCCAATCATCAGTCTAACTTCTTTATAGGTGACAGCCTCTATAATGTGCCTAGCAACACCTGAGCCAGCAACAAGTATTGTTTCTATTTATAAATGCAGAAACAGAGGCACACATCAGCTGGGCAACTTGCCCAAGATTCTACAGCTTATATGGAGGGCTGGGAAACCCAGGCACACATTGTTGAAACTATGCTGTGTCATATATGGGCAGTCCTGTTCTCACAGGCTCAAAGACTGGTGGGCAAGCAGGCTTTGTCCACAGTAATGGAAGTCAAGGCCACCATCTACAGAATATGCCACTTCAGCTACGTCTTGAGGACAAGTAGGGTTAGCTGAGGTAAAGGACACTCTGTCATCCTGCACAGAGACCAAGAGGGGAGCCAGGCTGAAGAGCTGGAAGCAGGCTCCTTTAGTCTGGAGCACAAGATGATAATGAGAGCCATGGGTTGAGGGTTGTGGTCATCTAAGGTTACAATAAAATAAAATAAAATAACAACAATAATAAAAATAAAGTCCCAAGGGACAAACAGAAAGCAATGTGACTACAAAAATAAACGGGGACTCCCAAATGATGCAGAATCTTGGCAAGACCAGGTACCCAAATGTTACTGGGAGATTTCTCAGCCACACTTCCAGGATTGCTATAGCCCTTGACTTTGTGGTACCAGAGGACACTTTGGAAACTGCTGCTGACTCGCTGGCTGTGTAACCTGGGCTTTCACTCCCAACTGGCACTGGAGGACCCAGTCCCCAAGGACATCTCCACTCCATCAGCTTTGCATCCATAATAGATGATATGGGCCAGGAAGAGCCCGGCATCCCCAGAGTCCAACACTGGGACTCCGGCATACTGACCTTACCCCACATTTGCTCTGGCTGATCCACCACCCCGGGGTTTGCCTGGCTGCCTCTGAGAAGGAGACAGCTCTCCAGCTCCTTAGGCTTTCCAAGGCATGAGTGCTCCCCCAGGTTACGATTGCGGGGGGTGGGGGGGGTCTGCTTAGATCCTTCCAGAGACAAAGGAGCTGACCTGCAAAGAGTTCCAGCAGGAGCCCCGCTCCCCCTCCCTTCCCCCCTCTCCCTTCTCAGTCCACGTGTCTCTATTGTCTGCTCCCCCGCTTCAGGGAAAGACACAGCCTCGGATGTGTCAAAACCACCACCCCCCGGCAGCAGGGAAATTAATTACTGGGCGATTTTCACTTCCTCTCGCAGCGCTCGCTTGAGCTAGGCACTGGAACAGGACCGGCTGAGTGAGGCCGGCATTGGCATGGGGGAGCCGCTCCTTTCACCAGTTCTGGAAAAGAAAGTTGAATCCCAAACCCAACAGGGGGCTCTACTAGGAGCCCAGGCTGGGGGCAGGGAGACTTCTAGTTAAATCTGGGCATCCACACTGCCACTTCAGAACTGGGGCAGAGGGAGCCGGCTACAGACAGAGGGTGGTGGCTGGCCGGCTCACTCTTTTCATCCCCCTCCCCGAGCCCCCATGTGCCTGATCCCACCTGCGCGGGGCCGCTTACCCTTCAATCTCCTTGTCTTCTCCCTCTATTTCTCACCTTTCTTTCCCTGTCTTCGCATCCCCCAGAGGGTGTGTGCGGGGGCGAGGGGGGGCTTCCTTTTTATGTGTCCCGACCTCTCTTTTTCTCCTGTGGGTGCCGGAGTGTGTATTGCCACTTTCTCCCTGTGCCTTTCTTGTCTGTTTCTCTCTCCTGTCTTTTTGTCCTTCTCTTAGTCTCTCTCTCTCTCTCTCTCTCTCTCTCTCTCTCTCTCTCTCTCTCTCTTTCTCTCTCTCTCACACACACGCACACACGCACACACACACTCGCGCACACATTCTGATTCATTCTCTCTCTCTCTCTCTCCCTCTCTCTCTCTCTCTCTCTCTCTCTCTCTCTCTCTGCGCCTGTGTCCCTCTCGTCCCTCTCACTTTCTCCCCTCCTGCCTGTTCGTTCCTGAGCCTGGCCTGCCCCCACTGCCGGTTCAGGGGAACGTGTGCGGAGCGATTGTCCTGGGGGACATTTGATGGATTAGAGCGCTGAACAGTTCCATTGCTGGGGGACCACCTGATCTCCTCCAGCCTGCGTCCCATATAAAGCCGGCAGCCGGAGTGCTGAGCACAGCTCCAGCGACCGCCAGTGTGCGCGCCGCCGTCGCCGCCACCGCCGCCGCGCCCGAGCGGCACCCGAGCCGGAGCCGCGGCCGTCGCCACCCAGCCGGCTCCGCGGCCGCCCGCCCGCTGGGAGCTGTCCAGTGCTGAAGCCCGAGCCGACAGCCAATCGCGCCGGCCGGCCGCCTCCCCCACCGGGCCGCCAGTGCCCCGCGAGCCCCCCGCCCGGCGGCACCATGCCGCGTTCCTTCCTGGTGAAGAAGATCAAAGCGGATGGCTTCCAGTGCAGCGGGGTGCCAGCCCCCACCTACCACCCCCTGGAGACTGCCTACGTGCTGCCCGGCGCCCGCGGGCCTCCGGGGGACAACGGTGAGTGGGCCCTAGGGGAGGGGAGCGGGGGCTCCCCAACTTGGGCCGTAGAAGGGAACCCCAGAGAAGATGTCCCTGGCCGAGTGCGCCCCCGGGACTTCCTGAGGGCCTGCCGGGCGGGGCTGGGGCTAGGTCGTACAAAGGAAAGTGGCAGGGTCGGCTCATCTCGCAGCCACGCGCCAGCCGGGACTTTAAAAGTTGTGGCCCTAGAATACGGCTGGAGTGAGGGGCTGACAGAGAGAGGATGCCCCTAAAAAGCTAGTGGGAGCGGCTTGGAGTACCCTGTCACTGTTGAAGAAGAGAGACTGGCAGCCTGTGTGATCCTTGATGGGGGCCAAGACTGCCAATCCCTGGGGAGATGAGATTGGCTCTCTGGGGAAAGTGGGAGCATCCCGCCTCCCTTCAACCATACTCCCCTTGGCAATGCCAGACAAGTGCTCTCCAGCCCTCCTCTATCCAACTCTTTTGTTACCCTCTGCCACATGCCTGCCAAAGGCTGGGCCTGTCCTAGGGACTCAAAGAATAAGGTATTGGAAGGAGTTCCCCCACCGTGTCTCCTGGTCCACTGGACTGCACTCCTCTCTGGCTTCTTACCCCCACAACCAAACCTGCTGCTCCTCTGAAACCCTCCCATCCGGCTCCAACCCCACCCCCATTTCTTCTTGGAGCAAGTTCTTGTAAAGGAGAAGGACTTGGGGGACAAGAGAGGTCATTCAAGCCCTAAAGGGGTGACATTCAGATGGCAAGAGAAGGGTGATTCTGTGAACCTATTTCTCACCAAAGGGGGCGATTGTGATGGCTAACACTCAACAGCCCCACCAGGACAGGTGTCTGGGAAGGAGGAGTCACGTTGGTATTGAGACAGCTGACATCACAGGGGTGGGAGAAGAAGAGAGAAGAGCAGGCACTGAAGAATGAGTCTGAACTGGGGACTGGAGTGGCAGGCAGGAACCTGGAAGGCAGGGGGCATCTCCTAGGGGACTTCCGAGCACTCAGCCCATGCCAGCACTCTGCCAAGCCAGATAAAGAGAAGGTGCTGAGCAAAGAGTTCTGTGACCTCATCAAGGTCACAGAGTTAGGCAGTGATGGGGTGCTTCTTTGAGCCCCTCGGCCCCGGCTCTACTCAGCCACCCACAGAACCCTCACCCCTTTGCCCACAGCTCCCACTCTGCTGTCCTCTTTCCTTGACCTCCAGGACCTTGGGGTGGAAGGCTCAGGGAGATGTCTGGGCTGAGGGCTGGCAAGACAGAGGGTGGACCTGGGGTTGTGCCAAGGCTGGGAAACATGTGCTGAGAGCTGGTAGGATATGAAGTCTCCATTGGATCCCTTAGGAGACTGACATAAAACTGCCGAGGCCCCCTTGATCCTGTCCCTGGGCCAGCTGAGAAAACCCAAAGAATTTCACAGCCAAACTGCAGGCTGTTCCTCAGGAGGGAGGCAAGAAATGCCTTGCCTTGAATTTGGTGCAAACAGGCTTTGGAAAGGGCCCCTGCATGAAGGATGGGGAGGGCAGATGGAGTGTCTTTATGAAGGTCTTACCAGGTTCCGCAGCCTAGAACCACCCCTGCCTTTGTCCCTTTCCTAAAGGGATCAACTCCCTGACCTCCGGGAAAGCCTGGAGCTGCTCTAACCACATGCCTGGCTTGAGACTCAATAGAGTGAGTAGCTCTGGATCTGTGACTTGCACTATGACCTTGGGTAAGTGCCTTCCCTTCTCCAGTCCTCAGCCTCCCCAGCAGTGCAAGAGCTCAGATGTCATGAACTAAGCATCCTTCCAACTTTGACAAGCTCAATTTCTGTGGAAGGTTAACTGATGTGGGAGACACAGGATAAGGGAATGCTGGAAGCCGCTGTCTCAGTTTCCTTGGGACTCTTCACCCACTATGTCTGAGTGGAAGTTTTCCCAGATTTGGTCTCTGCCAGCTGCCTCGTGGTAGAATAGGGCACCCATCTTGCCCTGCCTTCTGTGAGTGGTCAGTGTGGAAATCAGTAAGGATGACCCATCTAGCCTTTCAACTAGAAAACATGGGGTCTGTCCTATCTTGTTTTTCAAGGGCCTCTTCCCTCATGGGGTGTGGCCAGGCTGGGCAATGAGGGCTCCCTGAGTGGGTAAGTGTTCTGAGGGTCCTCAGAGAGCCTACTGGCTCCTGGTGGCCCGTTGTCTCTCCGCTCTGCCGGAAATAACCTTGCTGAGCGTTTGAGGGAAGTGTGAAAAATTGCTGAGCTGACGATTTTCCCCTTCTCTCCCAGCGTGTGTAAGTGTGCTGGGTAAACAAGGAGAAAAGAAAGGAGGGGGAAGATGAGGAGAACGAGGGAGGGGTAGAGGGAGAAGGAGGAGGGAGGGCCCGGGGCTGGAGGTAGTTCAGTTATTAGAAAGATCCTCTTACAAGCCATTTCTGCAGCTTGTGCTGCAGGGTTGGGATGAGGCTGGGGGTGAGGAGCATGGGGGGAGGGAATTGTGAATGTAGACGTCAGAGGAATAGGCTTCCTCATAGAGGCATAGGAACCCCAAGTGAGGTGGACCCCCATCTCTGGGAGTGCCTAAGAATTCTAGAGAATTCCTGGAGAGCCCCACACACATCACACACATGCAGATTCTCCCCTCAACCCTGCACCCGCTTCTACTCTCTTTTTAGCCTCTAAAGGTAAACCTCTTGTGTGCATGGTTCGAGACCAACTCCAGGCCTACAGAACCTCAAATAGAGAAGGGACACCCCCTCCAAGTTGGAAGAACTCAGGAGAGAGTATTCAGGAGCTCCTAGAAAAGACAAGGTCCCAATTCCCTCAGATTTCAACAAGATGCGGCTTCCCCTTGGTCCCTATGTCCCCTCTACAGTTGGTTGCCTCCAGGGAGCCTTCTCTGTTCTCTGTTCCCAGGATGGCTCTGAGCATAGATTTATTTCTCTGGGAAGTGCTCACTCATATTTTCCTTCCCCCCCCCACAAAACCTAGCCCTCCAACTCTACCAAGCCCAGCCTCCTAGCCCCAGAGCCCATTGCTCTGTGCTGGGACTCTGCAGTTCTGAGAAGGCAGCTGCTTACTGCCTTCGTATCACTGGTCTCTGTGGACCCCTACCAAGGACATCTCCAGTGTCCACTCACACTTGTCTCTGACCTCCAGCTGGGAGCCAGGGCCCCTCCCTCTAGTCTACCCCAGCCCTGTCCTACCCACACCCTTTCAGAGTGCACCCTCCCTGGCAGACAGGGATCAATGCCGATCCAATAACACAGTTGTCTGCCCTCTGCAGCTACATTAAGCCTCCCCCAGCAGGCTGAAGAGCGCTTGTATTCTACCCATGGGCTTATCTAGCTGACCACATTATACCGGCTTCCACTTCCTTTCACTGCCACTGATGGCGCCGAGTAGTCGCTCCAGAGCTGGGCTCAGGAGCCCAGCTAAATAGACCCATCCTTCCCATACCTCAAAAAGTCCATCTGGGGATGCAGAGGGCTATCCCAATACCTCAGCAGAGGGAACCCAGAGAAGGCTGGGTAAGTGCCCAAGGACACACAGCAGGCCCATGTGTTTATAACCACATGGCTTGGCATATTGATCTTGGTCTGGAGTTGAGGTCCAGATTAAAGATATGTACATGTCCAGGTCCAATGTTTATATCCAATTTCAGGTTGAGGACTAGGTCCAAGGTGAGTGTTTAAGGTTATAGGACCAGGTCTGGTATCCAGAACCCATTCAGTGTCTAGACACTGTTCCAGCTCAAGATTCTGGGTCCAGGACTGAGGTCTAGGTCCAATTTCCACTCCAAGGTCATCCCAGATCATCTCAAGATTGACTGGGATAGAATTTTGGGGATAGATTTAGCTTATCTTCCTCAGCCTCCGTTTCTCTCTCATGAAAGAGTAGTTGAGCATGACCTAGTTCAGCTCTGACAAGGGGACTCAAGAGTCTGATTTCCTCTATGAATTATCAGGGCTCAGTGGGAGTGTGGAATATGGGACCTGGGTGCCATAGGAAGCTGGGAGCTGGCAGTGATTCCTGAGAGAGGGCAGGGGAATACTCAAGGTCATTATGTCAGTCACAGTACACAGCCCAAAGTCTCTGGGGCCACACACATGTGCATAATACTCTGCTAAGAGAGGACAGCTTGGGAGAATTGCTGCAATCTACAGCTCAAAAAAGGCTGGGAGGGTGCCTGGAATCGCAAGAGCATGGATGGCAGGGCCTGTCATCCATCCATCCATATTGGGTGCACTAGGGCCCATAGCCTGGGGGCCTTATTAGGGGTAGGCTGAGATGCTACTGAAAGAGCTGGAGGCCCCAGGCCTCTGAGCCTGCTTTCCCAGTGTTTTCTCCTGGAGTGGGTGTCTACTTCAAGTCTGAGTAAGAGACTTTGGAAGGGGATTTTTTGATTGTACTCTTCTGGGGCAGAGAAAGGGAAGGGCAGAAATCATGAACACTGAGGAGGAGGTAGGCTGTGTGCAGTGTACCTGTGTTCAGGAAACCCACAGCCAGGCAGAAAGAGTGCCTCCCAGAGGGTAGCAGGACATGGTCTCACCATCCAAGGCCCATAACTCCAGACCTGGAGCCACATACACCCATCACCACAGCCCCTTGCAAAGTCCTTCCTAATGATTCCCACAGAGCTGTGGGCCTCCCTGTGAGACACAGGAACTGGGTCACTGTAAGGAAAGCCCAGAACACAGGGAATTTCAGGAGTCACAGTGTGGGGGCAGGGAGCTGGAATTCTCTAGAAAGCCCTTAGGGTCAGTGGGCATCAGCCCCAGGCTCTGCAGCCCTGGTTGTGCTCATCCAGACCCTTCACTTTGCCCTCTGCACCCCTGTGGGCAGATGTACAGATGTACCAGCTGCCAGGCCTTTGGAGAAGGTGGGTGTCCTTCTGGTCCAGTGCCCAGGAAACAGCTAACAAAGATGCTATAATAGGGGGAGGGGGAGGTACCCAGCCCCTTTGCCCAGCTCTGTGAGCAGACAGGAGAAACTATTTTTATCCTGCTTTGCTGCTGACAGACCTGGCTTTCTGCTCAGCTGGCTGGCGCTGATTCTTGAGGCCTGAGGCCCTGGCACAGCAAGAAATAGCTCTAAATATACCCACGCAGCATCCCTGCAGCAGGCCCCCACTGCAGCAGGATGAGCCCTCTCCAGGAACCCAGCAGCCCCCTCTTCTGCCCATCTCAGAACAGGGAGGTGGGCTAGAAATTCCCTGGAGGAAACTTGGCACCCTGGGAGTCTTGGGAGACAACCGGGAGAAGCCCTTTGGGCTGGCTCCATTAAGAAAAGGAGGCCACCAGGCAGGCTCTGATGAGGGCTTGTGTGACCAGGGGAAGGATCAAGGCCCCTCCCCAGGTTCCAGCTTCTGCAGAAAGGTGTGGGAGGGTATGACCTTAGACTTGAGCTAATGTCATTAAGCCTCGGCAAGGGCCTCATATGCAGCAAATGCTCAGTAAGTGTGAGTCACTACTGTTGAGTATCACTTACAAAAAATGAACAGGATGCCGGACCTTTTCCCAGAGTGACAGCTTCTCTCCAGTCCATCACATCAATTTCCCATGAGACACAGGCCAACTGGGGAGGCACTATTGAAAGACACCCCCCTCAGCTGCTTCTCTTCCCTCCCCCACAGGCCTCCAGTCTCTTTCTCCTACACTCTGGAGGAAATACTGGCTATGGATCCTGAAGCCTGACTCCCCATCTAGTGACCTTGGGCGAGTCCTCTGCCCTCACCAGGGTTCTGGCATATGGTAGCACCTGTTCCCAGGGCTGGCTGGTGCTGACTACAAGGCTTTGGACACAGTAGGACTTGTCAGAGTCCTCTCCAGTTCTAGGTTCAGGAAGGAGCATGAGGCAGTGTGCAGGGGCCCTGGCATGTTAACCTTCATAATCTCTCTTCCTTTTTGAAGTGGATGCTGCAGTCTAAAGCAGCAGACTCCTGGGCATTCTCAGGTGGCATGAACCTGAGTCCTCCCCACAATCATGACAGAGGCTCTTCTGGTCTCTGTCCCTGGGATTTCAGCCTCAAGACTCAACTGAGGTCACACAGCTAGAGTGTCTTCCCTTTGTGTCCCACTTAAGCAAGACACAATCGACAGAGACCTTTCTCTGCTTGTCAGCTAGAGGAACAGCCCAACCCCCAGTGGGTTCTAAAAGCCTAATGTACATTTGTAAAGGATCTTCCAGGGTTCAGGCTAAAGAAGAAAGGTGGCTTGCCCAAGGTCACACAGCAGCCTGAATACTAGGTTTCTGGACATTATCAGAAAATACAGGCATAATAACAGCCATGGCTGGAGAGGCCAGATGCTGTGTGCCTGGTGTTGGCTGGAGCACCATACACTCATTAGTTCATCCATTTCCATCAGAAACTCCCATGTGCAGTGGTGGACTGACCCTGAATCACACAGTGGTGAGACATCTGTGGATCTGGAGAGAAGAACGGGGAGTGATAAGGGAGTAAGATGTAGAGACAACAAACAGCATCACCTAGGGATTGAGTCCACCACGACGCAGAAGTGTCTTTCATGCATCCTAGTCAGCCTTCTTCCCGTGCACGATGAACCCAGAGGTTAAGCAACCTGGCTAATGTCCCAAAGCAAGGCCCACCCAATCCTCACAAGACCAAGCAAAGTGTAGTCATATGATGCTAAATCTCATAAACACAGGACATCAGGCTTGGGCCTGTGGAGCTGGTCCTGAAGGCAATCCCATATGTGTCCCTAGACAAACGAGCAGCTGTTGTTTGAGGAACCCCTAGTTCCACAGAGAGAGATCCTTGTCCGGATAAGATGCTGCAGCGCTACAAGTCACCAGCAGAGGGCACCACAGGCAGCACTCGCATCTGAGCCAGGGCTGAGGGAAAGATCCTTGAGCTCTTACTACACACTAGTTTTGTTCATTAGAACATGACAGGGAAATTACACAACCCAAAAGGGGAAACAGAGGCCCAGGGAGAAGCAGCAAGATGCTCCCAGATGGATGCCAAGGAAACCATATCACAGAAATCCAGCTGGGGAGACTCCAGACAGTGAGTGGTGTTAGGGTCAGGCATGGCCCTAGTGCCACTAAACTTCCTTGGGGCTTGGTGTCTGCTTAACCACACTGTTGTGAGGACAGAATGCAGACACGCATGCAAAACCCTTCAAACCGAGCCTAACATCTCAGTGAGAGTGCTTTACTGATGTTGTAAAGACACAGAGGAGTCAAGTATTTTGTCCAAGGTCACACAGCCATAACTGGGAATATAACTCAGTGTCAGAGTGCTTGTCTAGCATGCACAAAGCCCTGGGCTCAATTCCAAAGCAAGGGGCGAGTGTGAGGGGTGGGGAGAAGATTGAGGTATGATCTGACAGACCAAGGTCACTATATTGGTTACTTTTCTATGGCAAAACACCATGAACGAGAAAACTTATAAATGAGTTGATTTGGGCTTACGGCTCCAGAGAGATACAGGTCCGTGATGGCAGAGTGGAGGTATGGTGGCTGGAGTAGGAAACTGAGAACTTGCATTTTCAATGGCAAGCACAAAGCAAGAGCAAACTGGGAATGGCGTGAGGCTTTGAGACTTCAAAGCCTGTCCCTGTGACATAATTCTTCCATCAAGCCACGCCTCCCAAACCTGCCCAAACAGTGCCACCAACTGGGACTGAATGTCAAACATCTAAACCTATGGGAGATGTCTCATTCAAACCACCACAGTCACACAGTTGAGACGGGTAAGGGAGAGCCCCATGCAGGCAGACCGCTTCCAAAGTTATGCTTTTAACCAGTATGCCACCATCCATTAATAAGAGCATAGAAAGTGGTGGTCACTGCCTGGCACAGTGGTGCACACCTTTAATCCCACCACTTGGGAGGCCGAGACAAGTGGGTATCTGTGAGTTCAAGGCCAGTCTGGTCTACATAACGAGTTCCAGGACAGTCAGAGCTACACAGTAAGACCCTGTCTCAAAAACAATAAACAGATAAATGTGATGCCCACATGATCAGACCAAATTACGTGACCACTCCCAACAGATCTCATCTCAGACCTCATTTACAGGGACCCAAGGCATGGAAGGACAGGACTAGCCCAAGGTCACTCTGCTAATACCAATGTTCTGGCATCAAACTGCCCTCTCTTTTCCATAGCTGGGGCCCTGTGAGGTGGGGGCCTATCCCAAGAACAGGTGGACAGGATTGCCGACAGCTGGGCTGCTGGGATGGTAAGCCAAGCCACCTGGTACCTCTCTGACTCCACAGGTACTTACAAGATGCCACTGTCGGTGCCCGGGAGATGGGAGGAGCCCAGTCACTACCTATTCTTGGGGGCTCCCTAGAGTATAGTGACCCAGCAGAGCAATGCAATGGGTTCCACTTTTTTTTTTCCCCCGAGACAGGGTTTCTCTGTGTAGCTTTGGAGCCTGTCCTAGAACTCACTCTGTAGACCAGGCTGGCCTCGAACTCACAGAGCTCTGCCTGCCTCTGCCTCCCAAGTGCTGGGATTAAAGGTGTGCACCACCAACGCCCAGCTGGGTTCCATTCTTTGTTCCATCTTATAAGCAGGTTCCACCACTCTGTACCTCAGTTTCTTTATCTGTCGGAAGATATCTTTGTAAGAACTCAGAAGTGGCAGCAGAGCTCTTAGGACACAGCATGGTACTCAGAAAGTGCTCAGCCAAAAGCTCAGTAGCTACACCATGTGAGGAGGCTGAAGGAGGAGAGGCTCTGGGAGTACTCATCAAATAAACAACCCAGCCCTTGTCAAAAGTAACAGACCAGCTCCTGGCATGGGTAATCCTGGCCTTACAGACTGAAAGCAGATGGGAGGGGAGATGAGTGGTTCCAATCGATCACCCCTACCTCTTGAATTAAAAGAAGTCACCAACACTGTCCCCCTTGCTTCTGACCACCCTGATTCCCCAGTTCTGTGTGCAGAGGGTCCTGTGCAAGCCACACAGGACAGAGAAAAACAGACACAGACTAGCAGTGTTGAGGGATAGCTTATCCAATTTTCAACCTGGGACCACCTCGAATTCCAGAAAAGGCAGAAACCTGGAGGATGGTCAGCCAGACCCTTTAAGGGAAAAGAAGCTGGCCAAAGTGCCCAGCCTGCCAGACATTGCTGGAATCGTGCTTACAAAGGCGTCCTCCAGCTGCTCCTTCATAGGGGAAGCCATGGGCAGAGGGGCGTTACAGGTCCCAGAGGTCAGATGGAGAGGGGCAAATGGGAATGCCACTCCTCAGCTGTGAAAGCAGGGAGAGGGCCTAACCTCTATTGTTCTCTGGAATCAAAGGACAATGGGAACACTTGGTAATTAAGTGCTGGATTATAAGTTTGCTCAATGTCTGCCAGGAACTCTGAGGAGCCCAGCCCCCAGGGTCCCCAGGGAAAGGACTAAGATCAGAAGAGGCCATGGGAGTCAGAGACAAATGGTATGGCCTCTGCGCTCCAGAAGCCCCTACATAGTCCCCTGAGAGCCCCAGCCTGCCCACAAAGCAGTCACTCAAACACATGGCAGACAGGATTTCTGGTCCAAACTCCAGTGGAGAGAAAGGAAACCTCTCTCTCTCTCTCTCTCTCTCTCTCTCTCTCTCTCTCTCTCTCTCTCTCTCTCTCTCTCTCTCTCTCCTCTCACACACACACACACACACACACACACACACACACCCCAGCAGCTCAGGGAGACTTCTAAAGGAATCTAGGAGCTTCCTATCCTGGTGTAGTTATTACACGCCTCACTTTTGACTCTGTTAAGTCCTCCAGAACCTGGGGTAGGTGGGTCAAGTTGGGCTCTGATTGCTTTATGCAACATTTACTTATCACACACCTGCTGGGTGCCAGGCAGGGTGGAGCCCACAGACCCAAGCCTAGAGAACTCTAGTGCAGTGTAGTGGGAGAGGCAAATAATCTTCATCGAAGCCACTTTTCCTATCCAATACTAACCAGGCCCGACCCTGCTTTGCTTCCGAGATCGGGCATGTTTAGGGTGGCATGGCTGTAGACGAAGGCACTTTTCAAGCAATATATATATAATTATAATGCTAGCATTTATATAGCATTTATATAGCAATTATTGTGCTCGAAATTTCTTCACGTGTGAAACGAGAACTATAGTATTTCCTATGATGATTAAGTGAGTTAGCCTTTGTAAAGCATGAAGTCCAGGCTGATTACAATAAGTGCTTAATACTTACATATTTATCACCCATCTCTTTATATTGGGCTCTGTCAAAGATCCTGGAGCTGGCTGTCTAATTACAAGCTCCATTCAAGGCAAACATTTTCAAAGATGGAGGGCTCGCTATGTTGCCCAGTCTGGCCTCAAATTCCTGACCTCAGATGATCCTCCTGCCTCAGCCACCCTATGTGCTCCATTTCACAGATAAGAAATATGACGAAGGCAAAGGCTGTTTTATAATATCGAAGGTCTTTAGTCCCAGAACTCGGGAGGCAGAGACAGGAGGATCTCTGTGAGTTCGATGCCGGCTTAATTAACTACATAGCAAGTCCCAGGCCAGCCGGGGCTACATAGTCACCTAACAAAAAATCTGGGGGTGGGGGAGGGCATCTTTGGACTGCAGAGCTTCTGCACGCTTAGATTGCTTGCGGCCCTCCGTGCCTCAGTCTCTCCACCTAGAGTGAAAGGCCACTTCCACCGCGCTGTTGTACACACTGGCGACAACGAAGGCCAAGTGGGCAGACCCAAGCCAAGCTCTGCACCAACAGAGGTCCATCCAGGGAGGCCCGGCCGCCACCGAGCAGGCTGGCTGGGCGCACATCGGTGCAGGGCAGCCTGCGGGGAACCCTCTCCCTCCTCCACCCCCCACCCGGCGCGTCCTCACGCCGCTCCTTGTCGCCCGCAGGTTATGTGGCGCACTGCCTGCCCCCCAGCGGCTACGATGGCGAGCAGAAGCCGGGGCTGGAGCTGGCGCCCGCCGAGCCCGCATACCCGGCCGTGGCGTCGGAAGAGTACAGCGACCCCGAGAGCCCGCAGTCCAGCCTGTCGGCGCGCTACTTCCGCGGGGAGGCGGCCGTGACCGACAGCTACTCCATGGACGCCTTCTTCATCTCCGACGGGCGCTCGAGGAGGCGCCGGGCCGGGGCGAGCGGGGACGCGGCAAGCGCGGGCGACGCAGGCAGCGGCGGGGAGCGCGGCGCGGGTCGCTCGGGGCGGCGGCGGGCGGCGGGCACCGGCACGCATGCGCAGAGTGCGGCAAGACGTACGCCACGTCGTCGAACCTGAGCCGCCACAAGCAGACGCACCGCAGCCTGGACAGCCAGCTGGCGCGCAAGTGCCCGACGTGCGGCAAGGCCTACGTGTCCATGCCCGCGCTCGCCATGCACGTGCTCACGCACAACCTGCGCCACAAGTGCGGCGTGTGCGGCAAGGCCTTCTCCCGGCCCTGGCTGCTCCAGGGCCACATGCGCTCGCACACCGGCGAGAAGCCCTTCGGCTGCGCGCACTGCGGCAAGGCCTTCGCCGACCGCTCCAACCTGCGCGCGCACATGCAGACGCACTCGGCCTTCAAGCACTACCGCTGCCGCCAGTGCGACAAGAGCTTCGCTCTCAAGTCCTACCTCCACAAGCACTGCGAGGCCGCGTGCGTGAAGGCTGCCGAGCCGCCTCCCCCCGCCGGCCCGGCCAGCTGAGCCTCCGCCGCCGCCGCCTCGCCAGCTGCCCGCAGAGGCTTCTCCCACCCCCACCCCCACCCCCGTCAGTCTGCGTCTCCCCTGCCCGCGCCCTCGGGGGGTGGGGGTGAACCCCATCTTGACCCAGAACTTTCTTTTCAACCCCGACCAAGCCCACCACTCAAATTCCTGCACCACACCCCCCCTTCGCACCCACCCACCCACCCACATTGTCCACCCTAGCCACCACTCGGACCTTGACCCCCATGTCTGGCCTTCAAGGCTCCCAACTCAGGCATCAGGTCCGTACCTCTTCGGGTCCCGGCGCTGGAAGTTTCTCCGGCCCCGACTCTAGGCTGTGCTCCTTACTAGATCTTTCTTCTCGTTTTCTCAGCTGAGTCATTGGCCATTCCTCTATTGGAGCCCTCATTCTAAACCCGAATGTACCCTTGACTTCCTGTCTGCCTCAGTTTCCCTGTCACACAGTCCAATCCCTTGGGTCTCTCTGCCGAGTTCCCGTGTGTGTGTGTGTGTGTGTGTGTGTGTGTGTGTGTGTGTGTGTGTGTGTGTGCCCGCGCGCGCGCCCACCCAAGAATCTAATCTTCACCCCTCCTGGAGTCTTCTGCCTGTCCATCCCTGATCCCCTGGATGCTTGGGCCTTAAGTTCAGCCACTCACGCGATCCTACCTGACATTCCCACCCTCCTCAGTCTTCCTGGATCTCATCAGTCATCCTACTCCCTGCTCTCTCTAGCTCCTTCCCTCTGGTAGCTCTTCATTCCTCAGTTTTCCCAGCTGGGAAAAGACTTGGGAGGCAGCCCAGGGCTCTGCCCTCTCAGGTGACCCTTCTTACCCCAGGACAGTTCCTGCCTAGGCCTCAGGCCTGGAGCTGCGCCTTTCCCAAGTTATCCGAGCACTTTCCCTCACCCATGGACTACAAATTCGCCTCTGCACCTCACACATGAACCCAACCCCTCGTCTGGCAGGGCCCCTTCAACTATTTATTTGTGTATTTATTTATTTATTTATTTATTTATCTATTTATTATCCTATTTAATCTCTTGGCTTCGCCCAGGGACTGTCTGGCTTCCCCAGCTGGACTGGGAAGTCGAGGAGCAGGGTCTGGGGAGAAGCCCACCCTTACCAGAGCCTGAACTCCTTAGGAAGAGGCCTGGAGAAATGGGGGAGGCGGAGCCTGCTGATCTTCAGCTGGCAGGGGAGGGGCCATCAGAAGGTCCTGTTTCGGGGCAGGTCCCCGGCCTCCTGAGCCTTCCACTTCTGTCCCAGGAAGCCCTCTAGAGCCTCCTCCTTTGTTTCTTATTTATTCCTCTTTCAGAGGGACCCCAGGTTCCAGGGACCGACTGAGCCCCGGACCCCGCTGGGGCCTCTGACCTGCTCCCGGGAGGAGTGCTCTCTCCCGGCCACGACTATGCAACTCTCCCGGGCAGAGGGGCCGGGACTGCCAGCCAGGCGCCTATTGGCCACCACTACCTCCTCCACCGCGCTTTTGCATGCCCGGGCGAGGACCGAAGCACACACCTCCGCGCGCACCGGCCCGGCCCCCTCTGCTTTAAGCACACGCCTCTGCCCGCATTCCTCTGTGTTCCCTTTGTGGACAAGAGTCCTGGGCACTCAGATCTCCTCTCCCTCCCCTTAGCCACAAAAGAGGGAGGAGACTGCAGACCGCTCCAGGCCACACTCTGGGGCTTCCGAGGGGGTGGAGCTTCATTCTACCCCAGGCTCCCAGAAGGGAGGCTGTAGAGATGGTGGGAGAGAGAGGGGTCACCAGAAGCAATTATGGAGGGTGCTGACCCTGTAAATAGGAACTCTGACAGCAATAATTTCCCATGCATGCTAAGCCTTTGGCCCCTCCCTTGCCGTACCCCCAACTCATCCCCCACCCCTATTCCTTCCCCATCTTCAGCAGTATTACTTGTAACGCAATTCAGGGATATTAAAGGGACTTTGGCCACTCACTAGTGCCTCCAGACCTTTGACGGATCGGTGTTTAGACCCTCCCCCTAGTGCCTATAGGTTTTCCCTCCTCACACTTTGGGAGGGGCGGTTGAGAGTGGAACAGTATGCCAACGCTCCAACTATGACAGCGGTTATGGGACAACCTACCTTCAACACACACAGCCTCCAGTGGGGTCTGGGGAGCGCAGGCAGTGGTGACATTCGTCTTCCTCCCACCTGCCGCCTCTTTGACTACACACTGTCCTGGCCTGCTGTGGTATCCAGTATGGGGACAACCTTCACGCTAGATGGGGGGCGGGGGTTATACTCTAGGTGAATCTTTATGAAGCAGAAGGAAGTTAATGCAAAGAATTGGCTGCTGAGAAGATACACAGAAAAAGATAGGAGTCCTTAGCAGGACCCCCAGAACTCCATCACGGAACCTTCACCAGGACAGCTACTTCTTCCACAGTTAAGAGGTGGTGGTGAGCTACACAGAAAAACCCTGTTTTCAACCCACCCCCCCCAAAAAAAAGAGGTGGTGGTGGTCAAGAGCCCGCACTGAGGCTAAAGGAGGCAAATCTCTTGTGAGTTCAACCCAATCTAACCTGGTCTACATGGTAAGTAAGCTCCAGGCCAGGTAGGGCTACATAGTGAGAACATGTCAAAAATAAAACAAGACAGCACCATAAATACTGCCCAGGGATCAGAAGGCCATTGCCACTGCCTTGGTAACTCCATCTCTGATATGTTGGTAGCCTGTTCCGTAATGCCACTACAGAGCTCAGCTCCTCCAAGGCCATCTTAATAGCAACAAAAGTCAAAGGTAATAAGAAAGTGGTCTCTGCCCACTTCTGTCATCCAGGTCCCAGGCAAATGCATTGCACTGGCAGAATTTAGTTTATGGTCAACAATATTGCTGCCAGGAAGTTTGAGAGAAGTGATTTTAACTTCTCAGCCCCATACTAAAGCCACTCTAGAGCCAACACTCAAAGGGAGGTGGGAATGGATGCTGGTGCCCATCTGGCTTCTCAGCCCCATCACAGTGGTCCAGCACCCACCCCATCCTTTCCTCCTTAATTAGCAGCTTAAGGGATATCTGAAGTTAGCTTTCTTTTGGGCCACTAACCAGCTCCCCAATCATGACACAGAGACTTATTATTACTTTTGAATGCTTGGCCTTAGCTTAGCTCTTACATTAATCTGTTTCTCTTTATCTACCTTTTGCCTTGGGGCCTTCTATTTCTCCCCCCCTCTCTCTCTCTCTCTCTCTCTCTCTCTTCCTTTCTCTCTTTGTTCCTATATTGGCCGTTCAGCTTTTTATTAGACCAATCAGGTGCCTTAGGCAGGCAAGGTGAAACAAATGCAACACATCTTTACATAATTAAACACACATCCTTACATCCTGAAACAAATGTGGCATAAACAAATGTAACACACCTTTACACAGTCAAAGCAAGTTTCTGCAGCATAAGCAAATGTAACATATCTTTACATAAAATAATTTCCACAAAAGATAGCTGGGAGGAAATTAATACCATCACCCTGGAGGTTAAGAAATGAATATACAAACAAGTTCTGGCCAACAAGACTTAAGGAGAGGGCGCTGGAACCTTGTGGGTTCTTCACTACCTTCCCCATCTTTGAAGATACAGCCAGTCTTTCTCCTCCTTACATGTGAGTAGAGGATCATTTATGGCTGTGACGGGAACCTGCATTTGCATGAAGAATGTGCCACAAATGGCAAAGGACAGAAAAGGCCTCTGTCCTTGAGGATGCTGAAACTGACAAAAAATAAAAGGCCATTCTGAAACTTCATGGTTGGTGTACAGTTTCAGTTGAATAAGGGTCTTTACCCGAAGACCAAGGTCCCTGACTGGCATATGGATATAGTCCACTTGTCATCATTCCCTCAGGGGCCTTCAAGACTGAAGGCACTGGTTCTCTATCATCTGGCTGCCTACCCAGCAATTTTGCTGACACATGTAACAGCCTAATGAAGGAGTCCAGGTGCTGTTCCTAGTCACTTACCCTGTGTCTTAAGTTCTATCCACACACAAGTGGCCTCCAGCTTATGGTTTGAGTTCCCAGCCCCTCTCTGAACTGCAAATCAGTATCATTCAGCAGGATTTGTCCACTTGATACCCAAAGCACCAGAGACCAGCTGGAGTCTAAAGCCAGGACTCAGCTCCCCTCCACAGTTTCCTGCCTCTACAAGTGGCTGCCCCACCCATCTAGCTGCAGACACAAAGTCCAGAAGTTGTTTTCCCATTCACCTCTACCCCACTGCCCAGTCCATCACCTTCACCTGAGCCCTTTTCCTCTCCATCTTCTGGGTCTCCACCTTAGTTGATAACCACCATCATCTCCTAACTGGGTTGCTGGACCAGCCTCTCACTGGTCTCCTGGGATCCACTGTGCCTCCTTAGGCTCCCCTCCTCAACACAGCAGCTTTGGAAATGTTTCCCAAAGTTCAGGTCTCCCATCTATCTGTCTTTGTTTCGGCAGATAAACTGTGCAGCTGTTTATTCCCCAAGATGGGCATGGTAGCTGATGCTGGCAGTCCCAACACTTGGGAGGCTAAGGTAGGAGGACTGTCTGAAGCTCAAGGCCAGCCTAGGCTATAGTGAGTTCTAAGTTACCCCAAGCTATAGAGGAAGGGCATGAGAGCATGTGCCTGTAACCCCAGTGCTGGTGTGTGTGGAGGAGGTAAGACAGGGGCTCACTGCTCAGCCGGTCTACCCAAAATGGCTACAAGTTCAGAGACGGTCTCAAAGCAGTAAGGGGAAGAAGATGTTGGCCTCCAGCCTCCACACATAAACTCACAGGCGAGCCCAACTGCTCACATAAGATTTTAGAGGTCTAGAAGTCCTAGATGGAAGTTCCAGAAAATTCCATGTCTGTTGTGGCTCTGCTTCCTGCTGCACAGATGGCCATCCTCTGCCTCAACCACATGGTGCAGGGACAGTGGAGCTTTCCAGGGACTTGGTGTGTTCACACAGAGACATATGTGCAGGTGCAAGGACATTAAGGATGGAGCCCAGGGCTTCCAACACGCTTGCCTTACAGGTAGGCTCTGCCCTCAGCTCCCAGGGGGTCTCTCATAAGGGCACCAATCCCCATTGGTGAGGGCTCTGTTCTCACGATCTAATCCTCTCCTAAAGGTCACCTCTTAAAACTGTGCGTTTGCAATTAGGGTTCCAACGCATGAGTATGGGAGGGACAAAAAGATGATCTCTCTGGGAACAGCACTCTGCCTCTGCCTCTGCCTCTGAATTCCTATCACTCTGTAGAGATCGGGCTGCTGTGAAACACCTGGTTACCTGCCCCTGCCTCCTCTGTGCTGGGATTTCGGGCACATGCTGCCACACCAGGCTGTCAGTCTTATGTATGATTTTTATCCCAATAGTAAATAAAGTTTCACTCCTTCCATATCCAAGTCTCACCTTCAAATCATCCAACCCTGTAGTGAGAGATCTTACTAGGTACCTGAGGCGCTGGCCACGCCCAAATGGGCGTGGTCACAGGTTCGGTGAGCTTGTGGGATTTTGGTCTGGGGTAGGGGGACAGGCTTGCTCTCTTGGTTCTGGTCGGAGGGCAACTGAGACTGGATGTTCATGTGATTTCTCCCCAATAAAATTAACCTACATCATCCCAATCCCATGTGTCGTAATTTGTACTACCACACAACCCAGATGCTGGCAAAACACCAGAAGCAATTCATCCTGAGGAGTGCTCCTCCAGCCACGAGCCTGTAAGATCCAATGAATCCCATGCTTCCAAAATACAGCGGTGGGCAAGACACAGGCCAGACATCCACAGTCCAAACGGGAGACTAGGGGACAAGAGAAACTCCATGAGCTATCAAACTAAAAACTACTCCTTTTCAGGGCGATGCTGAGCCCTCCAGGCCTACAGGGGCAGCATTTCAGTTCCACCCTAAGGATACAGAGGAAGGCAGTGTGTTTCCTGTTTCCATGAGTTTGCTTAGCAGCCCTTGTACCACCAGGGCTCTAGGCATCTTAGACCACTACAGACAAGGTGTAGTCTCTATTTCTGAGCAAAGAAGGCATCCATGATGATCTTGGAATCACCTTCTTGTCTTGAGGATGAGTTTGTGGCCCCAACTGAACCACTCCAGGGTATTGTCCTAGGAAGTCATTCCTTCCTATCTCCTACCCTCTGTCCAAGTCAGCAGGTGTCCAGCAGTGGTAGTTGTTTGTGGTTTGACAGCCACAAAGTCTTCTGTAATCCCAGCACTTGGGAGACAGAAGCAGGTGGATCTCTGTGAGTTCAAGCCCAGCCTAGACTACAGAGTGAGTTCCAGGACAGCCAGGAGTACACAGAGAAACCCTGTCTTAAAAAGACAATAAATAATAATAATGATAAATTCATGATCTGAGCTATGAATAAGCTCCATATCAGCATGAGCCTGGCCTGTGCCCCTAGTATTGTCCCAAACACCTGCTCTTTATTTGCAGCTGGGTAGACTGGGGATTTTTCCATTTGATATTTTTATTTCCTAGCTCGGCGGTCATGGCACACGCCTTTAATCCCAGCACATGGGAGGCAGAGGCAGGCGGATCTCTCTGAGTTCCAGGCTAGCCTGGTCTATAAGAGCTAGTTCCAGGACAGGCTCCAAAGTTACAGAGAAACTCTGTCTCCAAAGCCCCACCCCCCAAAAAAATTGTTTCCTTTTGTTGAACACATCTCTACATCCTTCCTTCCTTTTTTTTTTTTTTGAGGCGGGGGGGGGGGGGGCTGAGACAGGATTTCTCTCTGTAGCCCAGGCTGATCTCAAACTTGTGATCCTCCTGCCTCCACCTCCTTCATCAAATCCTACCAGCATGTGCCACCACAACTGGAGTCTGCATCATTTCTTTTTTGCCAGAATTTTACTGTGAAAAATGCTGTGTCTGTCCCCCAAGCTCTTTGCTTAGAAAATGTTTCATTGAATATAAGGTCCTTGCTCCCAACCTCTATGGCCCACAGAACCCACACAGCCAAGAACCAATGATGACCTTTTCACTTTGATCCTGTTTCTGAACAACACCTCATCAGCCTGGACCCCAAAAACCTGAGACCTATCTGAATGTCTTTTGATGCCTGTGCTCCTTCCAGCATGATGTCCGGGGCTCCCTAGGTATCCTCTTGAGGGCTCCTGACAGGCTCTTCTCTTTGAACCCTCGTCAAAATCAAGGCATCTCCACCCCCTTGCCTCTCCTGTTACTAGGTCCAAACCTACTTCCATATTTTCAGATATTTCAGTATTGCCTCCCTTCTCTTGGTACCAATTTCTGACTACCACAGACTGTTTACAAGTTTTGTTTCCTCAAAGTTTCAGAAGATAGGAAGTGCTGGACAGAAGGGCCAGCACATTCTTGGTGTACAGCAAGGGCCTACTTACTAGTTTACAGACAGTTGTTTTTCTGGTTTTTTGTTTGTTTTTGCTGTTTCTTCCCACAGTGGAAGGAGAAGGAGAACAACCCAAAGTCTCTTTTATGGCACGCTCATCCAACTTCTGAGCCCTCTTCCTTCAGGACCCATTTACCCACTCACTTCCCAAAGGCTCCTGATACCATCATATGGAGGACCAAGATTTGGAAGGAGTAGGGGGTTTTGTTGTTTTGTTTTGAGACAGTTTCTCATGTAGCCCAGGCTGACCTCAAACTCTATCTGCAGTTAAGGCTAGCCTTGGTATCCCAACTGTCCTGCCTCCACTCATCAAGTGCTAAGATTTCAGCACAGCCAGTGAAGGCCAGTGGAGCCACCTGGAGCTGGGCGATGAAAAGGCACCCTGCTCTTGGTCTTAGTCTCCAGGAATAAGGAGTAAAATCCTGAGGTTTACAGCTGTGCCATGCATGGTGTGCTTGGAGAGCTGCCAAGTGGATCAGGCAATCTCAGAAGTCAAAGGCCACTGTTGTACTACATCCACCAGCACCATTCTTGCCCAAGAATTGGTGGGTTATTCAGTCATCCCCTCTCTTCCCCTACTAGATGGAAAGCTCCATAAAATGGACTGACTGTGTCTTTTTGCACATCATTAAACCCTTTGGGTCTAGCACAATGCCTAGACAAAAGCAACCAGTAGTTGTTTTTGGATGAACTCCACACATTTAAGTCATTCACAACTAATGACAATGACTCTTGCTTTTAAGAGTAGCTGTTTGTTTTGTTTTTTTTTTTTTTGTTTTTTTTTTTTTCAGACACAGGCATCTAAGTAGAACCTGCAAATGTCTCTCCCTCCCAAGAGACTTGCAACTTAGAAGCTATGGCTCAGATTGCTGGCTACTTACTAACATCTATTAACTCCTTGCTTAGTGAGAGAACTCCCACTGCAGCTGAGCAGATTGACATCATGAATAAAGACTACAAGTCCCAGCTGTCCTAGCAGTCAGGGTGATCAAGTTGTAGATACCCAAGGGAAGCTACACATGTGACTTTTGGAACAGCAACCAAGTAAGGGATGGTCATATCCTTTATTTTTCACAATTTCCGCCTCCTTCCAGGCTCAAACTCAAATGAGATGGCTAGTACTTCAGCAGCAATGCTAAACCAAGAGGCGACCTAGAGAATTTGAAACCTTTCTTTAAAACAGTGAAGCAGAGCTGGGCACAGGGGCACACACCTATAATCCCAGCAGAGGCAGGAGAATCATATAAGTTCTAGGTCAGCAAGGGCCATATAGTTAGACCTTGCTCCAAAACTAAACACTAAGACAAAATTGCAGAGCAGAAAGATAGGCCTGTGCCCACTTAGCAACCACAGAGCAGCCATCCCAGCCCTGAACTTCCGACTCCCAGATGAAGACTCCTCCTTTTCCTTTTGCTTCTCCTTCTATAAGAGAAGAATCCAGCCTCTGATTAGGTCTCTTTTATGGGACATCAAACACCACTGTTGTTGGTTATGTTCTTGCCACAGAGAGTAAATCCCTCCACTGAGTGAGGAAGTGGGTTTGGCCTCACCCATGGTCAGGGAAAGCGACCACATACCCCTGGGTTCATTATACTGAGGAACCAAGTGGCCAGCTTTCCACCACTTGCAAATGAGAGTCCAGACTAAGCCTGGGGTGATAGTGCACACCTGCAATCCCTCTACTCAGGAGGCTGAGGCAAGAGGTTCTCAATAGTGAGACCTTATAGCAAGACCCTGTTTTGAGAACCAAATAGGGAGTCTGGCCTAAGACGTGCCTTCGAGAAGACCAGTATGCGAATGCAGAACTAGATTATTCAAGTTATTAATCTAAAATGCAACATTTACTGAGCCCTTACAAGGTGTTGGAAAATATCTGGCAATATTATCTAACATAGCTCTTTTTATCTCCCAGTAATTCCACAGGTTAACACTGTGTCCATTTTGCAGATTAAGAAACTGAGGAACAAATGGTGACTGCTTCCAGATCACGCATCTCATATTGTGTAATTTTAAGCCAGGTGGGGCATAAATTATAGGGTATGGCAATGTATGGTGCTCTTAGCTGAGGTTCTAGTTTCCCACTGACAAAGGCAGAGGCTCCAGGCCCTTGTGCAAGCTAAGTGGGAGCCCAAGTGGCAGAGTGAGCAGCAGGAAGAATGTCAGGGGTGTGTCTGTGAAGCCCCTGCTAGAGCAACAGGCTGGTTACCACTGATCTCTGAGAACAGTCCAGAAAGATCCAAATGATTAATATTGCCAACCTGTGTTGGTGGAAGACTGGCGTGTTCTACTCCCACGGCAAATATGACAGCACTGGCATGTGCTGTGTGTGGGCAGAGATCAACGTGGGAGCTCAGGGCACCTGGGTTAAGGGCTGGTGGTGCTGAGTGAGTCATCTGCTGTAGAACTTTCTGGCACAATTGCAGCTAACATCAGAGGGGGCTAAAGGACAAGGCAGTGACACCCAGGCCTCTGGCGCATCTTTCTCTTGTCAGCATCCATCTCTCACCCACTAGCCTCATATTCACCCAGGATCGGCCCACCTATTTCACCCACATACAGGTGACTCAGAAGAGGCTGTATCCCAGAAGGGTGGTTGACTGTCCCCTCTAAATTCATCACAGTCGTCCCCCTTGGTGACAGACTCCATGCTTTAACGGCTCAGTACACGGCATATCCCTGGAGAATGCCAGTCATCCTGGGTGACTCAAGCTAGCCCAATCAGACTGACTAAAGAAAGCACTTGATGTCACCACTGCTGGTGTAGTCTCTCCCTCCCTCCCTCCCTCTCCTGGGTGTGAACAAAAGTGAGACCGGCTTCACACTGGCAGCTCTCTTGAGACTGTGAGAAGATGGAGTGCAAAGCTGCCTCTGCACCCCCAAAGAAATGCTCAGTGAACACCAAAGAATGAGGTGCTGTGGGACAAACAACATGGAAAGCCAGCCCTGACGCCTAAGCTAGAGAAATGGTCAAGCAGGTTGGGGAGGGGCTTCAAACGGAAGGACCCATAATCCTTTCACCTTCCAAACACTTGGGGAAAGTCACCTGTATGTCCAAATGTTTCATAAACAGGATTCTCTGTCTGTGTCACCTCCAAGTCCATCAGCTGAGGTGGGGGAAGCAGAAGGAATCGGGGAGCAAGAGCCTATGGCAACATAAAAAACACAGCTCTCGTCGTCTCCCAGGGGTAAGAGTGTACTCTGGAGTATTTAGGTCACCTAAAAGTCCACGTTCCAACATGATAACAGTTTTATGAATTATTAGCAGAAATAGAACAAAGAAAGTAGGTAAATCAACACACTTAAAATACATCCAGGGGGTGGGGTGGGGGTGGGGGGCTGGAGAGATAGCTCAGAGGTTAAGAGCACTGGCTGCTCTTCCAGAGGTCCTGGGTTCAATTCCCAGCAACCATTGGTGGTTTACAGCCATCTATGATGAAATCTAGTGCCCTCTTCTGGTGTGCTGGAATACATGCAGGCAAAAAGCTGTATACATAATAAATCTTAAAAAAAAAAAAAAAAAAAAAATCCATGGAGGGGCTGGAGAGATGGCTCAGCAGTTAAGAGCACTGGCTGCTCCTCCAGAGGACCCAGGTTCAATTCCTGCATCTACAAGAGGCTCACATTCTTCTGTTAACTCCAGTCCCTAGTGATCTGATGCCCTCTTCTGGACTCTGCAGACACCAACATGAATTAATCAATGGCTTAAAACCATATACATCCGGGGAAGTGAGCTATGACATCAGAGACAGGTCTGTACCTGTGATGCCAGGGGAGACATCCTGAACTTGTGGGTTTGTGTCAGCTAGTTGTGTATCAGTGTATCCTAAAAGGAAGTTAGGTCACACGAGGGCGGGCAATAAACAGTTACGGGGACGATTAAGGATAGTGTAGGATATTTGGCTCTGGACTGGCAACATTCCAACCTCTCCACAATCACTAAGTTTTGTAAGTCCATCAGCCTGTAATGTTCGGTGAAGATGGTTTTTTGTTTGTTTGTTTTGCTTTGTTGTTGTTGTTGTTGTCGTCGTTTGTTTTTCTGGGAACTTTCCTTCACACCTCCTACTCCAGCCAGCCAGCTTTGTGATCCTTTGATTACCTCGGGTCACCCTAGGCAGACCGCTGTGTGCTTCTGGGCCCCTAAGATGCCTGCTCCGCTCAAAAGCAGGGTAGCCAGGTAAGGCTAGGCTCAGCACCTCCAGCCACACTTGCCCAGGAAAGAGCAGGGGGCAGAGTCTCTGTCCCTAGAGTGATGCAGAGTCCTCAGCAGGAACACCCCCACAGCCCCTCCCCGTTAGCCGAGTCTGCCTTGGCGGTTCCTTTCTCTAGCACCTAGCCGGGTCACCTCCATCCGCAGCTCTCTCTCCTAAGAGCGGTCCCAGAGGTCCCAAACCGCAGGCTCTTTCACTGTCCCCTTCCCTTGGGCCTGGGAAGGCTTGTATCAGCTTCCCAATAGAAAGTCACAGAGTGGGTCCTGTACGGCGTCCAGGCTGACCTGGAATAGGCCCAGCCTTTCTAGGGACGCTCATCGCTGGACATCACGCGCCAGCTAGGAGGCAGTGCAAGCCACAGGAAAGGGCGTGTGCAGCTGTTCGGGTTGACACCCCGCCACAGCTCCAGCCGGACTCTAGCTGCGCAGTCGGGTAACCTGACTTTGGTTTCTTTTCCTCTCTCCCCACCCCCACCCCGCAGGGGGACTACTTTGGGGAGGCCCTTCAGTAACCACTCCCACTCCTACTTCCTGGATATAGCTTGGGGATGTGCAATATGGAATTTCATGGAAGGACGTACAGAATCAACACAACTCCAGAAGGCGCGGTGGCTAGTTCTTGTCGCTGAGCCCAGGGGAGCCCGCGGTGGAATCTAGAGAGATCCGTGGAGCGAGCCTGCCGGGGTTTGGGCCTCAGCTCACCCACTCATTAGCTCCAAGCCTGTGTGTGGGTGTGTTGGGTGTGTATGTGTGTGACGTAACTTCTCTGTGCCTCAGTTTCCTCCTCTGTAAAATGGGATTAACATTGTGCCCAGCTAGCAGGGTGGCTCTGAAGTGTGAGGTCACCACATTCCTGTTTTCCCCATGTGGGGGCCACTGTTCCCAGCTCCCACTGAGAGCCAACCCTTTCTTGCTGGGCAGGTCTGACCTCCCGCGTCCTCGCCTCTCAGAGCCTGAGTCACCGCTCTGTGCGTCACTCGCGACTTTGCTCCGCGACTTGCAGACTCACCCTGAGTCAGCGGCGGACGCGTCCACTGCGTGTGTCGCGAGGGGGTGGCGGGGCGCCGCAGCCGGCAGTCGGTAGATGGGTTGACGAGGGACACCCGGCTCCTGTCGGGCGGCGCGGGGGCGGGCATGATCACCCTGCGGGCCGAGCCACTCGGACGGGAGAGGCCCAGCGCCGTAGCCCCTGCGGCTGCGCGATGGTACAGCCCGGCAGGGTAAAGCAGTCGGGCGACTCTGGCGGCCAAGGAGGCGCTATGGGGCTGCGCGCGGGAGGAGCGCTCCGGCGGGTGGGCACCGTGCCGGGGGCACCGGAGGGACAGGAACCCGGCGGCGCTCAGGGAGGCAGCATCCACTCGGGCTGCATCACCACGGTGCACAACGTGCCAATCAGCGTGCTCATCCGGCCTCTGCCATCCGTGCTGGACCCGGCCAAGGTGCAGAGCCTCGTGGACACGATCCTGGTGAGCCCGCGGAGCCTACCGGCCCGCGCGAGAAAGAGAGGGCGCGAGGGTAGGGGTCCAGGATCTGCGGGAGCTCAGCTTCGCCTGTGTGACCTTGACGGGCTGGGCTGGCGGAGCCTCCCTGGGCCTCAGGTTCCTCACTTGGACTTGACCATGAAAGTAATGATCTGTGACGCACATACTCAAAAGTGCTGCGGTTGCTCCCAGCTGATTTCAGCTTCTCTGATCAGCTCTGTGAAGTAGCTGCGGTTCCTCCTGTATGGAGGAGAAACTGAGGCACAGGAAGCTTGGATTTTGTTTTGTTTTGTTCTGTTTTTTAAGCAACTTGCCTTAGGTCAAGCACTTACAAGATGATACAATGAAACTTTACCCCCAGATAACCTGGGTATCCTGATGTCTCTTCTGGCCATGACAGTCAGGGCAGTGGTCTGGGTGTGTCATGTATGTTGGGAAGTAGGAGAGGCTCAAGGCCTCCATATTGGAGGGAGAGTCCCCGCAGAAGCTAGGGCGTTTGTGTCAGATCAAGATTCTTCCAGATTCTTGAGCAGTGGGCCCTGGAACCCCTAAAGTCCCGAGGATGTTTGGTCTTAAAATTTGCACCCCTGTCTTCCTGTGAGAATTTCACAAAAGCAATTATTTTGCCACCTTGGCAGTTGCCTTCAAGCTGACTGTGGGAAGGGGACTTAGCCCCACCGCTCTCTGAGTACCACTGGGCCTTTGCATAGACTTACCTCACCCCAGGAAGTGCTCCCACACCTCCTTCTCGGCATTGTTTTAGTTTTGGTGTGCACATGATGCTAGGGATTGCACTTAGGAGCTCTGGCACGGTCAGCGGGAGCATCACCAATGCCCTGAAGCCCGAGTTTTTATCTCTTTGTTGCTTCTAACTGCTTAGTCTTTCTGTCTTGGTGTCAATGTCTCCCCTGCCCACCCTATTGGGCTAGGCCTTCTGTGACCTCACAGCCACCTGGGTGCCCCCTAGCACAGCTGGGATCCTGATGGGTTTAAAAGACCAGTTTAGAAACCTCTGTCCCATGCTGGAGCCACAGGCTCTTGTGGAGACAAGGACCTATCTGCTTTGGCCACCTAAACACGTTGTCACAAACATGGCTTAAAACAAGATAGGAGTCCAAAGCTGTGTTTTTTGTGGGTTTTTTTTTTGTTGTTGTTGTTTGTTGTTGTTGTTGTTTTGCTGCTTTTAAAGCAGGGTGTGTCTCTATATAGCCTTGCTAGTCTGAAACCTTCCATCTCTCTGGTGCTGGGATTACAGGTACCCCCCACCAGACCCAGCTCAAAGTGTGTTTTATTGAGCTAAAATAAGGAGCCAGCAGGACTGTTTTCTTGAGGCCTTAAGGGAAAATGCATTTCCTGAAGTCTCAGTTACTTTTCCCTTTGTTGGGACAAATCGCCCTGACAAATGCAACTTAAGGGTAACAAGGTTTACATTGGCTCACAGTTCAAGGATACCGTCCATCACATCAGGGAAGTCATGATGGCAGGGGCTTGAGGCCACTGGTCACAGTGTATCGCCAGTCAGAATGGTGAAAAACCACTTGTGCACTGCTCAGTGTCTTCTCTTTATACAGTACAGGATCCCAGCCTAGAGAATGATGCCACCTTCAGTGGGTGGTTCTTCCCATCTCAGTTAAAGTAACCACTATAAACCCCCACAGGCATCCATAAAGGCCCACCCTCCAAAGTGGTTCTGGATTTCATCAAGTTAACAATTGAACCCTTTAAGCTGAGGGCCTCTCCCTTATCTTCAAAATAGCAGCAGCTGGTGACCTCTTTTGCCACAGCCTTTTGCTTTCAAAGAACCTGGTGATTACATTCAGCCTGCCTGGGTAATCCAGGACAATCTATCAGTTTCAGGAGCCTTAAAGCCCACTCCCATCAGCAGATTTCCACTATGTAAGGTGGGTTTCACAGGTCCTAAAGATTAGGAAATGGGCATCCAGAGGGGCCTTTATTTATTTACTTGTTTATTTATTGTGTATACAATATTCTGTCTGCAGGCCAGAAGAGGGTGCCAGATCTCATTACAGATGGTTGTGAGCCATCACGTGGTTGCTGGGAATTGAACTCAGGACTTGTGGAAGAGCAGTCTGTGCTTTTAACCTCTGAGCCATCTCTCCAGCCCCAGTGGGAGCATTCTTAAACCTACCCTCTCACACCTTCAACACAAGGCCTACCAAATGCAGCTGTCCAGGGCCACCCTTCCAAGGAGTCCTCCCGGACTTCACCCACTGCCCTGCTCGTTGAACATAGGGGCTACCTGCCCAGTACTGGTCCCTACTGTTCTTCAGAGGAGCCATGGCTTAGGCATTTGGGCTCTTAACCTAAACTAGTCCATATTTGTAGCTTCCGTAGCCTCCCTAGTGGTTCTGTGCCCCTGTCACTTCAGACAGACCCATGGCCTCCTTCCATCCTGGCTTGTCATCTGTAAGACTGTCTTCATAGTGTTTATCACTCCCTGATTCACTTCCTCCTTCAGTCTGTTCCTGGGACAGAAACCCTGTCAGGGTGAGACTGTCCTTGCCTCCTGGGTGTACTGTGTCTCCCAAGTGTGTACTAAGTGAGCACAGGGTATATTGTTCACATGGATGTAGATAAATACTCCGCACCTAGTGTTTGGGGGAAGCCCCTAGCTTACAGCATCTGCCATTACTCTGCTGGAAATAAATACTCTTGGGACTGATTTTCAAGCTGCCAAGACAACACCTGCCCGCCAGCTTGCAGAACCCCTAGGTGGTGGAGAGCCTGCTGCTCCTCCCAGCACGAGCCCTTTATAGGCATTCTGCTTGGCTTAACAAAGCATTTTGCCAGTTCTCAAGCATAGTGCCATGCTCACTCACCCTGTGACCTTTCTCTCTAGGAGGACCCTGACAGAGTGCCCCCCATCGATGTCCTCTGGATCAAAGGGGCCCAGGGTGGTGACTACTACTACTCCTTCGGGGGCTGCCACCGCTATGCCGCCTACCAGCAGCTCCAGAGAGAGACCATTCCTGCCAAGCTCGTGCAGTCCACCCTTTCAGACCTGAGGGTGTACCTGGGCGCATCCACTCCAGACTTGCAGTAGAAACCTCCGGGTCACCCCACCCCCTGCACACCAGTGTCATCTTCCAGAGCCCAGAAGACACACATGGCCCCCAGTGAAACTGTAGCAGGGATATGTTCTCTTTATATCTAAGGAGAGAGGTCTGCCTCTTGGTGCCTCTATACTAGCCCCCGGGTCCAGGAATGAGGGGGCCCAGCTCCCCTGTCTGTAAAAAGATCTCACGGCCATGACCCTGAAGGTGTACCAAGAGGAGGAAGTGAGAAAGGAGATGGGCATGGAGACAAGGACTCCGTCCATTTTTATCTTTATGATAGCCTATCACTACATGAACTAGGTACTAGGAAGTAGAGGAAACTCCAGGACACCATGGCTTAAATGAGAGAGGCTTGTTTCCCCCAAAGCCTGAGTCCTGGAACACATGACTCACACAGTATTGTGTCAACTGCTCGGTGAAGGCGGGGCCTCCTCTAGTAACCCTTTGGCCTTGCCCTCATTGCTGCTTACTTCACAAGATGGCTACAAGATGGTCACAAGATCTCTAGGAATCATGTCTGTATCTATCAGTTAGCTATTGCTATATAACAAGCCATTCTCAAACTTAACAGCTAAAAAAAGTATTCATTTACCCATGATTCTGTGGTGAGCCCTGGGGGCTAGGTGCCTTTGGGCAGCTCTGCTGGTATGGCCTGGCCCTGCTCATGATCCTACTGTCAGCTGTCACCTCAGTTGGGGCTGGTTGGGCTGGGATCACATTATTTATTCTTGTGGCATATGTTGGCTGGATTGACTTGGTCATCCTTGTTGCCTCTCTAACGGGTCAGCTCAGGCTTATTCTCAAGGTGGCTTCAGAGTTCCAAGAATGAGAATAATAGTGACTCACTGCTAAGAGTACTGACATGGCAACTCACGACCGTAATCCCAGTTCCAGTTGACCTGACATCTGCTGGCCTCTGCGGGCACCAGACACATGGTACACAGACATACGCACATGCAAGCAATGCGCCCACATACATAGGTTTTGTTTTGTTTTAAGGTGACCAGATTTCTTCAGCCCTTGTGCCAGGACAATGTCACTACTGCTGAGTTCATTCCTCAGATGCAAGGGGTGTGGATGGACACCAGCTCTCAATGGGAGGAACTGTAAAAAACAGCATAGATGAATCTTGGTGGGCCGTGACAGTATTTTCTTGCTCCCACACATACGCACTCCTCACACAAAGGGCCATACCAAGTCTTAGACTTATCTTGGGACCTAGAAGTAGTCATGGCATGGTGTCTCCAAGAGCTGGGTACCCCACCCTCAAAGATGACTCACTAGCAGCATGGGGTGGGCAATGGGACCTTCCAGAGGGGCTTCTGCAAACTGAGGGTCCTGGAGGCCAAGGAGAGGCAGCAGAAACAGAAGAGTGAGAAGGAAGCAGCAGAGTGAGGTGGCCCTTGCTGCTGCCCTGCCCAGAAAGCTTAGTTACTTGTCGTTTTCTGTTTTCCCAGCTCAATAGTGAGGTCAACAGCTTTCTCACCTGCTGAGTGTCCCAGCAAATGAAATTGAAAGGGATAAAATGCAACATGGAACTTGAACTGAATCTTGGGACCAAAAAGTGATGGGGGAACATAGCAGGTCAACCAGGAACTTATTCGGTCTGGGTTTTAGTTATCCTCCATTTTGGGCAATCAAACTGCTAGGGTGGGCTGAGTGAAGACTATATGGGAACTCTTTAATCTCTGCAACTTTTCTGTAAATCTAAAGTCATTCCAAAATAAAAGTTTATTTAATTAAAAAAAACCCGCAATTTAATGGCTTTAGTCCAGTATTTTTGGTTGGGTTTTATGGGCCTTGCCCCGGGTCTGGGGCCTAGAATATGCATTTCTAGATGGTTCTCAGAAACAGGTGGGGGCCCAGGAACACATTTCTAGAAGGTTCTCAAGAGCAGCTACTTCTAAGGGAATGGAGCCAGGACTATGTAACCAGATGAGTAGGTATTTCCCACTCCTGGCAGGAGGGTGGAGGTATGCATGATTCCCCAAGCCGTCAGAGGGGCTCTGCAAGCCCTAACTTTGTGATCAGAGCCAGGAGAACAGAGGATGTCCTGCTGGGCTGAGGTAACCACATTCAGTCTGCTTGCAGACTCGGTTTGGAGGAACCCAACCAGCAGGCCCCACGAGGAGCGAGGGGACAGGGTGGAGGCAAGGGTCATTCAAGAAAAGAGCTGGGAGCCAAGCATGGCCCTTATCTGTAATCCCTGTATTGGAGAGTCTGACACCAGAAGATAAATTCAGGATCAAGACTTTCGTGGGCAGCATAGCGAGTTCCAGGCTTCCCTGAACGATTTAGTAAAATCCTGCCTCCACATGAAAATAGAAAGGCATAGGGAATGTAGCTTAGCAGTAGAGCCTTTGACTGGCATACTGGTTCCATCAGAGAGAGGCCGGACACGGAGAGGGGCGCAATGTGGCTGTCAATTGGTCCTGGGCTGCACTTCCACCCTGCACCAGCAAGTGGCGCTGGTGTCCCGTCCCTAGAACAGAGCTGAGTCTTGGGGACAGCACTGGGTTGGAGGGCATGGTTGAGGGAGGGATTGTCGTGACTGAATGAAGCCTGGGTGGGGCCCTCAGGTGCTGCTCATCCTGCCTGCCCTATACTTGTACCTTAGGGGTTCTGGGTTCCTCTACAGAGGGGGCACTTCCAAGAAGCACTGAGCACCCTCCAAGCTGGGCCATGAGATTCTTGTGAATTTTCTGATATGTGTCCCTTCCCCTGCCCTCAAAAAAGGCAGTGTGTAGGGGTTCTTGAGTCTCCTTAAGGCCCTGGGACCAACCCCTCCATGGTAGATTTAGATTTTAATTTCTCAGTTTTACTAAGATTAGACATTATTTAATGGGTGCATGCCTGTAATCCCATCACCTTGGAGGGTGAGGTAGGAGTGTTACAAGTTTAGGGTAAGCCTAGGCTACATTATGAGGCTGTCCTAAAAAAAAAAGTCCTAAAAAACATTAACAATTTAAATAACTAAACATTTTCAGTTAAAACACTAGGAGCAGGCTGAAGTCCATCCTGGATCCTAGACCTGGCTGTCCCTTTGCATTTTTAGTGCAATGAGTTTTGGCACATGCCCTTCCTGAAGTGTGCTGGACTGCAGAACAAATTCATATACATTCATGCATGTCTAGAACACTTTTGTGCTCTGTGTGTGTGTGTGTGTGTGTGTGTGTGTGTGTGTGTGTGTGTGTGTTTGTGTGGTGTGAGGCCAGAGGTCAATGTTAGGTATCTTCTTCAGTCACTCTCTGGTTTGTTTGTTTGTTTGTTTGTTTGTTTAAGGTTCTTTTTCATTATTTAAAAGTATGTGTATGTGTATCTGTGTGTGCCTATGAGTGTGGGTGCCTGCTGGTCCCCCAGGACCTAGGGTCAGCAGAGATTGTAAGCCTCCTACTGTGTGGATGGGGGGATTGAACTCTGGTCCTCTGGAAGAGCAGTACTTAAGGACTGAGCCATTTCTCCAGTCCCTTACACCTTATTTTTTGAGACAAAGTCTCACTATGTAATTGTTCCAATGCTGTCCCAGTAGAGTCTTTCCCTGAACCTGGCTGGAGTTCACCCATTTGTAGCATGAATTCTAATTGTTCTTAATAATAAAAACTCAGAGTCAGCTATCAGGGATGAAAGCTGAAGGATCAGAGAAGCAAAGCAGCCAGCCACTACAGTCCTTACCTCTACCAATGCTCAACCAAAGGGGCAATCTTTCATTCAGTCTGACTGCATTCTCAGACTGCATCCTCAGACTGACTGCTCAGACTGCCACTGCTCAAATTGCACTGAGCTCCTATTTCCTCTCTGCCCAGCCATAGTCTCCACCTCCCTTGTGCTGGGATTAAAGGCATGTGATTCCAAGTGCTAGGATCAACTTTGTGTGAGTGCTGTTTCTCTTTTAGACTGGATCAATTTCATGTAGCCCAGGGTGGCCTTGAGCTAACAGAGATCGTTCTACCTCTGTTTCCCATTGCCTGGCCTCCATGGCTAACTAGTATGGCTAGCTCTGCACTCTGATCTTCAGGAAAGCTTCATTTGCTATAGCATAAAGTCTGCACTCTGATCTTCAGGCAAGCTTCATTTGCTATAGCATAAACAAAAGTATCACCACACCCATTCAGCTAGGACAGCTGGCCAGCAAGCTCCAATGATCTTCTGCCTCTACTTCCCCAGCAGCACTGGGATTATAGGCATACGTAGCCACGCCCAGCTTTTTAGATGACTTCTTGGGGAATTGAACTCAGGTCCTCATGCTTGCACAGCAAACCTGATCCATCTCTCCAGCCCCAGTTTTGTTCCCCCAGGATTTATGTTTGTTTTATGTGTCTAGGTGCCCACGGAGGCTAGAAGAGGGTATCAATCCACTGGAACTGTATATAAACAGTCGTGAACTGCTGTAAAGGTGGTAGGAATTGAACCCTGGTCCTCCGAGAGAGCAGCTAGTGCTCTTAACCACTGAGCCATCTTTCCAGCACCCCACCCCTTTTCAAAACACTATTTCAGATTGATGTCTCTTGGCACTGGTCACTGCACTGCCCCCACTGGCAGCTGGACTCCTCTCCGGAACTCTCAGGCTGGTGTCTACAATATGGCCTCTTTTTCTGAAGGCCACCCCCCCATCTGTTTTTCCCTTCCATTTTATTTTCTTCATTTCTTTCTATGATTCTCTTTGGTCTCCACTGATGTCTTCCTTGCCCACCAGAATGTAAATCATGGCAGGTCTTCCCTGCTTATCACCCTGAGCCTAGCACTGATAGCAGTCCTAGCACTAGTAGGTGTTCATCAGACAGCTGTTGAGCAAATACATCCCACATGAGGGAGGCCATTCTTTTTTTACCACTGCCTGGTGTTGGGTAAAGGATGTAAGGATGTACCAGCCGCTCTCCTTGGGAGCCCATTGGCTGCTTGTGCAATGTGCGATCCCCACATCCTCTACTGTGTTCTACCAGCTGGACACCTAGAAACTTAAGAGCCTGGTGACACATAGCCTTCTACCTAGTTTCTCCTTATTGGTGACCTTTCCAGAGGAGATGTTCCAAATGCTACCCAGGCAGAGCTTGGGGACTCTTCTTCCAAACTCCAGCCCCTTTTTGGAGCATGATCATGGTTGAGAACAATAAAAAGCTATGAGCCCTTTCCCCACACCAGGCAGCTCACAAGCACCTGTAATTCCAACTCCAGGGGATCTGATGTCCTCTTCTGGCCTCCAAGGGCAACTGTACTCAAGTGCACACACATACAAACATACATATAATAAAAATAAAACACAGTATTTAAAAATAAACTTTGGGCACTTTCTGAGCCTCCCTATGCTTGACAGCTTCCAGGGGCTTTGTGCCCAGCACTAACAGCATGTCTCAGAGAAAGGTACCTATCCGTGCAGAGGTGGGGTGAGGGACTGAGCGGACTCTGGTTGCCAGCTGCTAGGTGAGGATGCTCACCTCCCCGCCATCAGCCTGCAGTTAGGATAACCTCCTGGGTGGTCCCTGCATGTTATCCTGGACCCCAGAGCACCAGCCTTGGCCTGAAAGGAACCTGGGAGATCTCCAAACTTCGTGGTGGGTATACCCACCACACCTGCTTCCAGGTTCGCCCCCTTCCATAGAATAAAGGATGCAACCTATCTCCAACCCCACAGCCAGCCCTAGAGGTGGACAGGACAGACATAATTTTCCTTGTGGCACCGATCGGAAACTGAGTTCCAAAACAAGTAGCCACCTGTCTGATTGCTCCAGCTGGCTCCACCCTATATGAGGGTCCATAGAGGCTCTTGCCCTGGGGCCCCATCCCGAGCCTGACCCCCGGCTTTGCCTGGCAGATGACCTCAGCTGCCGCCAATCCATTGGTTCCAGCTCCGGGGGAGGGAAGAACAAAGCACGCTTTGTGGCCGGCTGTCCCCTCCCCGGCGCAGCCGCCTCCGGGACCCCCTCCGGAACTCCCGGCGACGCCCCCCCAGCCGACAGCCGTGTAATGTCTTCCAGGCGTGGACTCTGCACACAGCCACGAGGCTGCCTGCGGGCTGCCTCCCTGTGTCCCCTAGCCATCTCTGTACTGAAAGCTGGCCCAGGGTGCCAGGCAGGTGTAGCCACCTGACAACTCAATACACCTCGTTAGGGTTACCGTTTGGGGGAGGGAAACACTAGCATTGTTGGTGGTGTCGCTGTGGCCGCTGTTTTGCTTTGTGACTAGTCACTTCGGATGACAGCCCTGGGTTCCCATGTCTGCGCCACTGACTAGCTACCAGTTCTTATGAGCATCATCCCGTTCAGAACAGGAGGAACCACTGACTGGGTGCCTACTATCAATGGCAGTGTGGGGTTTTAAGGCTATCTTCTACCTTTAAGTGTCAGGGTCACCTTGGCAGGGGTAATTTTACCCCTTATTTAACAGAGGAGAAAACCCAATTTCCAGGTGCCCTGGACATAAAGTCTGTTTCCTTGTCTATAAAGGAAGGCTGTGTACAGAATGCTCCCCTCTCCCCACAAGGTGCTTTTGTGTGGTCCTTGCTATCCCTCTTGCTCCTGTCTCAACCTCCTTAGTGCTGGGATTACAGGCATGGATTACCATACCCAGTTTCTCTTGGGTTTTTAGAACTATATTCCCTACCCTTGTCTTAGCCCTGCCTAGATGAGCACACAGATGAAAGCAGGTGTCTGGCCTGAATGGCTCTATCCAGAAGCCCTGACACTCTTAGACTCTTAAAGGAAGCTGCAGCAGCCCCCAGGTCTATAGAAAATATAGAGTCTACCCTGACCCAAAGACCGCTCCCCTAAGTAGCAAGTGTACAGCCGTTTTGTGGCTCTAAGCCGTGGAAGGACATGGCCTGCCTGACTCCACTGAGAGGAATGGGAAGGGAGGCTGAGGCTTAACCCTGAGGAAGCGCCATCATCACCACCCAGGTGATGCCTGGTCCTTTGTGCCAGCAGGCAATAAGTATGATCAGGAGCTAGGTGTTTCTCAAGGTGGAGACAGGGTCTTGTCCATGGCTGGGACTGGATCAAAGGAATATCAAGGCTTGAGCTTCACTCAGCAGCTAGTGCCCAAAGAGTCTCAACCAAACACAGGACACACAGTGGGGCCCAGTTCCCAGGAGCCCAAAAGGTAGGGAAGTAAAGAAATACAGTTCTAAAAACCCAAGAGAAACTGGGCATGGTAATCCATGCCTGTAGTCCCAGCACTAAGGAGGATCAAGAGGCCAGCATGAGCTGCATAGAAACACCCCATCTAAAAATCCCAACCAAACAACCAATCACACAAACAAATAAAAACAAGTGTCACCTTCAAGAGAAAGCCACAGGGTCTTGGAAGGCTTGCAGGTGCCTTGGGGATCACTGATCTTGATTTTCTGATTTGTTTGCTTTTGTTTTAGATAAAAGGAAATGGGAAACAAATGAGAACCCGAGGAATGACTAAATGCTATCCTGGGGTGTGGATGGGTATCCAATGGCCACTCCCTCCCTCCAGATCTAGCTGTGACTGTCCTCTTTTTGCTAGCAAGTATTTCACTGGACCCTGGCCTTTCCTGTAGGACTCTGTCTGGACAGCAGGGCTGCAGAGGAAGCTCCTTGTCCTGTGTCCTCTCCTGTTTTTCTGTATTTAAGCACACACAGTTTCCTGCATTTGTTCTCCAAATGCAATCTTTTGGTCCTCACAATGACACCATGAGGCAGGTGCAATGGCCACCTCTACCTTGCAGATGAAAACCCAAGGGTCACACAGGTGAGGTCCAGGGCTCTGTCCTGGAAGATGTCCCTGGAAGCTCATCTGATCCAACCCCAGGCTAGTGTGTTTCGAAGGCCTATTGCTCTAGGAAATGCCCAATGATTAAAGTAGGGGGCCCTCTGCTTAATTCAGTGTTATCATTCAGGCATTAGCACTGGCCTGCTCTCAGGGACCTAGCAGGACACCTCAGCAGCAGCCAAGATGTAACACTGGGGTGAAAAGCCTAGAGAAGAGCAGGTGAGAGGGTGAGCATTCAGGCTGCTCCCAGGTAGAGGGCTGCAAAAGCTAATCTTGGTTGTCAGCTTGATACACCCAAGAAGAAGGAAACTCAGTTGAGGAGTTGCCTCCATCAGACTGGCCTGTGAGCATGTCTGTGGGGCATTTTCCGATTGATGTAGAATGACTCTGCCCACTGTGGGTGGCACCATCCCCAGCTGCTTAAGAAAGGTGGCTGAATGTGAGAGAAACCAGTAGCCGAGTAAGCAGTGTTTGTTCCTCTGGGGCAAGCTGCTTCTTTGACTTCCTTGGTGGGCTGTAATTTGTAAAGTGAAATAAACCTTTTCCTCCCTAAGGTTTTTTTGTTTGTTTTTGTTTTATTTTTTGTTTTTTTGTTTTGTTTTGTTTTGGTTGTGGTATTTAACATAGAAACAGAAAGCAAACTAGGACAGGGCCCAAAGGCAGGTAAAAGTGCTCACCACCAAGCCTGGTGTAAGTTACATCCTATAAGTTAGATAATGGAAGGAGAAAACAAATTCCAACAAAATGTTCTCTGACCTCCATATGTGTGCCAAAGCATACCCAGGAGTAAATTGTCACATGCAGTCACTGGTGGTTATTATACACACACATGCACACGCACACACAAAGTAGATAGAAAAAAAAAGTTAAAAGCCAAACTTTATTTTTTTTTTCTTTTCGAGACAGGGTTTCTCTGTTTAGCTTTGGAGCCTGTCCTGGAACTTGCTCTGTAGCAGGCTGGCCTCGAACTCACAGAGATCTGCCTGCCTCAGCCTCCCGAGTGCTAGAATTAAAGGTATGCACCATCACCACCCAGCAGAACCAAACATTTTAAAACAGCCACAAACTGCCTGTATGTAGCATCCCTTTTCTAATGTAGGCATGAGATCAATTTGTGCTTCTATTACTGGGTCCATCTAGAAGACATAGGTTTTGTGTATCTTAATTTTTTTTTAAAGATTCTGTTTCCTGTCTGTCCATTAACTACAAACTTCACTGTATGGCAGACATTCTTTGGGACTTTGGCTACCCCCTCAGAACATCTGTACTGCTGTTTAACATTGCAATGGGAATCTGGCTTCTAAGTTTATTTTTTAATTATCTTTTTAAAATTTGTGTGTATATGTGTGTGAGAGAGAAAGAGAGGGAGGAGAGGGAGGGAGGGAGGGAGGGAGGAGGGAGGGAGGGGGGGAGGGAGGGGAGGGAGGGAGGGAGCTTCTGTGCCCCACATGCATGCAGAATCCCGAGGAGTAGAAGAGGGCATCAGATAGCCTTGAACTTCAGTTATACACAATTGTTAGCTGCCATGTGGGTGCTGGGAATTGAACCCGGGTCCTCTGGAAGAACATCTGGTGTCCTTAATGGCTAAGCTGTCTCTCTAGCACCTTGAGTTCTAAATTCAAATGCATATATTTTAAAGTTATTTTTGAGGTACAATTTACATGCAACAAACTGATCTCCTTTTAATTGTGAGAAAACATTTTTGGTTTTGTTTTATCACATTTAGTTAGTTTATGTATATGGGTATTTTGCCTCCATGCATGTCTGTACATCATGTCCATGCCCGCTGCCCATGGGAGGACAGAAGGTGACAGATCCCCTGGAACTGGAGAGTTATAGATGGTTGTGAGCTGCCATGTGCTGGGAATTGAACCCAGGCCCCTTGAAAAGCAGCCAGTGCCTGTCCAGCTCCAAACATTTTGACAGATATATACAGCCATAGAGCCACAGCTGCAATCAAATGCAGAGCATAGAGGTTACCCCAGGAGTCTGTACTGACATAATGTATGGAGGGACATAGCTCAGTAGTAGAGCATTTGTGAGGTTCAGGGTTCAGTTCCCAGCACCCACGTGGCAGCTCACAACTGTCTGTGACTCTAGTTCAGGGGATCGTCCCCTTCTTCCGTTCTCCCATGGGCAGCGGGCATGCACATGGTGTACAGCCATACACGGAGGCAAAATACCCATATATATAAACTAACTAAACAAACTAAATCCAAACAAAAACAAAACTGCTTTCAGATCCTAACAGGACAATGTGTAGAAGCTTAGAGCCCAGATGAGAGAACATAAGAGCTGGAGAGAGCATTGGAGCCACAAACCTTAGATAGGCAACGCCAGGCCAGGGAAGATGGCCCACTGGGTACAAGCTGCACAAGTCTGATGACCTGAGTGGCTTGGTGACAGGCACATAGCAGACCCCCAACAATGATCTACTGACATTGAGTGGAGAGCTATAAAAATGAAAGACAGAAGGCTGGAGGATTAGTGTAACTGGTAAAATGCACGCCACACATGCATGAGGACCTGAATTCCATCCCCTAGGACCCACTTTAAAAAGCTGGGTGGCACACACTTGTAATCCTCACACCAGGGAGAAAGGGATAGGCAGATTCCCAGGGCTTACTGGCCAGCCAGCCTAGGCAAACTGGCAAACCCAAGGCGGGGAGAAACTGTATCCAAGAAACAAGGTTAATGGCCCCTGAGGAACAACACTCCAGGGTTACCTCTGACCTCCACACGAGTATGTACACACATGTGCACAATACCCACCAACACACATACATATGCATACAAACACACGCACATGCACACAAAAGACTCAAACGCCTACATCTTCCTCGCAATACTGAGCTGTTGCTCTAACAGTCTGCCTGTATTAATCAAGGGAGGCTTTCTGGAGGAGGGGGCCTGTGGACAGGAACTTGACACAGGGCATCCCCTTCTACTTAGTGGACAGATAGGGAAACGGAAGCCCAGAGAAGTAATGGAACTTGTTCAAGGACACACAGCAGAGAAACAAGGGCTAGACAGAACCCAGGACTCACACAGCCCCAACCCAACATTTCTCCCAAGCACCAGGTGGGTCCTTGAGCAGCAGGCAAGAGGGACCCTGGAGAGAGACTTCCAGGCAGAGTCTGGAATCCATTTGCCAGGCCAGCAGTGTTTTCCCAGGGAGAAGTGGGAAGCCCTGGCCTGCCCCCTCCCCAACACCATCTGTTCCCTGTTTATTTATTTATACTTAAGTCTCACCCTCCAACCCTGCTGGGGGCACCAAACATAGCAGCATCCCTGCAGAGAGGGGCGAAGGGGACAGAGGGACTGTTAGACCCTGTAGGATCAGAAAGAAGGGGCTCATCCCCAGCGTGGCTGTCCCTGTCATGAAGCCACTGTACCTTATTTCATTCTGGAGGCCACCCTGTGAGTTTGGAAGAGCAGAACCAGCATAGCACGCTGGACAGAGCCTGGCATGGCCACAGTCAGCAGGACTGCTGCCCAGTTCAGTAGCTCTGCGTTTCATTCCACCTCTGCAGAGGCAGCTTGCACATCATTGAGGGCCCACAGCCCCTGTGCCCTCTCCAGGACCCTGGCCTTATGTAGATTAGTGATGCTGGTGCTCCTGGGGTCAAGATGGTGCTCTGACCCTCCTCTTACCAGCAGGGAAGGCACCGCTACACGAAGCATTGGTTTCACCTCTGTTCCCTAGAGGCCACTCTGGTACTGGCTGCCTGCTACAGTAGCACCAAATACAAACTTCAGGAAGCTAACTAAATCCCACTGAAAGTCTATCTGGGAAGAGATCCCAGGCTGCCCCCAGACTTCTCGGTAGTCACCCACTCCAGCCCTCTGCATACAGCCTTCTTCCTCCTGAACTATAAAGCCTGAGTGCCTTCAGCCTTTCCCAGAGACCATCTCCTTGGTTTGAGCCTTCCTTTACTGTGAGTGCACTCTCTGTCCCCGTTGTCCTCTCTGAGGGTACAGTGCCCCCACCCGTCTGTCTTTGTCCTGAGGACTTGGCCTGCTACACAGCCTCTCTTGGAGCCCACGGGAGTCCCTGCCTATTTCACGGAAGCCTGGGTCCCCTCTCCTGTTCCCATCGCCTATTGAACCTTCCTCTCTCACTGACGTTCCTATATTCAGGCAACCCCATCTCAGTGTTCCCTCTGGGCTCAGGCCCCTTTGCACTATACAAAGGGCTAGAATCCCATGGTGCCCTCAAAAGGCTTCTTGGAGTGTCATGGGACATATGGGCAGACCCCTCATTCTGGGGTCCATACTGCCCTTTTGGAGTCATCAGAGCAAACAAATGTCTTCAAGGCGAGGGGGAACTTCAGATGGATTCACTGTGTCTGGGGCCTTCCACAGCTGGGCAGGAAACTGCAATAGGAGTCCTAAGAAGCCAGCAAAGGGGGAGGAGACGTTTGCTGGCCACACCCCACTGCCTGATGGGCCCCTGTGGAGACTACTTTCCTCCTCTTTGTCCTGGGGAAACTGAGGCTTGTGAAGATCTTCCATCCACCAGTCTTGCAGAAAATCTGCACTGGTTTTGAACTTAGGTTTACCCTGTATCCCAGCTACTCTCAGTCAGCTACACACCCAGGCCTTCCAAAGCAATCCTGCAGAAGTCCAATTCAGGTCCTGCATTGTCCAGGCCTGGTGAGGGGGGGGAGCAGGCAGGTGTCCAGGGTGCTCTTGTCTTCCCCTCCTCGGTGCTCGATCTCCCACCACAGTGGGCCCCTGGCCCCCGCATGCTTCCTCATCTGGCCCCCATGTGCACAGGCTGCACCTGAGTACACAGGCTGGCCAATCTGTCTTGGACTGTCAGAGGGTCAATAGGGCTCCCAAGACCATCACAGCAGGGCGTTGGAGGGAAGTCCCTAATGAAAGCCAAAAAGGGGACCTGGAAAGCACAGCCAGGCTAAGGGTGGGCTCCAAGCTGGAGCCCCTGGAAGGCCCAGCTCTCCGTGCTAAGACCTGTGAGCCCTGTGTGTGGAGGTGGGAGGTGGGGAAGCAAGCTGGTTTCCACGCTCATGTTGCCTCTGACCTTGAGGGCCCGTCCTTTACCCTCTGAACTTCAGGTTCTCTCCTCTTGGAAGTGAAGGGCTGCAGCTGTAGCTTAGTGGTGATGTGCTTGTTTATATGTGTGGGGCCTGGACTCCATGCCCAGTGAGGAGCGACAGGGCAAAGGGTGCACTACCGTATGGTAGGTACCACAGGGGGTCCTGAAGGCCTAAGCCAAATGAGAGGTCTCTTTTTAGGTACAAAAAAAGGACTCCAAAATGTGAGCAAAATAAAGCAAGGTATAGGAATATGCTGCATGCAGCCGACCTACAGATATTTTAGCTCACCTATGTACCTAGAGACAGGTGAGGGCCTGGGGGTGTTGGAAGGGGCCTGGCTGGGCAGGGGAGGGAGGTGCACCTGGCTGCATTGTGCTGAACTCTTACTCCTTGCTGGCACTTTCCTTGCTCAGATCACAATGGCATCTCATGTCATTATGAAGCAGGACATATGAGAACTGTTAAGCAGATGCCACCTTCATAACTGATCAAACTGAATGGATCAGAATTGGGACAAAGTAACGCCACATGCCCCACCTCACCCCACCCCCTGCCACACACACACACACACACACACACACACACACACACAGGCTTCCTGCACTGAGTACTAGATCTGAACCTAATCATGAATAAATAACAAAGAATCAACTGATTTGTAGTCTCCAAAAATTGTCAATTGGGGTATGTCTGAAATCCCAGCTATGGGGAGGCAGATCCTAGAGGGCCAGCCTGGGCTACATACCAAGGTACTGTCTCAAAACAAAAAAACAAAACAAAACAAAAAACGAACGACTGAAGTCAACCTTGTAAAAGTGAAAGAAAAGAGAGTCTCCCAGAGAAAGGAGACAAAAGAGATGTTGAAAACAAAATAAATAAAAAAAAATAATAGCCAGGCAGTAGTAGTGCATGCCAGTATTCCCAGAATTCAGAAGGCAGAGGCAGGTGGGTATCTGTGAGTTCAAGGCTAGCCTGGTCTACAGAGATAGTTCTAAGACAGTCAAGGCTGCACAAAGAAACCCTGTTTTAAAAGCAAAAAAGCAAAGCAAAAAAAATTTAAAAGAAATCTATAACACAAAAAATAAATGGCCCAGAGACTGATATTAGGGTACAAGCTTCAAGCTGAAGATCAGAGAAGCAATGTAGCTGGCCACAAACTCTTATCTCTAACTCAGACTGAAAGGCAATCCTGGCTCCACCAAACCTCAGACTGAAATCCCAGACTGCTATGCTCTCCTCAACCGTGGCTAAAGACTCCTGAGACTTCAATGTCTTCCTATCTTCAATGTGTCTGGAGAATGAATGCCAGCTCTGAGGCTTTGCTCCTGTCTGATATACCTCCCTAATGCTGGGATTAAAGGTATGTGATTCCAGATGCTGGGATCAAAGGTATGAGCTCGGTTACTCTTCACTCTTATTTAGACCATAGTAGCCTTGAACTAACAGAGATCTGTCTATCTCTTAATCCTGAGTCCTGGGATCAAAGGTGTGTATCACTATAACTTGAGGCTGACTTTGCTTTCTGAATCATCAGGCAAGTTTTAATAAATCATAAATAATATATCACCACGGAAATCCATCTACCTCTGGATACCGGGTCAGATGTTTCATTGGTTTGTGGTGAGGACATGGGTGAACAAACTGGCAAAGTGTCACATCAGTGTATCACTGCTCAGGCTTTTGTGTCTGTTGTGTGTTCTGTAAGAGTACACCTTTGTTTTCTAGAAAACAGTGTGCATGAGTTAACTTAGAGCTAAGGAACTGTGCAAGAAACTGCAAACACATGCGCCAAGCAGAACAAAGGAGTCCAAGGCCAGCACACAGCAGTTCCTTGTGAAATTTCCTAGCCTTTATGTGTCCCAACATTGTCAAGTAAAAGCCAATTGTGGATGTGTCCATTTGGTACAACTAAAATTCAGTATGCATGGGTGACATCCTGAGTCCTTATCACATGTAGCTGCATCCAATCCTGACAATCACCGCTCCCTTTTTGTGGATGACACACAGAGGCTGAGTAAATTGCCCGAAGTCACATAGCTGGAAGAGGTAATGCCCACAGATAACGATAATGGTGGTGGTGATGACAGGAGTAGTGGTGATGGTGGTGTGGAGGTGTGGCGGTTTGGCGGTGTGGCAGTGTGGCAGTGTGGCGGTGTGGCGGTGTGGATAATAGTTGTTGTGGGATATTTATACACTGTGTGAAAATGTATTGCTGTGATTGGTATAATAAAAACTGAATGGCCAATAGCCAGGCAGGAGGTATAGGTGGGATTTCCGGAGAGAGACGGGTAGAGGACAGGGAATCTAGGCATGCAGGAGGTGCCAGGAGACCCAGAAAGGAAACAGGAGGTACAAGATGGAAGAGAGGTAATGCCATGTGATAGAGCATAGATTAATATAAATAGGTTAATTTAAGTTATTAAGACCTATGGGCTGGAGAGATGGCTCAGAGGTTAAGAGCACTGGCTGCTCTTCCAGAGGACCTGAGTTCAATTCCCAGCAACCACATGGTGGCTCACAACCATCTGTAGTGAGATCTGGAGCCCTCTTCTGATGTTCAGGTGTTCATGCAGACAGAGTATTGGTATACATTAAAAAGAAGCTATGAGATAGTTACGAATGAGTCTAAGCTATAGGCCAAGCTTTTATAATTAGTAAGAAGTCCTCATGCTATTATTTGGGAACTAGATGGTGGAACAGAGAAAGACTCATTACAAGTAGTGGCGGTGGTGGTGATGTTGACTAATTGTGGTGATGGTGATGATGGTGATGATGGTGATGATGGTGGTGGTGATGGTGATGATGGTGGTGATGATGGTGGTGATGGTGGTGGTGATGGTGGTGATGGTGGTGGTGATGGTGGTGATGGTGGTGGTGATGGTGGTGATGGTGGTGGTGATGGGTGGTGTGGTGATGTGGTGATGATGGTGGTGATGGTGGTGATGTGGTGTGATGGTGGTGGTGATGGTGATGATGTGCGTGATGGTGGTGATGGTGGTGATGGTGGTGATGTGTGGTGGTGGTGGTGGTGGTGGTGGTGGTGGTGGTGGTGGTGGTTGATGGTGCTGATGCTTGTTAGCAGCGTGATTCCTGGAATGAGACCCTCATAGATGGGCTCATTTATAATCCCTCATGAAAGTATTGGGGAGTCCTCAAAACCCCACCTGATTACATTCCCTCCTGTCACATCAGCCACACATGGCCTCAGCAGCAGCTGAAACAGAGGAGGAAGGGAAGGCTCACTAAGGGGAGGACTCCAACAAGACAGCTTTGGAGGTTATCGCCCTGCCATTGTGGGTCTTTCTGTGATGCAGCTTCCAGAGTCACCTGCGTGGAGAGTAACCTGCACTCACATGCACAACCACCCCCCCCACCATATACACACAATTAAAAGTAAAATGAATCTTTTTTGTTAAAGACAGGGTCTCTGAGTTACATAAACTCTGGCTGCCCTGGAACTTACTCTGTAAACCAGGCTGGCCTCAAACTCACAGAGGTCCTCCTGCCTCTGCCTCCCAAGTGCTGGGACTAATGGTATGAGCCAACACACCCTAAAGCAAATCTTTTAAAAAAAGAGAAAAAATTAAATGAAGACACGAGTTTTGAAAAGAAACTTAGTTCATGACAGATAATCACTGTTGAAACCTGTCTGTCCCTGCTGTGTTCTGTTTATCTCTCCTTATATTGACAGTTGCTCCTGGGTTTCTATATGAGATAATTTCAGATCCTCTGGGGTGGCTTAAGTCTCATAAGTCTCTGGCATTTGGATACTTATTCATTAGTTGGTGGCTGTTGGGGAGTAATTAGGAGGTGCGGCCTTGCGGGAAGAAGTGTGTTGCTAATGTGGGCCTCAAGCTTTCAAACATTCTTGCCATTCCCGGTGTGCTCTCTGCTTCCTGCTTGTGGCTTGAGGTGTGAGCTCTCAGCTGCTACTCCATCCACCTCTGCTTTACCATCACAGACTGGACACTAGCCCTCTGGAACCATCAGACCCAAATACACTTTCCTTCCTGTAAGTCACCTTTGTCATGGTGTTTTGCCACAGAAACAGAAAAGTATCTAATACAATCCTCGAGTGAAGCAAACTGCAAGTATGTTCAAGTCCCTTATATAAAGTTACTTATTGTTGGCATAGAACCTGGGCACATCCTCCCATCTGCTGGAGAAAGTACCCCAGGCCTCCTGCCTGCCACCTGCTGGACAGGTGCTCCACCTGGTGACATCTCCAGCCCTTCCTATGTGCTTCAGATCACCCCTAGTATCCACTGTAACAGAACAGTGCGAACAGTTGTCACATTGTATTGTTTAGGGAACAGCAACAAGGAAGCAAGTTTGCATATGCTAAGGACAGAAGCAAATTTTGAGGGAATATTTCCTATTTGCAGTTGAAGCCACACATAAGGGAAGCTGCCTGTACTGCTTTTATTATATTTTTATTATAATTTTTAGATTTATTTATGTGTTTTGACTGTATGTATACACGCACACACATGTGGTGATGGTGGTGGTGGTGGAGGTGGTGGTGGTGGTGGTGGTGTGTGTGTGTGTCTGTGTGTCTGTGTGTGTGTGTGTGTGTGTGTGTGTGTGTGTGTGATGTGCAGTTCAGAAGAGGGTGTCAGATTCCCTGCAACAGTAGTTACAGATGGCTGTGAGCTGCTGTGTGGGTGCTAGCAACTGAACCCAGGTCCTCTGCAAGAGCAGCAAGTACTTTTAATCACTGAGCCATCTCTCCAGTTCCACCACATTTCTTCCTAACCTAGCTCCCCTCCCATGTTCAGGGAGCTGTATGAGGTCTCAAGTATGTTTCGGGGGCATACAATAAATGTCCTGCTGCTTTCTATGTTTCTAGTTTGTATGTATGCTCATGTTCACATGGGCTTGGGTGTGCATGTGTGTGCAGGTGAATGCATACACTTGGTCCAACACTGCACTCCACTCATCCCCAGGTGTGGGCTTGCTGGGGGCATGGAAGTAAGTTTCTGTGGCTACACTGAAATTTATATAAATGTCCTTGTTCCCCTAGGAGCATATATAATCTGAGGTTTCCAGTCCCCCTCTCCCGGGGTCTCTCATAAACATCTGGTTCAACCCATCGCTGTGATCCTTACTGTTAATTAACTGGTATCTACTGTTTGCTCTCTGGGCACCAAGAATTTTCTCTGTGGTTCCTATCCCTCAATGGCCCTCATGATTGGTGGCCTGTGTGAAGATCCTTAGCTGCGCTTAGCCCCCTGTGCCTCTGCCCACTCACAGGTTCCCGGAGCCTCTCTGTTCACCAAGATTTTGGTGTTCAGACTCTACAGCCAATCCTTCCATCAGCCCCATTTCACCAAGAAGCAACAGAGACGTGGCACTCTGTTCCAGGCCGGGCACAGCTCTTCCCCAGAGGTCTGTCTGCCTCACTCCCTCAGCAACTCCCGGATGTTGCCATTATAAGAAAACTAATTTACAACACAGGAAGGAGCCAGTCCAGCCTCATTGGGGCTTTGGACAGGGCTCTTGGGCAGTTGCCTGGAGATCCTGTTTATGGGCAAGGCTGGAGACATAGAGCAGAAAAGAGGGAAGCATTGGTGATGCCTGGGTGTGTGGCTTCAAAGGCTTCCCAGCCTCTCCCATCCTCAGGGCCCTCAATGCTGCCCCTTCCATGGAGTGTCCCTCAATCCTGGCCATATCAGACAAATCCACCTCCCCACACAGAGGGCAGAAAAGACACCAGCCTACCTTGGGCTCCTGCAGTTTATCTTTTACTCAGGGGAGGGTAAGATATGAATAGGTGAAGAGTCCCACCATGTACCGCTGGCTTTTTAGGATAGAAAGGATGACGTAGAGCCGAGGGAAGAAATAATAGATATGTAAATAAAACATGTCATGTCTTAGTCAGTTAAGGGCCATGGGGTTAAATACAACAAACAGAAGGCAACCTGGATATTTGTAAGAGGAGGGACTGGGCCAGGAGACACTTGAACAGAACTTCCATGCCATGGAGCACTGTCTACAACAAGTCCATGGGTCTTGAGCAGAGCAGTGTGGGTGGTAAACACCGGCAAGCAGAAAGAGAGGAACACAGGACAGAGGCACAGTGGGACAGGATAGGGGACCATTGCCCAGGGCCAGGAGCCGTGCATGGTCAGGATCTGGCTGTGGCTCCAGTGAGCTAGGAACCAAAGGAGAGTTTCTTGTGGGGGCAGGGCATGCCTGTTCCCTGCTTTCACAGGACTTCTGTGGCCTCCATGTCAGCAACACACTGAACAGTGAGGGTGTACAATAGGGAACCACAAACCACCTGGGCTACAGGAATCCTCATTGGAGATGCAGGGAGCAGGTCTCCATGGTAGCAGTGACTACAGAAAAAGTTACCCCTAACCTCAGCATCTCAATATGACACCAATTTCATCAGCTCATGAGTTCAGGCTGGGCAGAGCAAGGATGGAGCTGTCATAACCTTATAGGATCTTGGACCCCAAAGGCTGGGATAAGAGTCTACAGGTGACAGTTACAATTATCAGGAACTTTGGAACCAGATGATTTATCAAACAAAACTAATGACAGGGGTACTCCATGCAGCCATGCCAGTGGCCTGGGCACCCTCAGAACACTTGACCTTTCTACAGCCCTGTACTCTGAGAATTGGACATTCAGGGAACCACCTCAAACGTCATATCATCACTTCTGCCCCTTTGTATTGGTCAAAGGCAGCAAAGTTACCCAAACTCAAGTGGAGTGGACACAGACAGACACCCACACACGCCCACACACTTCTCTAGGGAGAGTACCTTCTTTTTTAAAAATATTTATTCTTACTCTATGTACATTGGTATTTTGCCTGCACGTATGTCTATATGAGGGTGTCTTAGTGTTATAGACAGTTGTTAGTTCCCATGTGGGTGCTGGGAATTGAACCCTGGTCCTCTGGAAGAATAGTCAGTGCTCTTAACCTCTGAGCCATCTCTCCAGCCCCAAGAGACTGCCTTCTAAAAGTATCAGAAACACTTTGAGACAAACTGAAGGCGGCTGTGTGGGACGGTGCTGGAGGTATGGCATGGGCTGTTTCTGCTTACAGGCCTCAGAGACCAGTAGCCAACTGGTCAACCAGAAGCCCCATCTCAGGAGTGTAGGCAGCCCACCTGGTGAGCCAAAGCAGGCTTGTTGGAGGATGTGAGCACAAACTACATCTTGAATGAAAATGTCCTGGGGTACAGAGACTGGGAGTCCACACGCTAGGAAACGGGAGAGGGGAAGGTGGCAGGCCCTGGCACCTGCTGTCTGGCTTGGAGTTCTGCATTGCTCTTTACAGTGGGTGACATGGGCAGATCACCTCAGCCATGTGCAATAGGGTGACACTTGCATTATCTTTTCAGATGGGAAATGCCTGCTAGACAGAAAGAGTATTACCCTTGGCTCTGCACAGAGGACATGGGACAGAGACGCTTGCGGCTTAGAAGAGGCACCTGAGTGAAGCACAGGCCAGTGACCTGTAACAACTCCTCCCTGTCCCAGCTCTTAGAACAGATAAGGAAGGGTCACTTCTTCCTTGTACCCTCTTGCTCTGTCTCCTCAGGAATCCTAGGTGGTCTGTGGAAGAGATCACTCACCGGGAATTGGAACCTCAAAGATACTCTGATAGATTCCCTGGCAGCTGTACCCCACCCCCAGCCTGGGCTCTCCACAGCCCCTTTAGCGGGAATTCCTCAGTCCAGCATGGAGTTCCGGTGGATTTTATGGGCCAGCCACAAGCAGACAAATGGAGAAGAAAAACATCCCCCTGGAGCCCACTCGCCTCTCAGAACCTGACTTCCGCTCAGCCGGAAGGAGGCTGGGCTGTTTTAACCCTATGTGGGAGGTGACCTCAGAGATGGATTCAAGACCCTCCCTGCCCCCATCCTAAACTGACAGTGGTCTTTCCCAACGCTCAGCTTTCCCCTAAGCATTTGGCAAATCTGTCTCAAAGGTTGGGGAGATGTCGTGGAGGATGAGGAAACCTGCCACCGAGCCTGACAACCCGAGTTTGATTCCTACAACATACATGGTGAAGGCAAGAACTGACTCCTGCAAGCAGTCTTCTGACCTCCATACAGGCATGATGGCATGCATGCCACAACCTCCCAATAAACAAACAAACAAATAAAAATTTAAAGGCCCCAGAACCCTATTTGTGATCACAGCACCTCTACTTATTGGGAAGTTTAGTTTGCCCAACTAGCAGCCAACTGTCCTATGAGAGGACCTGTCCGAGGCAAGTGTACAATATGTGAGAGGCGTTAAGTAAGGCAGACCAGCAGGGCTTTGCGCTACGCAGGAGTTGGAGATCCAGCTGGGCCTGTCTGGTTGGGAAGATCTTAATCCTGGCTCTGCAGCCAGGGCTGTCTCTCTGAAACTGGCTACAAGAGAGAGTGTGCCATTGGTGGTTGGGAGCAGGAAGCATGCCGGGCATACACACTGCTGGTACTTGACACATAACAGCCATTGTCACTGTTGTTGTCCTTCTTGCTCAAACCTAGCAGGGAGACCCCAGCACCCACATTTCGCAAATGGCACAAGCTCCCTTACTTGCCCTGTGCCCTGTTAGACCCCCGGAAAACTCAGGTATCCGGGGTCCCAGGCCACGACCTAGGTCACCCCAATCACCAGGCGGATTCGAGAGCTTGACAAAAACTGCATGAGGCTTTATTGTAATTTAACGAGCTAACCCCCTATTAGCTCGGGTCTTTCACCCACCAGTCATGGCAGATGGCTAGCAAAGACTCTGAGAAGCCACAGGACCGAGATCTTATAGGGCAGCATAAGGGGAGTGTCTAGGGGTACGCACAATAGTGAGCACAGGCTCACTATTGGTGTGCCTCCAGCCTTGGAGGGTTTGCCCTGTGTTGATTGGCCAACTGGTTGTTATGACCCATAGGCCCTCCCAGGGTGGTTGCTATGCTTTGCGTCATTGCTGTGTACTTGTCCCTAAAGTACACCCGGGGTCATAAAGCATAGCGCCACCAGCTAACTTCTGATTGGTTCCTTGTGAGGAGGCAGGCATCTGACTTTCTAGTGTCCAGAACAAGGTCATACAAGCACATGTTCGGCCTCTATGACTGCCGAAAGGGGAGCTGGTCCCTTCAGCCCCACTTTCCTACTTACCAAGCAAGACTTTTGAGTACTGAGCATATTAAATTCCAGTCCGTCCCTACAGGCTCTGTGCAAGAGAAACTTGTCTGAACTCCACAGCAACACTAACGAGAGTGTCAGTCGGGAGAGAAGTCAGGGGTGGTGATATCGTGAGTCACCTAAGCTCAGCTTTCAGTCTGTCACAGTGTCTATTTCATACCGCATTTTCCCATCTGTTGTGCTTTGGGGCTGTGACTTCACTGTTTAAAATGACCCTTTGTGTAGCATACATAGCATCTAGTCTAATGTCCCTTTCCTCAAAAAGATATGTGTGTTAATTCAGTTTTGTTCAAGTGTGAGGCACGGTGTCACAGTGAATTCAATGACTCAGCAGAGGTCCCCATCACCAGGGAATTGACTACTGACGAGACTAGCATGCTCCTGGGAGCAAGTGCTGAACTCAAAAGCCATTGCTTCAGGGGAGATGCACATGTATACATGTGTACATGTGGTTTCATCAGGGTTGCTTACAGGGGCATATGTGAGAGGCTATCTAGCCGAGAACAGCAGCTGATGAAAGGCTACACCACCGAGGAAAACGTCCCTCCCTTCCCCAACGACCTTATCTGTCAGGAGATGTGGGACTTTGTGAGCCCCTCCCCACTCTACGGTGGGCTATTGGTTGAGCCAATCTTGTACTTGTGTGCAGGTGATCACAGCTGCTGTGGATTCAAGAGTGTAATGGCCATGGCAGGCTTGGAAGACATCGTTCTACAACATTCCTCACCTTCCTCTGGCTCTTAGCATTCTTTCTGCCAACCCTCTTCCATGATGTTCCCCGGGCTTCAGAGGGCAGACCTCAGATCTTCATAGGCAGAGTGGAGGTGTCATGTTTTTAAGTTACTACACCTGCCACCAGCTGGAATCCTGGCTGAGCTCCCTGATGCCTCAAGACCAAATCCTATTCTGGAGCATGATGGTGATGGCCACACCCAGTCTCCAGAATGTTGGGAATGGAGTGACACCCAATCTACAACAGTTGGTTCAGTGCCTGGCGCAGTGTGCGGCAACTGGTAACGGCATCATCCATTGTTCATTATAACCCCTGAATGTATCGGCAATGGCTTGTTTTCGGCTACATGTAACAGAAACCTTGTCCTGAATATCCCTTTGCAGTATGTGAAGATACGTCACTGTGATTAGTTTAATAAAAAGCTGAGCATCCAATACTAGGCAGGATTTCCAGGCACAGAGGACGCTGCGAAGAAGAAAGGCAGAGGCATGGAGAGAAGCCAGCCAGATGGGGCACAGATTGAACACACAAAATGAGACAGAGGTAAAAGCCACGTGGTAGAACATAGATGAATAAAAATATGGGTTAATTTAAGTTATAAGAGCTAGTCAGAAACAAGCCTAAACTATTGGCTGAGCTTTCGTAATTAATAAGAAGTCTCCTTGTGGTTATTTAGGAGCTGGCTAGTGGGACAGAAAAAAATCCAACTACACCTTCTATAACTGGTTCACCAAATAGGAACATTTATTTATTTATTTATTTATTTATTTATTTATTTATTTATTTATTTATTTTTGTGAAGCCAGAGACTACTGTGGCTGTTTAAAGAATCAACAGAGGCCCAACTGCCCCATCCTTGGCATGGGACTTCAGTTCTCCAAGCCTCAAGCCGGCTGCTGTGTGTCCCAGAATTCATCTCCATTCCAGGCAGGAAGAAAGGAAGGGTAAAAGCCAGAACTCTACTCAGGAGTCTCTAGTCTCTGTAATTTCATTTGGGGAAGTGGCCCTCCTCAGGAATCTCTCTCCTCATCTCACTGGCCACACTGAGCCCCACAGCCACCCCTAGCTGGGAGGCAGGCTGACAAGGGGAGTATTTCCAGCCAGGCTGCTGTCACCCTGGACACACTGGGGTTCTGTTGAAGAACTGTGACTGAGGTGAGGTGAGAGTGTAGCATCAGTGCGCCCCACCCGACCACAGCCTACAAACATACCTTTCATGCCAGACTACCATGGACCACGTAGGGTAGACTGAAATGCTTTTGTGTCATTAAGCACCCTCACCTAATATAACCCCTACGTTGCACCCAGACCACTTCTCACAGGAAGTCTTCCCAGATTTCACTAGGTCTCAAATCTCACCCATGTAAGCTTTCATTTCTATGACAAAAATACCTGGAATTAACAACTGAGAAGGATGACATTTGGATTCTGGGTTTTGGAGGTTTCTGTCTATCTATGCCTACTGGAACTTTCTTTCTTTCTTTCTTTCTTTCTTTCTTTCTTTCTTTTTTTTTTTTTTTTGACCTATGATGAGGGTGAAACATTGTAGCCAGTCAGAATCACTCACTTCATGGCAGCCAAGAAGCAGAGAAAGACCCAGAAAATGACAGGGTCATGGGACATCCTTTTAGGCATGATCAAAGTCATCCACTGCCTCCAATCTGGCCCCACCTGTTGGTTTCCACATCCTCCCAGCAATGCCATCAAGTTACACACCTGTCAATGGAGTCAGAGTCCTCATTAGCCAACCGTTGCCCCCAGGGCCGCTAGTTGGCAGAAAATGTCTTTATATAGGAACCTTTAGGGGATATTAAAGCTGTAAGCCTCTCTGAAATCCTCCTGCCCAAGCTGGCCAAACCCTAGACAAGTGCCCTGCCACTGAGCCATACCCCAGCCTTTGCTGTCCGCTTGACTTCTCACACCATCTTGATGCCTCCATCTCATTTATAAGTGGTGTCAAGGCCAACCCCAGCTAGCTAGGTATCTAGGTGGGCTGAACCATCGGTGCTTTCTTCTCCTGGATAGCCATTAGCAACAGCCTGACATTTCCCATGGTGGCACCAGCCTTCTGTCCATACCTGTGGAGTTCTTTTGAGGAGGGATTATTGAGACAGGGTTTCTCCATGTAGCCCTGGCTGTCCTGGAACTCCTCTGGAGACCAGGCTGTCCTCGAACTCACAGAGATCATCCTGCCTCTGCCTTTCGAGTGCTGGGATTAAAGGTGTGTGCCACCAACGCCCAACTATTCCTATGATGTTCTATTCTGTCCCCAAACTTGCATCTTCTGCAGGACAAAATCAAATCATAGATGATGATCCGGCCCACTGTCCCTGGGGCAGAGCTTGTGTGCATCTGAGCTTGAATTGCCTGTCCCCTCTGTGAACAACGTACTGATGGCAATTCTAGTCTCTCTTAGATATATAGCCCTAGCAAGATACACAGCCTTCTGGTTCCCTAGTCTACTCATTTGCAAGATGACATGTTAATATTCAGCTCACAAGGCTACTGTGAGGAATGAAGGAGAGAACACGTCATTGCTAAGGAGAATGCCTGGCATGTGGCAAGATCTTCATAATATGATCTAAGGGCTGAGGATATGAGTCAGCTGGTAGAATGCTTGTCTGAAACGCATGATCCCCAGCATCATACGAAACTGAGCACAGTGGCTACACATCTGTAATCTTGGCTTTTGGATAATGGAGGCAGGAGGGTCAGAAGTTCAAGGTCACCTTGGCTACATAGAAAGTTCAAGGCCAGCTGTGGCTATATCAAACTGTGTCACATATGTATGTTATTCCAATATACAAAGCAAGAGAAGATCACCCTCTGTCCAGATTCTTCGTTTGTTCACTTTCTGGCTGTGTGACTTTAAGGAAACCCTGTGGGGACTAAATAACACACAGGGAGTTACTGGGTGTCTGGCTGTTGCAAACTGCATTCCTAAACTCACATAACCCTCACAACCACAAGATAGCTTTAATGAGGTCCCTATTCTACAGGTAGAAAAACCGAGATGCAGATTTCTTTTTCTTTTCTTTCTTTCTTCCTTTTTTTTTTTTTTTTTCTTTCTAGACAGGGTTTCTCTGTGTAGCTTTGGAGACTGTCCTGGACTATGAACTAGGTTCATCGACCAAGCTGGCCTCGAACTCACAGAGCTCTGCCTGCCTCTGCTTGAGTGCTGGGATTAAAGGCATGCACCACCACCTCTCGGCTTTGAGATGCAGATTTTTGAGTTCACGCAGTGAACTTGGCCGTGTTATGTTACATCATCCCAGGAGTGGGCATCTCTTCTAGCTGGCTGCATCCTTATCTCCCACAATCCATTCTTGTTTTCTTCTTTACTAATAGCAACCCAATACTCACCTGCATGTGTGGTCCCCAGCAGTAAAGACTATTTTCATCCAAGTTTAGTCAAACCGCAAGATTACGCTAGTGGCATGTGAGCAGAAGTGAGGCTGAAACTCCCAGACAAGTGTTCTCGAAGGGTAAGGTGTCCTCCACCTTCTGCCTTTTGCTAACTCTGCCCCTGCCTCCCACACACACCCTGGTTGAAATGCAGACGGCATGGATTCAGCAGTCATTCTGACCCATGAAGCAGTTTAGGGAGTGGAAGTCACATAAAATAGAGCAGAGAGGCGGCAACATGTCCTGCTTTATTGACTGAGCACTACAGAAGAAAACACCTTAAACCCACACGACTGCAGCACCAGTGCTGTTTTCCAGCTGTGCACTGGGCCTGGTCAGCGGCCAGGTTGTGTAGTCACAAAACTTCCATACTGCTTGACCCTACACAGTGGTGCTGCTGTTCTCTGTGATAGCTCTGACATCCCCGTCACATATGCCAGGAGAAGGGATTAAAACATGCAGCTAAAGCAGTCGTTGTTATTATTTCTCTCTCCTTCTAGCCTTTGTTGATTATCTTCATTGCTTGTTAGGAATTCTGCAGCTAAGCACTTCAGGGTCCAGGTTGGAGAAATGGCTCAGTTCACGAGAAGCTGAGTCTGATTCCCGAAACCCACATTTAAAAGGCTAGATGTGGGTCTGGAAATTGGCTCACTAGATACGAACCCTGGCGGTGGTGGCACACACCTTTAATCTCAGCCTTCGGCAGGCAGAGGCAGGTGGATTCTCTGTGAGTTCGAGTTCAGCCTGGTCTACAAAGTGAGTTCCAGGACAGCTAGAGCTGTTATACAGAGAAACCCTGTCTTGAAAAACAAAAACAAAAAAACAAACCCCAGAGCACCAGCTGCTCTAGCAGAGAATCTGGGTTTGATTTCAAGCACTCACAGTCACCTGTCACTCCATTCCCAAGGCATCTGATACCCTCTTCTACCCTCTGACAGCACCAGGTATGTATGTGGTACAGACATACATGCAGACAAAACACCCATACAAATAAAATTAAAATAAAAATTTGAGTGTGATGGTACACTTGAAATCCCAGTGCTGAGAACAAAGACAGGAGATCCCAGTGGCAATCAAGCTGATAGTCAAATGAACCACCACAGCAACCATGTAGGTTGGAATTTGTAGCCTCTTCATTCATTAATTTATTCGTTAATATGCTCATTATTGCTCAGCCTGGAGTGCTGTCCTGCATTCCCCTCCTTGACAATGCACCATCTGCTGAGGAAGAAAGCCAGAGATGGAGGACAAGCCTGTCTGGCACCCATTTCTCTCTCATGAGGAAGTTGGCTAGTTCTAAGAGCCAGGGGTAAAGTGGACCCCACGTTTTGCTGAGGGGCATGTGGTTTGAGACAGGCATCACATGGTAGAGTCCATGTCCTGAGGCTCAGTGTGGGGGCCCTTTGTGCCCCCAGCCATGCTGGACTGGTGTGAACACCTCAGAATCACACACATGAACACAGTCACACATAAACACATACAAAAACATGTGCATAAGCACACACACACACATACATATATATACATATGCACATAAGCACACATGAATACATACATGTACACACACATACAGATGTCACTGAGTCATGTGCCAGAAGTTCACTTCCCTTTGCTTCAGGAGAAGCCAGAGGAAGCCAGGATCTACCACTAAGGATGGCAGCCTGGTGATGAATGCTCACCACACATGCCTAGCAGCAATGGGCTTGTGTGAGACTCTGCACACAGAACAGTGGCAAGGAAATAAACTCAAACAAAAGGAACTCCTCCAAGAAGCTGATCTATGGAAAATACCATCTGCCGTTTGACCCACTCACACAATCAGCACCATAAGTAATTGATAAGGACACATATGAATCCAGAGTACGTATGCTTCAAAAATATTATGTGGGGCTCAGTGGGTTATGTTGAAAGAGAAAGGAAACAAAGTTGGAGTAGGTGGGGTGAATCTGGAGGAACTGGGGGAAGGTGGAGAGTGCATAGGCTCAAAAAACACTGGATGCATGTATGAAAGTCTAAAATAAATAAATATGTGTAGTTTGTTCTAGAACTCGCTTTGTAGACTAGGCTGGCCTTGAACTCAGAGATCTGCCTGCCTCTACTTCCCGAGTTCTGAAATTAAACATGTGCACCACCATCACCTGGCAAAACATTATAATTAATAAAAATAGTCAAGTGGGCATCTAAGTGGGGATCGGAATGAAGAAAGAGAACTCATGAAGGGCCAGAAGATGCTGTACCAGGGTGGGGTGGAGCCACAAGCGGACTTCAATGAGAAGCTACACTAAGTCCAGAGGCTACATAGTTGGTGCCTCTGAACAAATGCAAGAGCTTCCATGGCTCAGAAAGCCAGGCTATGCTCAAGCAGGGAGATGGGCCAGCTGCTGCTCCACTGGCCTGGAATCTTCTTTCTCTTACTGAGTGGTCTCCAGTCAGCCCTCACATCTACTGGCTTGCCTCAGATGCTCTGGAGTCAGACCAACCTGAGCTTCTGCTCTAGCTGGCTAGTTGATCCCAGGCAAGTCACCCATTCTTCCTTGATGAACCTCAGTTTCTCTGTCTATGAAATGGGAAGAGTGAGGCAGCAATGGGCAGAAAGTATAATGAGCAAAATCTGTAAAGTCTCTCTCCTATGGAGGTTTTATTACAGCGGAGACAGATAGGGGGAGAATGTGTTTACAGTTGCATCTCTAGCTTCCCAAACTGTGAATACATAGCAATGCAGTTGCAGTATCTTCCCATTGCTATGATTAAAATACTCTATGAAGACAACTTAAGAGGTCAAGGGTTGACTTCAGCTTACAGTTTAAGGTAACTGGCTGTCACCGCAGAGGAAAAACAGCAAGAGGAGCTTGAGCAGCCAATCACATTGTATCCATAGTAAAGAAGCAGAGAGCAGGGATGGACACATGCTTGCTAGTCTTCAGCTCCCTCCTTTTCATTGGTCCAGGTCCCAGACCATGAAATGGTGTCACTCACATTCAGGGTCTTCACACTTCTATACACCCAATTAAGAAAAATGATCATAGGCATCCTCAGAGGTCCATTCCCTAATGATTCTAGACTTTGTCAAGTTGAGAATCAATACCAGCCATCAGTCACTGAGCATCCTTAGACTGTGATTTCCATTTATCATTAGAAGATCAGACAGAGAGGAAGGGTTGGGCTACTGGCAGGTGAGAGGGACAGTCACTGCTATAGCCCTGGCAGTCAGAGAAGGGCTCTGAAAGAGATGAGATTGGGGCGGGGGTGAGGGGATCACCTGCAGGTATGTCTGGAGACAATGGGCTCCTGGAATAGAGAAGCCAGTGTGGTTGGAGCAGAATGAAGAACGGAAAGGAGATGAGGCTGTCATACAGATGGGCCAAGAATACAGCAGAAGCTCTGGTGCCTTCCTGGTGACAAGTTTCGGAAGAGCAGACACCCCTTGATCCTTCTAAGTCATGGGCAAAATAATACAGACTCACTTCCGGTGAAGTGAGTCTTATTTAGCTCTTACTGAATGCCAGGCCTTGATTTCTTGGCATAGGATCTAGGCACTGTCACTGGCCCTAAGAATGGGAGATATCCTTAACTCCGTTTTCTAGAACAGCAAAAATAAGACCCCAAGAAGCCGCTGGCCTTGAACTGAAGCCAGATTTCTTTGATGCCAGACCCTGGCTGGCTCTGACCATATTGTCCTGAAATTCTTTGTTTACAGCTCTCTTTCCTCTGCTGCAGCCAGCCACTCCGTCTCATTCATAGTTTTATTTTACTTCCAAAGTCCCTTGTGTCCAAACCTGCTCAAAGAGCAACTGAATGAATGAGCCTTCGGGGGCGGGCTCCTCCTGCCTCTTAGGCATCTCCAGTTTGGATCGGGGAATTGGGAGGGGGCTGGACAGGAATTCCAAGCCTCCAGAGGGTCAGGAGCAGAGGGGAGGGGGAAACCGGGAGAAAGCGAAAGTAAAGGGAGCAGGGAGCCCCTGCGAGGAGGCGCGGACAGGGGAGGAAATCTCCCGGTCAGTAATAATTCATGGTCTCAGGAAGCAGCCACGGCTGGAGCGCTGGAGCTGCTTATGCGACTGGCCCTGTGGGGAGGGGCCCGAGGAGGCGCCTCACGAAAGCCCAGCCTGGCTGGGTCACGGTCAAATGGTATGGGGGTGGGGAACCAGGTGTGGGGGACAGACTAACCCTACAGACCTTGGGCTCTGAAGACTTAAGGGTTTCCTGTCCCAGAGGCTCCGTCCTGGTCCCCTTCTGGGTTAGATCGGAGGCTGGAGAAACGCAGCCCTTGGAGCTGGAAGGGGTCTTCCAGAAAGCCAAGAATCTCCTACAAGCCTTTTGCTCTGGGCAGTTCTAGTCACCATTTGGGAGGAAAGGAACAATATTTTCAAGGCCAAGCGGATGCTGATTTTACCAATTCTGGGCTGGCACTGAGAAGCAGGTATGCATGACATGAGGACCCCAGTGGCCAGCCATCCTCTGCTCAGTTATTCTCAGGTCCTCTAGAAATTTCTGAAAGAAATGGGAAAGGCAGTGCTGACAGGAGATGAATGAAGCCTGTGGGCATTCTGGAGTAGTGAAGCCAGGTCTGCACCGTGGGCACTGTCCTACAACTTTAGCTGACACAAAACTGTCGTGTTGGCTCCACCAGTCTCCAGGGTTTGAGAAGCAAAGCTAATTTTGTTTTGGTCTTCATCTTCCAACTAAAACCATGCCTGACATATCGTAGAGCCCTGCCAAATGGGACTTGGGTATTTGGGATTTGGGAAGGGGGTGTCTTAGTTAGGGTTACTATTGCTGCGATGAAACACCATGGCCAAAAAGCAAGTTTGGATTACACTTCAGCATTGCTGTTCATCACTGAAAGAAGTCAGAACAGGAACTCATTTAGGGCAGGATCCCAGAAGCAGGAGCTGATGCAGGAGCCATGAAGGAGTGCTGCTTACCTGGGCTTGCTCAACCCAGCTTCTTATAAAACCCAGGACCACTAGTCCAGGGATGGCACCACCCACCATGGCTGTATTTCCTCATGGAATCTCATGGAAGCATTTCCTCAGCTGAGGCTCTCTCCCCTCTGATGACTCTAGCTTGTGTCGGATTGACACACAAAACCAGCAAATGCAGGGGGAGAGAAAAGAAAAAAAGTTTGTCATCAAGAGAGGTGAGTTCACTCCCCTCGGACAGCTCCAGCATCACAGTGCATGCTGGTGAGCTCGTATAAAATGCAGTTTCCTAGGCCTCATTCCTAGCTGCTGAATGGAACAGTCTAGTCTGAGAAGCTCTTAGTCCAAAGCCCCTGGCCGCGGTTCTGATCATACACCAAAGTTGTTAGCACACTGGATTCGACTTCTGAGCGCAGGGATGTTCCCACAATGGGAAGGAGGAAACAGGACATGCTAACACGGACCCGACAGCCGGTCTTCCAGAAGTCTGGATCTGAGCGTCTGTCCGGCTCAAGCCCAGAGCCTTGGGGAGGGCCAAGAGCTCGGGGCCACTTTCAACTTGGGGGGGACACAGAAGCAGGCGCGTCGTCATTGGCCGGGGAGGGATGGGGGGCGTCCCATTGGTCCCGCCGGGACCGCCTCTTGATCGGCTCCTCCCCCGGCTATAAGGCGGCGGCCGGCCGGTCAGTGGGAGCGCGCCGGAGCGCACGGCGGGGGCGGCGGCTCGGGGAAGCAGGCGAGCGGAGGCCCGTGGCCGGGCGCCCATGGCGTTCGCGCTGCTGCGCCCGGTCGGCGCGCACGTGCTGTACCCGGACGTGCGGCTGCTGAGCGAGGACGAGGAGAACCGCAGCGAGAGCGACGCGTCGGACCAGTCGTTCGGGTGCTGCGAAGGGCTGGAGGCGGCGCGGCGCGGCCCAGGTCCCGGGGGCGGGCGGCGGGCAAGCAGCGGCGCGGGCCCGGTGGTGGTGGTGCGGCAGCGACAAGCGGCCAACGCGCGCGAGCGGGACCGCACGCAGAGCGTGAACACGGCCTTCACCGCCCTGCGCACACTCATTCCCACCGAGCCGGTGGACCGAAAGCTGTCCAAGATCGAGACGCTGCGTCTGGCGTCCAGCTACATCGCGCACCTAGCCAATGTGCTGCTGCTGGGCGACGCAGCCGACGACGGGCAGCCGTGTTTCCGCGCGGCGGGCGGTGGCAAGAGCGCGGTCCCCGCCGCCGACGGCCGTCAGCCGCGCTCCATCTGCACCTTCTGTCTCAGCAACCAGCGCAAAGGGGTGAGTGCACGGCACGCCTGCTGCAACCGGACCATCAGGGTTGGGGGCGGGGGTAGACCTCCCAGGAGCCAGGGACACCCTCCCCGGTGGAAGCGACCTCGGAACAGCAGCGGGAGCCGTGTCTCATGCCCTAGGATTAAAGTGGATCAGAACCTCTTGCTTAACCCCCAAACAGAAAGCGTAGAGGGGAGCCGGCAAAGCTCCCGTGTGACTTAATTGAGCCTTCAGAGGTGCCCGCACTCTGGAACCTTCCTCTTTGCCTGATGCTTGCACCTCTGGGCAGGTTGTCCCCTCGGTTATCCCTGAGGCGCTTCAGATAAGGGCACTGCTCACATTTACAGGAAGCTTGCTTACTAGGTAGGCATCACTCTGAGCTAACATCATCCCTAATAAATTGTTCCAGGCCCTAAGACCTGACTCAACAGCAGGAGACTGAGAAGAAAATGGGAACATATACCGCTACTCCAGAGCCGGAGGGCCTTGAAGGATATAGGGTTAGGAGGGGACTGCTTGTGTCTAAGTTAAGAGACCAGCTGGGCACCGGGAAGCAGCAAAAGTCTCTGGGGCCCTCTTAGCCAAAACTGCCCCGGCCTGCTTGGCCCCCAGGCTCTCACTCTTTCACAGCCTGGGCTTGTCTTACATCGAGGAAGTTAGGTCACCAGCTACTGTTTACATCTGGAGAAACCAAGGCTCAGAGAATCCTGCCTTACTTTCCATGGCTGCGAGAAAGATCAAGGATTGTATTCAGTCCCCCTGAATACCATACTTAGCTCACTGGTTCTCATAGCTCTATCCTGGGAAAGGCCTCAGTGGCCTAGCCTCAGACCAGCCCTCTGGCTCAAACTCAAACACTGACTTCCCAGCCCTCAGATACCTCAGTTTCTCTGAGTGAGTTCCTTAAGCCAACTGGTACCCTTTTGAGGGTTCCTGTCCGTGCCCCAGGCTGGGGAGGAAAGCCAGAGCTGGGCCTTCAGATGAGCATCTGGGATGGAAAGGCTAGCTGGTCCCAGCACAGTGTTCTTTACAGCCTGTCACAAGTTCATCCAGGTCAGCTTCCCTCTGAGAATGTACCCAGAGAAGCAGACGTGGTCCCTGCCTGCCAGTCAAGTGCTCCCAGAACAGCATCAGGGGCAGGACTGGAGGATGACAAGGATACTGTGGGACTCTGAGAGTCCAGGAGAAGCCCAGCCCCAAAGTGAGGCTGAAGAGCTGTGCTAAATCCCTAAAAGATGTGTGGAAACAGAGATACACAGATAAAGGGTGGGGAAAGGGTGTTTTAGAGCATGGTAGGACCTGGGGTTTGCAGTCATGGTCTAGAGCAGTGCTTCTTAACCTTCCTAATGCTGCAACCCCTTAATACAGTTCCTCATGTTGTGGTGACCTCCCACACACACACCATAAAATTATTTCATTGCTACATCATAACTGTAATTTTGCTACTGTTATATGTTACAATGTAAATATCTGATGTGCAGGGTATCTGATACATGACCCCTGTGAAAGGGTAATTGCCCCCCCCAAGGGGTCATGACCCATAGTTAGAGAACCCCTGCTCTAGAGAAATTAGTGGGAAGATGTCAAAGGCAGAAGTGGACCACAGTGACAGGAGTCTTCTCTGTGCCCAGCACTCTTCATTTAGGTCCCTTAAAAGGCAGAGAAGGAGCCCTGTGGCCATCGCCGCCTGCTTGGACAGGCTGCCTTGTCCAAGGTACACCGTGATGATAGGGCCGGATTGGCACTCTGGCCTGGCTAACTGGGAAGTGGTAAAGGTGACCGCCGGAGACCCCTGTGCCTGCAGGCTGTGGAGAAGCACATTGTGCCCACCACCACAGCAGTCAGAATGGGGGCTCCTTTGTAGCACTGGGGACTCTCCTGTGGTTCACGGTGCTTGGCCGAAGCCTGATTGCTGCCTTGGGATCTGTCTGTGGGATCAAGAACCCAACCAAATTTGGTTGTAGAAGCCATGCTCAGTCACACAAGCTCCTCTGGGAATAAGCCAGAGGGGTGATCCTGGCCAGTGCTAGCCCCTCTAGGACTTGTCTGGAAGATGCTAGATGTATGGGGGAGCCCCTGCACACTTCTGAGCTCTGAGGTCAAGACCCAACTCCTTCCCCTCTGTTCCTGGATGGTCTGGGGTTGGGGTTGCCATGGACACAGTCCCCTCCAGTTCCTTCCTGCTCAGGATGAACTGAGGTTGCCTCTGTGGTAGCGGTACTGGTACCAAGTGGAAAGCTGCTTCTTGTCTCTGCCTTGTTTTCCCTTCTGTCATCCTGGAATAGAACTGGACAGGATCCTTTTGTGAAGCAATTCCCTACTGTTGGTGTGCCCAGTTCAATAGCAGAGGGTTGACAAGGTGCCAGGGGGTGCCATTAGAAGATGCTGGTAATCATATTCTGAATGCTTGTTGGCCACTTGCTGTGTTCTTCAAGTGGACCGAGCGTTTCCTGATGAGTGTGGTGGCTCACACTGTAGCCCCAAGTACCCAGAAGGTTGAGGTAGAAGATCCCAGGTGTGAGGCCTAAAGGCAGCTTAGTGAGACCCTGTCTCGAAAAGTAAAAACAGGCCTGGGCCTACAACTCAGCAATAACACACTTGTCTGCCACAAATGAGGCCTTGGATTCCACCCTGTGCCATACACAAAGAGAGCTTTACCTGTTAGTGTGGGACACCTGTGTGAGCTTGTTTATTCTGTAAAGCACTACCATGCTACAGGTGAAGGAACTAAGGCTCCATCAGCAGGGAGTCCATGTTAGAGCAGGAGTGTCTCACTCTGGACCTGGTTAAACCTCTTGTTGGGGTTCTTGGCAGTGGACACAGCTGTGTTCACATTTCGCTGCACCTGGGGGCGGGGTGTCCATTCCCCAGATGAAGAGGTGAACTGTCCCAGCATTCCCACGGAACCCAGTTCTCTGAAAAACCTCCAGACTCAGGCTGGGAGGTGGTGTTCCTTGTCTCTGAGGACCTAAGAGTGAAGTGGGGGAGGGTTCTGTCCCCTAGCCTCCCTCTCCCTGCCCCATCCACCCTTCTCAGCTTCTCCTGCCAGAGTCTGTCTGAGAAGCCCAAGCCCCAGGCTCTGCTGGGACCATGGCCTCAGCCCTCAAAATAGCCCTGCCTGTGAATGAACATACTGTCCCTGGGCCCAGAGAGCCTCCAGGGAGGCTGGGCTCACATCTGGATGGATCTGCCCCAACCTGGGCTGGGGCAGAGGCAGGAGGCAGCAGAGGCAGGGCTCCCAGATGGTCCACTGGGTCTCTGGATGAACTGAGGTCACCGCCAGCTCAACCATTCCCAGCTGGCTGAGCTCTTACTGTGATAATCCACTCTATATGGGGGCCTAGAAGTGGGGTGGCTTGACAGGCAGAGGGGTTCTCCCTAGCTCTTACTAAACAGCTCGTGTCTCTGAGCCAGTTACTCAACACCGGAATCCTCAAAAGAGGGAATGCTAGTCTGGGCATGGTGGCACAGGCTTGTAACCCCCAGCACTCAGATGAGAAAGGCTTTGAAGCAGGGGGATATAAAGTTCAAGTTTGACCTAGGCTACCTACAGTCAGAAAGCAAGAAGACAGTGCCAGGGCTCTGAACTATCTTACTCTCAGTGAGGTTCTAACCTATGGCCAACCTGAGCATATTGGTGAGAGGGGCAAGGCTGAAGGACTGGTGGCTTCAGGGACTGCCACCTTTAGCTTGAAGCAGCACTGATTGGCACCAGCAGGGTTCCAGCCCCAGGCTGGAAGAATGGCCTTCCCTGCCACTTCCTGGACTCCAGGCCTGACAAGGAAGCAAAGGTAAACCTTGCCTCCCTCCTTGGTTTACTCCAGGGAAATGTCCCAAACAGCAACAAGTGGGAAGCAATTTCATTCATAGAGAAAGCTTCTTGGAAGACCAGTGCCGAGGGTATTCGCCCTGCACAGGGGAGACCCCGGGTGCAGGCAAGGAGGCCAGAAACCTGTCTGATTTTGAGGGTTGCCTAGACAGTGGCTGGGTATGTGCATAGACACACACACACACACACACACACACACACACACACACACACACACACACACACATCTATTTCACAGTCAGGCAGTACCTGGTACTGCCAGGAGGTTTTCCTTGCCCCTTCATGTAAAATACGCTTTACAGTGTGTGAAGATTGTATGGCCTTGGAATGTAGCTCTGTGGTAGAAAATGTACTTAGCATGTTCAGGGTCCTGAGTTCAATCCCCAGCACCTGTGCCCAAAACTTATAGGTGTGTCTATTATATATATGTATTCAATCCTTGGGTTTTGTTCTAATTTTTTGAGACAGGGTCTCATTATGCAGCTCTGTCTGGTTTGGAACTCACTGTGTAGACCAGGCTGGCCTCAAAGTCACGGGCAAGCCTCCATGCCTGTGGGATTCCAGGCATGCGCCAGCACACGCAGCACGCATTAGATTTCTTACGGCCAAAGATCTTCAGGTGGGAAAGGAATGGACAACGTAAACTGTTACAAAGGAAGGGTGCCCTGACATCCCCTCTGAGGAGGGGCACCCTTTAGCAATGGCTCACACACGTACTTCCCTCCCTAGGTGGCATTTGTTCCCCTCTGCTCCTGCTGTTGTCCCTAAACACTGTCACCTGTGATGTTCCCTGTCAGCACAGTCTCATCTGCCTTTTCAACAGAGAACTTATTGTGTGGCTGAATTTTTATCAAGCCTCTGTTGCTGGGCATGTAGTCAGTTCCCCCTGACACCTCTTTCTCTCCTGCAGGGTAGCCGTCGTGACCTGGGGGGCAGCTGCTTGAAAGTGAGGGGTGTAGCCCCCGTCAGAGGACCTCGGCGATGAGCCTGGTCCCTGCAGATTTGGCTTCAAGAAGGACTCCAGAGAAAGAGGCTAGGAGCCAGCCCCTCACTGGACAGGGGAGAAGATTCCAGAAGCCCAAACCACTCCTGCTTTGTGTAGGGACCAGAGGACAATGGCCTGGACACAGGGCCCACCCTGGAGAGCCCTGAGGACCCATCTAGCCATTCAGGCCTAGCTGGCCAGGGACAAGGCATAAAGTTCAGAAAACCAAAGACTATTTTTGAGAGAGAGAGAGAGAGAGAGAGAGAGAGAGAGAGAGAGAGAGAGAGAGAGAATGTGTGAATGTGATATGTGAGAGAATTTGGTGGGGTTAAAATAAAGGTATTTTTAAATAAATGATGTGATCTTGGATATGTGAGGGAGGGATGTGGGCAATGGGACTTGGAGACAGATCCCGCCCTGGGACTGAAGATTGTCACAGCTATGGCAGAGGCTTCTTACCATGGACGGGAAGCTATAGGCAGACCTTCCTCACAGCCTTCCCTTGGTTTGGTGTTATGAACACCATTGGGTAGTGACCAAAGAAATCCACATTATATTTGTTTTTGAGTAAGGAATAGAACTGTGGTTCAAATTCAGAAGCTATTAGCGGGCACGTGATGAAGAGCCTGCCTCCACCAGTTCCTCCGTCAGGCTACCTGTCACACGCTCTTTGTGATGCCCCCTTGCCCCTCAGCGGAGCTTGCTACCGTCTGGAGTCAGTTTGGAAACGATTCCATTCTTCTGCTAGCTGCTCATGCTGCCTTCTGCGAGTGTGTCTTTGTGTGACACACATCACTACCCAGCCTGCATGGTTTACCTCAAGTGCTAAAGGCAGAATCTTAGCTTTAGAAGACTGGTATATGACAGGAGACACTCTGAGGTCTGTCTGCTTTTAAAACCCAAAGTAGGGGCCATTGAGATGGCTCGACCAGTAAAAACCCTTGCCACCAAGCTTGACAACCTTTGAAACCCGCATAGCGGAAGGAGAGAACAGACTCCTACCAGTTGTCTTCTGTTCTCCACATGTGCCTCACACACATGCTTACACACAATAAAATGTAGATAAAGGGAGGGGACAAAGCAATCCTTCCCCTGTCTGTATGGTGAGCCAGCAGCCCTGGGAGACGGTGACTGTGTTTCCACTGTGCAGATTCATCCGAGAATACAGCACAGACAGCCTGCCTACTAGAGCCCAGGGAAGCCAGAGGATCTGGGCTCTCTGACAACTAGGTGCCTATAAGGCCAGGGTCAGAGAAGCTCAGAGAAAGCAAGGAAGAAGGCTGAGGGACCAGCCAGGAGGTCGCCCTTATCACAGCAAGGGACATTCACTTATCATTATGTTCTTATTAGGGAACACTTTCATTTCATGTTTACTGACTGCTGGCTACCGCACTGACAGTGCTCCCTGTGAGCATCTGACCCTCTGGCAGAGGTACTGTGAGGCAGCCTGGTTTGCAGATCAGTAGACAGTAGCCAAATGTCAACTGTGTCAGTCTCCACAGGATCTAGCCTAACCCACCCAGCTCTCTCTACAGACAAAATGGCCAACAAGGGGGACCAGAACTGTCTGCCCCTTGTCATACAGGCTGGAACCAGTGGTGCAATCCCACACTTATTCTATTAGCATGGGACATGAAGGAGGAGGGTCCCCAGGGGCCACACTGCCCAGGAGACCTACCCCACACCCTCTCCCTCAGTTCCTGTGTCCAGGGACACTGGTCTTGCCTGTCCTGTGTCCCAGAGCGCCCACACTTCCCCTCCGGGAGCTAATTAGGAAAGCATATTGCTCTCCCTGCGTCTACCCTGCTCCAGGTACCTCAGCCTCTGGCAAAGCCACAGGAAGAGGACTATGACCTTGTCAATGGCAGGAAACCTAGGAGGGGGGCAGAACAGACACTTGGGTGCAGTGGGCTTCCAGCCCACTTCTGCCACCAGATTTTCTGGGTGACAGAAATGTTGCTTGACCCATCTTGGCCTTTCCAATCTCTTAACAGGCTATATAGCAGGAAGAAGAGAAAAAGGAGTGTTTTGCATTGTGCAGTGGATTTTTAAAGAGCTCTGGGGCAGTAAGGAATGAGTTCACATTGCATCAAATGGTAAGCAAGGAAAGGCACACACCTCCCTCAATTTCCCACTCCCACAATGCTATGAGGATTTTCCCCATGGGTTCTTTCTGAAAGGCCCTGTGCTGGTTTCTAGCTCTGCAGAGAACAAGAAGCATAGGTTTCTCATGTTTTTATCATAAGAATTCAAGTTCATGACTCTAGAAATATCATCCATTCCAAAGATGATGGCAACATACCCTATGGTCCTAGAGAGTCTGGCATACACACACACAGTTACCCACAGCCACCAAGTTCACCCTCTCAACCGCTTCATCTAAGCATGAAGTACTTCACAGGTCAATCTAGTAAATTCTCACCACCTGCTTGCACCCATAGGCACACAAGTGCTAGAGACATAGATACCAGCTCCAGAGCACACAGGTGAAAAAGCATGTACCCAAAGCCTGACAACCAGTGGCCTTCCCTCCCAGCCACCAGTTCCAAGGCAGTAACTGCTAAACTGGGTCTTAATCTGTAGCCAAGTAATGCACAAGTGTGTGTGTGTGTGTGTGTGTGTGTGTGTGTGTGTGTGTGTGTGTGTGTGCCTGTGACTTGCCTGACTTTACACAATAATGACAGCATTTTACACACTCGATTACTTGATTTTTCTCCTCATAATATAGTCCTTATATTTACAAAACCTTTGATGTTCCAGGGCCAGCACACCTTTCATAGCTGCAAACTGTTCTACCATTTGTGGCTTGTTGTTTTGCTGGGCAATGGACAGTTCATGTCTACCAGTCTTTGTGAGCTGCAAGACTAGCCCAACACATGTCTCAAGAGAAGCATAGCTGTGAACCAAGACCTCTGAGGTCATTTTCTTAATGGGGCTGACTCTTCCCCCAAAACTTGCCCTGACAGCTAACTCCAGCCAGGCCACTTTGGCCCTGATGATGGCAGTGCCCTCCACCCTCCAGACACACCACTATGAGAATGTGCTCAGTGTTCACTTCACAGTGAGGAAACAGACAGACAAACAACCAGCCAGAGGCTTCCCAGAGACCTGGCCCAAGTAACCCAGGAATCCTTCCCTGCCATGCCACAGGTTGCAACTGGAAAGCCCTCAAAAGTCTCTCACAGCCTGCCAAGCAGTGGTGGCTAATGCCTTTAGTCCCAGCACTTTGGAGACAGGCAGGAGAATCTCTGAGTTTGAGGCCAGCCTGGTCTAATGAATGACTTCCAAGATGGCCAGGGCTACACAGAGAAACCCTTTCTTGGGAGGAAAAATTATCCACAGCCATAGGAAACTGAAGCCTAGGTGGGAACAGGGAAGGGCCGGAATCACTTAGCATTTGAGACTGAACAAGGCTTAGAACACAGATTCTTACCCATATATGGTTTCTTGATTGTATCCTATTAGGTTAAATTAAAATACAGCTGAAATTATAGTTCAGCAATAGAGCAATGCTTCCTATGCATGAGGCCCTGGGTTTAATCTCCAGCATCCTAAAATTAAAAAAAATAAATAAACCGGGCAAAAGAGCTCCTAACAGCCACGAGGATCACAAGTCAAGACCAGCCTGGATAGACTATGTTTCAGATTTAAAGAAGAAGAAGAGGAAGAAGAGGAGGAGGAGGAGGAGGAGGAGGAAGAACAAGAAGAAGAACAAGAACAAGAAGAACAAGAAGGAGAAGAAGAAGAGAAGAAAAAGAAATTTAGAGGTAATTGAGTTTGCTACAGTTAAGTAAAAGGACATCCTTCTGATTAAGCATTAAGTCTTCTGGGGGATAGAGAATTGCTCAGTGGTTGGAGCACTAGCTGCTCTTCCAGAGGACCAGGGTTCAATTTCTAGCACCCACAAGGCAGCTCACAAACATCTGTAGCTCCAGTACCAATAAATCTAATGCCCTCTCCTGGCCTCTCTGGGCATCAGGCACACACATGGTGCATAGACACACATACAGACACAACACCCATACACATAAAATAAATATATCTAAAAATAAAAAAGACCTAAAATAAAAAACCCAAACAACCAAAGCCCATAAGCATGCAGTTAACTAAGAAACAAATCATCTAGTTAAAAATAATAATAAACAAGAGTCTCTCTGGGGTGGAGGAGCATGCCATAGGCAACACTGTAACCCCAAATGCATCCAAAAAGGAAGATGCTGGTGAGAAACCAGGGTATAGGGTGAGTCAGTACATCATGGGGCAGAAAGACCTGGGGTAGAAGCAAGGGCTGCTAATGCCTGGGTAGTAAAAACTCGGGGTCTTTAGGTAAAGCGTGCAACGTTGAAAGCACAGAATGGGTAAAGGCATGGGGCTCTCTGCATCCCTTGTTTCATCTGTATTTGTGTGATGGTTGCAAAACCAAAGGACTGAAGCCGGACTCTTGGCCCAAGCTGACACAAGAGCTGCCAAGTGGTTTCTTGGCCCCACTAACTCACCCTGTTCCAGCTGGTCCAAGAGAGGACAGCAACCCCCAGTGGACCCAGGTGTCCCTGCCCACAACTCTCAGGCCCCCATGCCCTCGGGAGGCTGAGATGGTCCTGGCCCTTGGGGCCTCCTGACACTGTGATTTATGTCCCTGTGAGCCTCAGCAGCTGCAAGCTCAGGTCCCACTGGGCAGCCCACTTGGGGTAGCAGTCTTTGCTTCTCAGCGTGTCTAATCCAGACCAGACTTACAGACCCCATGGGTCTGGGGTCAGGCTCCCAGGGAGCCAGGGTCAGAGGACAGGCCAGCAGGGCCTGGAAACCAAGGAGTCACAGGCTGAAAGCAAGATCCCTAGTCTGATTTCAGTTGGCTACCACTTCTGTGTGATCCAGGGTGGGTGTTTGCCCTCTCTGAGCCTTGTTATGCCTCACTAACAGCCTGCACACAGTGGACTAGAGGGGCCTGGTCAGTTGGAACAGATCTATCTTGGAGTGACAAAATATAGGCAGAGTTTTTCTTTTTATCTCAAGATTAGGCTCTCCTATAGCCCAAGCTGACTCAGAACTCCCTATGCATCTGAGCTTGAACTCCTGACAGTATTGAGCTCCTAATCCTTCTGCTTCTCAAGTGCTGGTATACTGGCTTATGACACCATGCTCAACTTTAAGTGGTACTGGGAATTGAACTCAGGGCCTCACACCCGAAGACAGGCCCTCTACCAATTGAGCCACATCCCTTAACAGCCGTTTGTGTTTGTTTTTATTTTTAGTAATCACATCACCTGTTCTTGGGGTTTTTTTTTTGTTGTTGTTGTTGTTGTTGTTGTTTTGTTTTGTCTAGTCCAAGGTTCTGTGTTGATTGACATACACAGTTTCACTTGACCTTGAAACATACACAGGTAGGTATTGTTGCCAGCCATGTCCAGAATCACTCAGCTAGACAATGGCAAAAGCAATAGTCAAATCCAAAGGGTCTAGTTCCAGATTCTGCAGCCTGGGTCACTGTAGGAAGTAAAACTCAGAAGGCATAGGACAAGAGTTTAGCATCATAGACCAACCTCCCTTGGGTTCAGAGTGTCAGTCAGTCAACAAACATGCATGAAACGTCTCTGTGGCCCACATGAGACTCTAGGATGAGACTACCTAACCTTGGGGTTCCATAGTTATGGAGAAAGTGGGCCCTGAGCAAAGAATAAAGTGTGGGGCTGGGAGTGTGACCAGTGGTGGAGTGCTTGTCTGGCATTCAAAAGGCCCTAGGCCTCACATCCCTGCCACACACACAAAGAGAGGCATGTGGGAGCCTGTGCCTGGGAGACCAGAGCCATCACCTGCCCTGGTACCACCAAGAGAATGCTTTGCCAGGCCAGTGTGTACCTGAGGGCTCCTGGTATCCCCTAAGCAGAGCTTGGTGATTTCGCCACTTTCACTGTGGGGTCATGCAAGCCAGGCACCCTGCCAGGAGGTGATAATAGTCAACACACACCCTGCCTGACTCTAGACATCAGACCTTCCAACAACTCACCTACCCTCTCCCAGGAACTGTCATGAGTCTCCAAGGCCAAGCCACCAAGTAACAGAAGCAGACTATGGACCCTGTCCTCTGAATCCAGGACCCAGGCTTTTCACCTCCTGGCTCTGCTGTCTTCATGCTAAGTGCAGAGGCCATACCAGACAGCCACCACCGCTGAGGCCCCCAGAGCTTTCATCCTCTCTGACTAACAGACACCTCTGGAGGGATTGGATACGGAGTCACCTCACTCTACCTGTACAGCCTTGTGGCCAGGCGGACTTTACCCATGCCATAAACGTGCCCAAAGAACTTAGGGACAATCCTGAGGTCTTATGGTCAGGAGTGCCTAGTAAGGCCCTCAAAGGGAACTCTTTGCTTCACCCCTGCTCAGAAACCAGTACTGGAAGATGTTAGTGACAGGCTTATAGCCAATAGCAGTGGGCCCAGGCTTTGGCCAAGTGTAGAAGCCTGAATAGACCCCTTAGCTCCCAAGCCTAGAGCCCTAGGGCCACCCTAGCCCAACCCAGAAGAGAAAGGGTATGGAGGCAGGATTCAGGCCAGGATCACCCTCAGGCCCCTGCCTCCTTCTCACTCCTCACGCCCACTTGAGGAGTCCCCTCCCTTCCCTTTCCCTCTCCCCTCCTTTTCTCCTTCCCAGCCCCTCCTCCCTCCTGCCCTCCCTTGCCTCTTCTCCCTTCCCCACCCCTCTCCAGTTTCCTCTCTTACCTTCTCCCTCCTCTTCTCATCCTCCCTTCTCTCTCCCTTCCCTTCCCCCTCTCACCGTTCTCTCTCCCTGCCCAGGCCCACTGCCTCCCCTAACCCCAGCTCTCAGAAAGCCCTGGAAAGGCAGCTTTCTTTGAGACAGGAAGGTGTCCTCAAGTCTCAGGAAGGAAAAACAGTCAAGCTGAACCCAAGACCGTCTCCAAGGGGCTGGGGCTGGCTCTGAGCCAGGACTGACATCACCTGGGAACCACTGCAGTCACAGCTGCAGCCGCCTCCTGGGGGGATGCTTCGGCTATTTAAAAAATAATAATAATACTAAAAAAACTTTTCCAGTCTGGTGTTTTTAAATGTGCTTTATATAGTGGGCCCTGGGGTGTGGGCGGTTCAATCCCCTCCCCTTTGTCCTCACAGTCCTGATTTCTCTCTCACACCACACCGGGCAGCCTTCTGAAAAGACAGCTATTTCCTCGGAATCCAGTGGGGTCGCCCTCCAAGCCCTGTCCTCCCGGGTTAGCTTTTATCTATCTAGATTCACTTAACTTCAAAACCTATTACTAATGTCTACCCATTGTACAAATTCAAAAACGCCTAATGGGATAGGGTAAGAGTTAGTGCCCCTTGCTCCCCACTCACCATTCCTGTCCCCTGGTGGAGTCCCCATTTCTTTTAATCAGTAATATCTTCTGTAGTGTTTGCTGTGTGCCTGACCTCCACCCAAATATGTCATAAAACTTTTTGAATGCACGCCTTTAGTCCCAGCACTCGGGAGGCAAAGGCAGGTGGATCTCTAGGAGTTCAAGACCAGCCTGGTCTACAGGATAGCCTCCAAAGCAATACAGAGAAACCCTGTCTCGAAAACCAAACCAAAACAAACCCAAAATAACAACAACAAAAAATTTTTTTAGCAAAAGTTTCCAGTGGCCATGACCTATAAACATTGCTGAAGATACAGTTGCAGTGGCCATGGCCTGTAACCATTGCCGAGGATACGATACGGCTGCACCCACAGTCTTCCCTTCCTTGTGAGAAGGAGTTGAGATGTAGCCTCACTCTGTAGCTGATGGAAATTCTCCTGCCTCAGCCTCCTGAGGACTAATGTTAATAGGTTTGTCTATCTATCCATATCTATATATTTATACAGACATATATATATATATATATATATATATATATATATATATCTTAGGGAATGAATGTGTATTGATGCTAGGGAGACTCCCTAGTCATCTTTACACCCACTCTGGTGTCTACTGCTAAGGAAGCTGGTGTCCACAGTTAGTGTGTGCATGCCGAGTGGATGTGACGAGTAGGAGCGGATAATGAGGGAGGGATGTAATCAAAGTGTATGTATGTGTGAAACTGTGAAATACATTTCTTTTAAAAAGAGAGCCTCATAAAAGTAACAGACTTCGGGGGCCGCACAATGGCACACCTGTTATCCCAGATATTCTGACTGAGGTATAAAGATCTCTTGAGCCCAAGAGTTCAGGGACAGTCTGGGTAACACAGTGAGGCCTTGTCTTTTATTTTAGTTAGTTTGTTTTATTTTATGTGTATGGGTATTTTGCCTGATGTGTATATGTGGACCACATATGTGCCTGGTATCTCTGTATCTCCAGCCCATTATCTCTTATTATAAAAGAAAGGATGAAAGAGAATGAAAGAAAAAACAAAAGCAAAGAAAGGAAGGAGAGAGAGAGCATTTCAAGTTTTTGGAGCTTAGGTAGAATAGCTTAGTGTGTATGATGCCCTCTCTCCAGGCCCCAGGAAGCACAGAAACACACAGGAGAAAGTAATGTGCTTTCTTCTCCCACAAAGTTCCAAGGACTCGGAGATCTGGGAGCCCCACCCACTCATGCCCATGCATCTAGAGGCCGGAGGTCGTCCCAGGGTGTCATTCCTTAGGCATTATTCGCCTTGTTTTTGAAGCGGGCTCTCTCGCTGGTCTGGAACTGACCAATTAGATGAGGCTGACTGGCCACCATGCCCCAGGAATCTTCTAGTTCCTGCCTCCTCAGCTCTGGGATTGTAAGTGTGTGCCACCGCACCATGCTTTTTCATGTGGGTGCTAGGATCCGAACTCAGATTCTTTTTTTAATATTTATTTATTTTACACATCTACACATAGAGCCTGCATGCCAGAAGAGGAGAGAGAGCATCAGATCTCGTTATAGATGGTTGTGAGCCACCATGTGGTTGCTGGGAATTGAACTCAGGACCTCTGGAAGGGTAGCCAGTGTTCTTAACCAATGAGCCATCTCTCCAGCCCATCGAGCTCAGATTCTTGTGCTTGTACAGCAAGCCCATTACTGACTGAGCCATTTCCCTAGCCTGAAACCGATTCATTTCTTTGATGAACCTAGTGAAAGTATCACTTGCAGAGAAGTAGAGGATCAAAGAGTCTGAGTCAGGGAGATGGTTGTGAAGCAGCAAACCACACAGGCAGCCTGGTGTGGCCCATGCCCTACCTCTACAGAAGGACACAGAGGCTGAGGTAGTATGAGGACAGAGAATTAAGCCAGTCTGGCATGAGCATGGTCAGGGAAGGCTTTTCGTGGGAGTGATACTGAGGGACTCCAGGAGGGTGGGAAGGGGAAACAGAACCAGCCATGAAGAGGAAGATAAACGAAGGCAGCAGGAGGTCTCCGGAGAGCTGCTAGGGAGGATGGGGTCTTGAGGGGAAAGAACAGGCTGGAGAGTTGGACAGCGCTGGGCTGTGATGTACACACCCAGGGCTCACCAAAGCAATAGCTGGTTACAACAGCAGATGGAAAAACCAAAACAAAACAACTGATGACCTAGGTAGAGGCTGCTTCAGCAGGAAGCAGGGAGGCCAGTTGGTGGCCTAAGCCTGGTGTAGGAGCTCAATCGGTAACATGCGTGTCTTGTACGAATGAAAACCTGATTCCTCCAGAAGCCATGTGAAAAAAAAAAAAAAAAGTGGGCATGGCAGCATGTGTTTATAATGTCAGCGTGGGGAAGTAGAGACTTGCAGATCCCTAAGGCTCACAGGCCAGCTGGGAGGATCCCAGAGCAATGAGACACTGGCTTGTTCTCCATGCTCACAGCCTGCATCCTCCCCCATCACATACCTTGAAAAATATTTGTAAACTAAAATATAATTCCATCTTGCCCCCCCCTTCGCTTTACATCCCGACCCACAGGCGGCAGGCAGGGAGAGAGACTGAGAGTCAAGTGGGCTTTTGAAACCTCAAAACCCACTTCCAGTAACACATCTCCTCCAACAAGGCCACACCTCCTCAACGAGGCCACACCTCCTCAACAAGGCCACACCTCCTCAACAAGGCCACACCTCCTCAACAAGGCCACACATCCCAATTCTTTCCAAAATGTCCCACCCCCTGGTGACTAAGATTCAAATTTATGAGCCTATGGGGGCCATTCTCATCCAAACCACAATATTATGTAAAGATGTAAGGGGGGAGAGAGCCACCTTCCCTTTCCTCCCTGCAGCCCTCCCATGCACCCCCACCTTGCCCTCGCTCAAATTCATGGCTTCTAGATCTTTAATTGTGGTTGCATATATACATATATATTTTTCCTAAATACATACGCACAACCTACTCAGTCCGTATAGTGTTACTTGTATGATTTCATGGCCAACCTCTTGATATAGGACAGCCAATCTGGGGGCTCTTCCCTGCGGAAGATTCTTTGTCTCAGAGTTTCTTAGTTGTGTTTAATTCTTTTTTGGTGGTTGAGGCAAGGACTTATGCATCCCAGGTTGGCCTTGAACTCACTCTGTATGTAGAGTGACTGTGGACTGGCCTTGTACTATTAAGCCTGGTTTACAGGGTGCGGTGCGGTCGATTGAACCCAGGATGTAGTGCATGATGATTTAACAAAACTGACATAGCCTCAGCCCCCACTAACCTCTTAACATTTTGTCCATGTCTGGGTCCTGCTGCCTACACTTTTCTCTTTCTTTCTTTTTTGTCTTTTGGGGGTTGGGGGAGGCGGGGGTTCAAGACAGAGTTTCTCTGTGTAGCCTTGGCTGTCCTGGAACTCACTCACATAGTAGACCAAGCTGTCCTGGAACTCAGAGATCTGCTTGCCTCTCAGGCACCACCATGCACTTTTCTTTTGGGGCTCTCTTTTCTAAACACTAATTTATGGGCTGGGCAGTGGTGGAACAGGCCTTTAATCCCAGCACTCAGGAGGCAGAGGTGGGCAGATCTCTGTTAAGTCTGAAGCCCAGCCTGGTCTACAGAGTGAGTTCCAGAACAGCCAGGGCTACACAAAGAAACCCTGTCTCAAAAACCAAAAACAAACCAGAAACAAAACCAAAACCAAGCAAACAAACAAACAAAACCCATAGATTTATGTACTCTGACCAGGAGAAGAGGTACCTCAACTGCATTTCTTCCCCTCCCTCCCTCCCTCTCCTCCAAATTCAGTCTCCCAGTCTCACCCCCAGCTCTGCAGATCAGTTGCTGACCAGCCCCCATACCATCCGCGCCTCCAGCGACCATGCCGACCTTCCTCCCTTAACCTCTCTCCCACTCATTAGCAACTCTAGTAAGTGCTCCCCGGGAACCCACAGGCCACTCCTGCCTGCCAGGGAAGCAGGTAGGCTAACTGCAGAGCTTCGCCTCTCCCTCAGCTCCACCAATCATATCCCCCCGTCTCATCCCCACTTCTGTAGCAGACCTTTTGCTGTGGCCTCTCCAAACTCTTGCCCCCATTCCCAGGGGACTAAGCAGATCCTGGTGGAACACCCTGATTTCCTCCTTCCTGTGGATCTCCTCAGCCCTCCCCAGTCCATCCCCATTCCCAAGTGTCAGCTCCCAATACCTAGAAACACATTTTACCTTGGAACCCCCAGTGGCCACACTTATTAGGACCCCAGAAGAATTTCCTACCAGACAGCACACAGCTACCCCACTCTTGGCTCTCAATTACAGCCAAGACAATATCTAAAGCCCAGCGACCCTAACACAGGAGGCCTGAGTGTAGCAACATAGCTGGAGCACAAGAAAAAAAAAAACCTTAAAACAGTCTTTATGAATATGATAGAGGACTTTAAAAGGAAATGAATAAATCCCCTAAAGAAATTTATAAAAACACAAACAGTGAAAGGAAATTAATAAAACTGTTCAAGACCTGAAAGTGGAAACAGAATCAATAGAGAATACCCAAACTGAGGGGAATCTGAAAATGAAAAATTTAGGAACTTGAACAAGAACCACAGAGACAAGCCTCATCAACAGAATACAAGAGAAGGGAGAGAGAATCTCAGGTATTGAAAACATCATAGAAGAAATAGATACATCAGTCAAAGGAAATGTTAAATCTAAAAAATTCCTGGCACAAACCATCCAGAAAATATAGGTCACTATGAAAAGACCAAACCTAAGAATAATAAGAATAGGGGAAGGAGAAGAAACCCATGTCAAAGGCACAGAGAATATTTTCAACAAAATCATAGAAGAAAATTTTCCTAACCTAAAGAAGGAGATGCCTATAAAGGTACAAGAAGCATACGGAACACCAAATAGACTGGACCAGGAAAGAGACAGTGAGGGCTGTGAGGAATGGGTTGATATTGGTGGACTGTTTGACACCTGGAACCAGGATGATGTACGGGCCTGTGCTGCTGCCTAGGGCCATGTCTGGGGCTGTGGCCCTGTGGCAGCCAGGATCTGTGTTAATGTCCGTGGCTTCAGTAACCACTGAAGGCTGTGAGGATGGCCAGGGTCTGGTCAGACACCTGAGTTCATAGTGGTGTCTGAGGGCCATGCTGCTGCTGGGGCAATCCTAATCTGGATGCCTATACTGCCACTTGGGGTCATGTTGACATCTGAACCCGAGGGTAGGGCCGTGTTTGGGTCTGTGGTCTTACCGCAGTCAGGGTTTGGGTTGATGGCTCCTGATACCACCGAAGGCTGTGCAAATACCCAGGATCAGGGCAATCACCTGAGGCCAGGTGGGAGCATGGAGGTCATGCTATAGCCCAGGCCATGCAGATCTGAGTGGCCTGCACTGCTACCCAAAGGGACCAGGTTGCAGCTGAGGGCCATGTCTGGGTCCATGGCCCTGCTGCAGTCAGAGTTTGTATTGAAGTCTGTGACTCTTCACATCATCAAGAGCCAGGCTGGTGTCATGGGTCTGAGCTACCATCTGGGGCCATGATGTCTGTGGCCTGTGTTGCAATGGGGGTGGGGGGTGGTCATGGGAACCATTCGTGTTCAAGTTCAAGGGTCATGCTAAGTTGGCCCCACCCCTCACTGGTTCTGGGATGGCTGGCCCTGCCCTTCATTGGACACTGCAGTGGGAGAGCTGGTCCCACCCCTCACCAATGGCGTGGGCATAGGAGAGCAGGCTCTGTCCCTGGCCTGAGGGGGATGGTCCCAGTGGCCCAGACCAACTGGCTCAGCTGCCACGCAGACTCATATCCTGGGCCTTGTGTTGGCCCATCCTAATATCTGCTGGAATTCATGAAGGGACTGGTCCTTGGCTCCAGGCAGTATTAGGGTATCTGGGAGGGTCCAGTGATGATGATGTGTTGTCAGAGGCCTTGAACTAGATCAATGACTCATTGCAATGAACATTTTGCAGGTGGGGCTGATTGGACAGAAGGCTGTATTGTGTGACACATCACAACTCCCGAAGCCACTAGGAGGAATAAAGAGGCGTTGGAAAGACAGAGCAGAGTGGTTGTTTTTTTTTGTTTGTTTGTTTGTTTTGTTTTTAATTAATTTGGGGGGTGGCGTGCTGCTGGAGTGGGGAGAGGATATGGGGGAAGTGGGGATGGGCCGGATTGGGGTGCATGGTGTGGAGTTCCCAAAGAATCAATAAAGAATTATGTTTAATATGTAATTATGTAATTATGTTTAATATTTAATTATGTAAATATATATATGTTTAAAAAAAAACAAACCAAAAACCTGTACTCCACCAAACTGGAAAATCTAAAAGAAATGGATAATTTTCTTGATAGGTACTATTTACCAAAGTTAAATCAAGATCAGATAAAGAATTTAGCTCCGGGCATTGGTGGCACACGACTTTAATGCCAGCACTCGGGAGGCAGAGGCAGATGGATCTCTGTGAGTTCGAAGCCAGCCTGGTCTGCAGATCGAGTTCCAGGACAGGCTCCAAAGCAATACAAAGAAACCCTGTCTTGACAAACAAACAAACAAAAATACTCAATAAAATACTTGAAAACCAAATCCAAGAACACATCAAGAAGATCACCCACCACAATCAGGTAGGTTTCATCCCAGAGTTGCAGGAATAGTTCAACATAACTAAACAAATAGATATAATCTACCATGTAAACAAACTGAAAGACAAAAATCACATGATCATTTCATTAGAAGCAGAAAAGGCCTTTGACAAAACCTAACACCCCTTCATGATAAAACCTGGAAATATTGGGGATACAAGGGGAAACACACACCTTTAATCCAAATTAAAGATGTACCTTTAATCTGGGGCACACCTTCTGCTGGAAGTCTATAAAAGGACATAGAAGAAGGAAGCTTTTGCTCTTTGCCTGCCTGCCTTCACCTCGCTAGCACATCCATTCCTTCACTGGCATTGGAGCCTGCTTTTTCAGAATTCCAGCATACACAGAAGACCAGTTGAGACATACAGCCCTGTGAGACTGAAAAACTGCTAGATTCTTGAACTTTTATCCACAGCTAGCCACTGTTGGATTGGCTGAACTCTCAATGCATCCCATATTTGACATGGGTGACCAATAACCAGAAAATAGATAGCTCAGGGGGCCTAGGATGAAACCAAATGCTACTGTTTTCTTTGGGGAGGGGGACCTCACTCTATAGACCAGGCTGGCCTCTAAATCACAGAGATCCATCTGCCTCTGCCTCCCAAGTGCTAGGATTAAAAGCAAGGTTCACCACCGTCTGGCATCCAAATGCTACTGCTTAAAAAAAAATTGTAGTAACAAAATGATTCCTAATAACATTCTGCTATACTCATAGATCAATGCCTTGCTCAGCCATCATCAGCGAAGCTTCCTCCTGCAGCAGATGGGAACAAATACAAAGACCCACAGCCACATCAAATCACTCCTGTCAGGGCTCAGGGAACCCCACAGAAGAAGATTCAGAAAGAGTGTAAGAGCCAGAGAAGATGGGAGACACCAAGAAAACAAGCCCCTCTAAATCAATAGGATCAAAGTACAAATGAACTCACAGAGACTGAGGTAGCATGCACAGGGCCTGCGCCAGTCTGTACCAGGTCTCTCTCTCTCTCTCTCTCTCTCTCCATACACACACATACACACACACACACACACACACACACACACACACACACACACACACACACATATATATATATATATATTATATATATATAATATATATATATTCCAGTTTAGTGTTTTCATGGGATTTCTGAGTGTGCAAATGAGTGGGTCTTTGATTCTTGTGTGCACCTTCTCTTGGGATTCTTTCCTTCTGTTTGTTTATCTTGTCCAACTCCAAAGTGATAGATTTTGTTTTATCCTGTTATATTTTATTATCATCCCTTAGAAACGTATTTGTTTTCTACTGAGAGACAGAAAGGGAGTGAACCTGGATGGGAGGGCAAGTGTGAAGGGGCTGAGATGAGTAGAAGGAGGGGAAACCATAATCATGACATATTATGTCTGAAAAAAATCTATTTTCAATAAAAAGAAAAAACCCATACATGTATTATTTCAAAAGGACACTCTAGATCCCTCCATAAATGGAAAGCCAGTATCTTGTGCCGTAAGCAGAAAGTACCCTTAAAAATAAGCACAATGAAAACAAAACAATGTCGTTAAACTCCAACCGGATCTGGTGGCCTGCACAAGGCTCTGGGGGCCTTTTCTCTGTTGAAGAAGGAAGTGTTCACAGAGTGTGGACAGCATGCCAGCGGTCAGGGAGACGGCTGCCTAGTAACAGACTGAAGGGAACTGCAGAGGGAAGAGGGCTCCACTCCAGGGTGTGTTCTGCTGTGCCCAGCCTGCCTTGGGAGCCTGTGGTTCTGTTCTGCTTTCCTGTAGAAGGCTGGTTCTCTCGCTTCCACCCTGGGCAGGCTGGAGGTCAGCTCAGGCTGAGCTGATGGCTCTAGCCAATCAGGTATGCAGCTGTGTGACCCGTTAGAATACTGATTAATTACCATGGTTGGGATGTTCACAGTCCCTCACAGGCCCATGTGTTGATGGGTTGGCCACGGTATGGGGCTATCGGACTGCAAGGAAGTTAGGTCATTTGTGGGAATGCCCACAAAGTGGATAATGGTACTCTGGTCCCTTTTCTCTCCTGACTCCCTGGGCACTATAAAATCACCATCTTTGTCCTACTGTACACTTTGCTACTCAATGCTCTGTTCTCCTCAGACCCAAAAGCAATGGGGCAAATGAGGTGTGAAAGTCTAAGCTGAAAGAAATCTCCTCATTCTAAGCCACCCTAGGCATTTTTACGGTCCCTAGAAGCTGATGATCACACAAAAAACCAGTGGCTGTTTTGTTTATTTACTTACTTACTTGCTTTTGAGACAAGGCCTCACTACATAATCTTGCTTTTCTTTCAGCTCAGCTTCCTGAATTCTAGGATTATAGGTGTGTACCACCACGGTCAGCTTTCGTATCTGTATATTAACAAAAGCAATTAAAAACAACAACAACAAAGGAAGTTAATTCCATCTGCAAAAGGATTAAAGAGGACAAAATACTTAGATATAAACTTTACCTTGGAGGAGAAAGACTTGTATGCTGAAAAATCACAAAGTAAAAGAACAGAAAGTAAGTAAGTGAGCTAACAGAAAGAAGCGTGGGAGCCCTGTGTCAGGGAGCTGGTCTAACACATACAGTCTTGGGTTCAAGTCTCCAGCACTGAAAATGCAGAGGCAGAGAGAACAATGATGACCATAGCAATGAAGAAGGAAGAAGACACAACTAAGAGAGAAAACCTCCTATGTTCATGACTTAGAGGAATGTCTGGTAGCTAGGCACAGTGGCACACAGCAGCAATCCCATCTTTTGAGAAGCTGAGACAGAAAGATCACTAGCTTGAGGCCAGGCTCTGCTGCATTTGAGGCCAGCCTTGGCTACATGAGATCCTGTTTCACAAAAAGCAAGCAAGGCAGCAAGCAAGCAAACAAGAGTGAGTCATTGTTGCCAAGGAATTATTACTACTGAAAGTAACCAGGGGCAGAAACGTGGCTCTGTTGAAACCGTGTGTACCTAGCATGTGCAAACCGGTAGGTTCCATCCCTAGCTCTACCTTAACAAGTTGCAGTAGAGTCCTAGAATCCTAGCCTAGAGGCAGGACAGGCCCAAGTGCAAGGCCATCCCGTATCACATAGCACATTTCAGGCCAGCCTGAACTATATGAGGTCTTGTCCCCAAAACAAAGAAAGATGGGGCTGGACAGATAGCTCAGTGTTTAAGAGCGCTTGTTGCTCTGGCGAAGGACCCGAGTTCAGTTCTCAACTCCCACATGGTGGCTCACAGCTATCATTAACTCCAGTTCCAGGGCATCTGACACCCTCTTCTGACCTCTGTGGCAGCAGGCATTCATGTGATGTAATACATACATGCGGGCAAAACATTGGTATACATAAGACAAAAAATAAATGAATCTTTCAAAATTCTTTAAGTAGAATAAAATTTTAAAAGAAAGAAAGAAGAAAAAAATCACCAAGAGAGCTGGGTGGTGGTGGTACATGCCTTTAATCCTAGCACTTGGAAGGCAGAGGCGGGCAGATCTCTGAGTTCGAGACCATCCTGGTCTACAAGAGCTAGTTCCAGAACAGACTCCAAAGCTACACAGGAAAATCCCATCTCAAAAAAGAAAAAAGAAATCACCAAGAGATGCCTGAGAGAAGCAACAACATCCTATTAGAGAGTACTTGATTGCAGGAGAGGCTTAAAGCCTCTTTGCTGGAGGGGGTTAGAACTATACAAGGTGGCCTTGCTTTTTCTCTCATGGTGCAAAGTACTTTCATAATGTATATGTTAAAAATGGCAAGAACTTAGCTTGATTTTCCAAAATTGCCTGTTCTTGGCTCTCCAGCCACCATTAGGACATAAGTGAACATTCTCGAGGGAGAAATGGTGGCTCTTGGTTAGGGTTTCTAATACTGTGAAGAGACATCTTGACCACAGCAACTCTTATAAAAGAAAACAATTGAGGTGTCGGTTTACAGTTTTGAGGTTTGGTCAGTCCAATATCATCAGGGTGGGAGATGGCTTCTGGGACCCTGGCAGTGTGCAGGCAGACATGGTGCTGGAGAACTCTACATCTTGATCCAAGACAACAGGAAGTGAGCTGAGACACTGGGTGTGACCTCAAAGCCTGCCTTCACAGTGACTCACTTCCTCCAACAAGACCACACCCACTCCAACAAAGCCACACCTCCCAATAGTGCCGCTCCCTTTGGGGGCCATTTTCTTTCAAACCACCACAGCAGCTGTGCAGTTGGTGCCTCCATGATCAGCATCTAGTACAGAGGTCGGATTCATCACAGAAAAAAAACTTCAAAAGACTAAGAAAGTGGGCAGGAGAGAGAGAACAGGAAAGGGACGCCTCTACAAAGGTGTCCTGGACACCCTGGATGCTAGGATGTCCCAATGGCATGCACTGTCCCACGTCATTTCATGTCAAATGCCTTTCACATTGATGCCTTTTGCTCTGTGAGCTGCTGTGCACTTACGCAAATTGTAATAAAGTGGGTGCTGAGAAGGGGCTAGAGAGATGGTTTAAAACTTAAGAACACTCTGTGCTTGCTGAAGACCTAAGTTTGTTTCCCACCCATGTCAAGTGGCTCACACCTGTGTAACTCCAGGTTCAGTGCATCAGACAGCCTTTTCTGGTCTCTGTGGGCACCAGCATACATGTGACATATACACACAGAGACACATAAATAAGAATAAATCTTTCTTCTTAAAGGGAAACTGAGAAACCAGGTGTAATGACACATGCTTTTATTCCCAGCCCCCAGGAAGAAGAAGCCGACAAATCTCTGAGTTTAAGGCCAGCCGGCTCTACAGAGTGAGTTCCAGGACAGTGAGGGCCAAGTGTGTGGCTAGCATGCATGAAGCCCTAGATTCAATTGAAACAAGGTGTAGTGACACATGCTTTTATTCCCAGCCCCCAGGAAAAAGAAGTAGACAAATCTCTGAGTTTAAGGTCAGCCGGCTCTACAGAGTGAGTTCCAGGACAGCGAGGGCCAAGTGTGTGGCTAGCATGCATGAAGCCCTAGATTCAATCTGCAGCTTTGCATAAACCAGGCAACTGTATGTGACGGTGCTCAACACTTGGGAAGCAGCGACTGCCCCCTGCCCAGTGGCTGTGGTGTAGATATGGTAGAGAGGAAAGTACAGATACTATGGGGACCGAAGCAGTTACAAGATGGAAGTCACCTATAACTCCAATACTTGCAAGCTAGTCCTGGGTTATTTGCACCCAGATTGTGGACATCCCTGCAGGAGACAAGGAAGCAAACAGTGTGAAGAGATGAAAATGAAAACCCAATGCAGATTGACTTCATCAACCTGGATCAGGCTTGGGGGGAGGGGTCTAATGCCAGGTAGTTCATTGTCCACATATTTAAAACACAATACAAATTGGAAAAGGTTTCCAGGCAACAAGCAGTCCAATTCCAGTTGTACAGTAAGACTTAAGGTGTGACTACATAACAACTTCTTTACAAAGTACATGTGACCATGAGGGTGGTTTCTGTAACTAAGAGGGGCCTAGCATCCAGTGTGGTCTCTGATGGATAGCATAGAGGTCAGCAGGCCATGAAGTACTTGTAACATCTCCCCTAAGGATGGATAATGGTCTAGGGAGGGAAGAGTCTGGGATAATTATTCTGGGGAATTTAGGAGAGGTCTACCTCCATAGCAAAAGGTGAGTGAGGTTTGCCTCCACAGACAGCAAAAAGGTCACGAGGTCCTTAACAAAATTCACGCCCCAGCCTGCTGTGCAGGAAAACAGATATTTTATCTCCTCTGTGAGAAAAAAACCCTGTGTGTTTAACATTCCTGGTTCTCTTAGTGCTTCTCTATGAGTACAAGGACCTCTGTGCCCTCAGCACAGAGCAGGGAAAAAAAAAGATGAAATTGTACCTTCTTTACACTAGCACCTTGTAGTGGTGTCTGAACACAACCACGCATCCCCTGTGTTTTAAATGGTCATTTTCTTTGCAATGGGATTCAGCAAAAGCAATGTATTACTTGCTGTGTACCAGGAGAGATGGAGATGTCTCTAATATGCAACACAAATTTAGTAAGTGCAGTTATGACTGAGTCACATAAGTCTCCTCTTTCCACTTGCCTTCTGCTTCCCCACATGTTCCCACACTCAACGATCACCCTATGTCCTGTCCAAACACCCTAAGAGGCAAAGAAGGAGAGTGGGCAGAAGCTGCCATGCGTAGTCACGTGATCTACATTTGAACCCTCACTTAACCCCTCAGGGACGGTTTCCTTGTGCATAGTGGGGGTTAAGAGCCATAACAACTTCTTACAGTTTCTGAGGGTGGGGCATGAAATGGGACAACACTCCCAACATTTATAGCCGCGTTCAATACTCTCTCTGCTCAGTAGCATGTAGTTGCCACCATAACAGCAGCAGAGACAGAAGCAAGGAAGTACTACAGGTCTGCTTCCAAGGCAGCGAGGTAGCTAAGTAGATGAAGGTGTTTTCTGCCAAGCATCATGGCCTGAGTTCAATTCCTAAAATGCACATGGTGGAAGGTGAGAACCCACTCCTATAACTTGTCCTCCGACTTCCACACATGCTATGTGGTACACACATGCCCACACACGCACAAAATAAATAATCAAATGTTCAAAAAGTCTGGTTTTGTCCCATGTATATGTATACATGTGTACATGTAGGTATGTAGGTGTGCATGCAAATGTATGTTATGTGCCTTCATGTGGAGATCAGATGATAACCTTGGATGATGTTTTCTCAAGTGCTGTCCCCCTTATTATTTGAGACAAAGTCTCTCATTGGCCAGAGGTTTGCCAAGGAGGCTAGAGTGTACAGCCAGTCAGCCTCAGGGAGCTACTGTCTCCACCATCCCAGCGCTGGCATCAGAAGGGCAGGATGCAAGGCAAGTACTTAGAGAGCTGTCTGTCATCCAGCCCCTAAAGTCTTTCCTGATACATTCTTACCTAGTATATGTTTTATGTCGCTGCTGTGATAAAATTTTATTGTTGCTGCCCAACAAAGCATCTAAAAGAAACGTTTTGGCTATTGGTTTGAGTTCTAGTGCATCACGATAAAGAAAGCATGGGGGGTGCGGGGGACACCCTCAGAAGGCTGATCATGTCCCTCAGTCACACAGCAAAGGAGGAATGCTGTTCTCTAGCTTGCTTTCTCCTGTCCCTTCAGTCTAGGACCTCAGGCCACGGGATGATGATGTTACCACGTTACATCCCTCCGCAGGTGACCCTCCCTGAAAATACCTTCACAGACCTACCCAGAGGTGCGTCTCCTAAGAGGTTCTAATTTTTTAATGACATTTTTATTTATTTTGTGTGTACATGTATGCACAGACATGTCACCATGTGCAAGTGTAGGTGAGAGACAATTTGTGTGAGTCAGGTCTCTCATTTTAGCAACGTGGGTCCTGGGATTGAATTCAGATCCCTGGACTTGGTGGCCTTAGGCACTGGGCCCTCACACTCCACCCTCCTAGGAGATTCTCAGTCTAGTCAAGCCGACAATGAGGATAAACCATTGCACCTAAAGAGGTAACATCCAAGCGTTCTTCACCTTTCCCTGTCTCCTCCCATCCCCAAACCATTCTTTTTGACTGTTGATAATTTTTGTCTTGTTCTTTTTTTTAAAGATTTTATTTATTTATTATGTATACAACATTCTGCTTCCATGTATATCTGCACACCAGAAGAGGGCACCAGATCTCATTATAGATGGTTGTGAGCCACCATGTGGTTGCTGGGAATTGAACTCAGGACCTCTGGAAGAGCAGTCGGTGCTCTTAACCTCTGAGTCATCTCTCCAGCCCCTAGTCTTGTTCTTTTAACAAAAGGTGTTACATAATCCTAATGCGCCCCCAACTTATATGTAACTTAGGTTGACTTTGAACACCTGATCCTCCTGTTTCCATCTGGGATTAGAAACACGTGCCACCATGCCTGGCCTTGCCCATCGTCAGAACTGTATTCCTGTAACTTCTGCTGTTACCTCTCCCAGAAGGGTCACTGAGATCTAAAGGAAACCTCTCTGCTCATCTTCTCCAGATCCTGAAACAACAGTGTCCCCCACTCGAAAGAGGTTTGCTTCGGTTATTTCCTTCCCCTAAGTACTTACTGCTTTCCACATTGGAAATAGGGTTAGTTTAGAAGGCTGGAGCCCTGCTTACAAGTCTCTGTAGTGGGGATAACTCTCAGTATGGTGGTGCATATTTGCATCTAAAACTCCCCCCACAGAAACACCAGAGGAACGTCTACTTATCCTCAAGACTCAATTCAGGTCCAGAACTGTAGCAGGGGCCTGGCTTGCTCAAGGTTCCATTCCCCAGAATGAAAAAAAAGCAAAGTTTCATGGCCACCTCACTTGTGAACTCTTCACTACCTTAGATAGAGTTCGTGGCTGGTCCTCTTTGGCTAGATGGTACAGTCATAACTGTTGTGTGGGAGCCACCATGTTAGTCCAATTCCTTTCCTGGCTTATGGATCTTGCTCTGCCAGAAATTGAATAGTTGGAGGACAGATTGTAGAGTATTTAGTCTGCTTTCTTGGCCTATATTCCCTGACAGGTGACATGGTAAATGAACTGTAAATGAATGGCTTGCTGGGCAAATGCATGATACAATGATTAGATGAATTATAGATAGCTCTGTAGATGGAAGATACATACATAGATGACGATGGACATAGCTAATAGATGGCAAATATTTAATGAAGTAGTGAATGAAAACTAAAATGTATATGAAGAAGGAATAATAAAGAATAAATTGGCAAGTTGGTGATTATTTGGAGATGATAGAAATGAAGAGTAAATTTGGTAGGAGGTGGTGGTACCTGTAATCTCAGCATTCATGAGGCTGAGGCAGTTGGATTACCATGAATTTGAAGTCAATGCAACAAGACAGCCAGGGCTGCAGCAAGACCCTATTGCAAAAAGAAAAAGAAATGTGTCTGAGAGAAGGCTCAGCTGGTAATGGCCCTTGCCTCTTCCTGATGACCTGGAGCCCTGAGACTCCATCTGAAAAGAGAGAACTAACCCCTTCAAAGTATTCTCTGACAGCCACATGAGCTCCATGCAATGCATTTGCCATACACACAAATAAATAAATAAATGCAATTTAAAGTTTTTGTCTTAAAATGAAAAGATAGAAAGAACAGATTTTAAAAGTATAAATACATGTGAAATAGTGACTGGACAGATGAATGGAATAATGGGTGAATAGATGGCTGGGAGATAGATGGATAGATACATGAAGAATAGATGGATAATGAGCAAATTATTTGCATGAGAGAAGCAAATTAGAGGCTAGTGAACGGTGGCTAGATGGATGATGAATGGAGGACAATGGGTAGACAGATGGAAGACTGATAGCTGATTAGGTATCTGTCTGAATGGGTATATGGAGGAGAAACAGATGGATGAGGCTGGCAAGTAGACAGATGGTGGGCTGGTGCTATGTTCATGATGATGGATAAGGATAGATGGTACATGACAGATGAATGGGCTTTGGACTAGATTAGTGATGAATTATTGGTACTTGTCAAAGTATGAGAAATGGATAAATGTCAGCAATAGATTGATGAATGACATCTGATCAACGCAGGAATAGATCTGTGGGCCATCACAGTCTTTGAGGGTTCTTCCAGCTCTGATATTTTGTGAGTGCTCTCTTCTGGGGGACAGGGAAATGAAGCTGCTATTGCAGGTGCCTTGACTGACTAGTAGGGTTCACAGGAACTCCTAGAGGTTTGACTTTACATCACAGCAATGAATAGATAGCTCAGCAGGTAAAGGAACCTGTTGTCAAGTGAGGCAGGGACTGTTATGCCCATTTCACAGTGAAAACATAGCTCACGTAGAAGTTATCTTCTCAAGCTTGCCTCCCCTTGTCTAGGTGTCTGTCTTCTCCTCGTGATGGGCGCATTCATAGGCTAGCTCTTCTTCACATTCCTGCACTATTCAAAAGCTGGCCTTCTCCAAGAACCTCCTACGTTCCCTAGTCTTCAAGAACTTTTTTCTCTCTTTTTAAAGGCCTTCTAGTTTCCTTCCTTGTCTTGGCTCACATCTGAACATCTGACACTTACTGAGACCCACCAGGCAATGGGCTTGGTGACTTTTGACCTGGTTCCCATTTTTTTGAGGCAGTTTGGTCTTTTTACACAGTCCTAAGCAACTTGGTTTGGTTTGGTTTTTGAAGATAGGATTTCTCCATACAACAGCCTTGGCTACCTGGCTGCCCTGGAATTAGCTCTGTAGACCAGGCTGGCCTCAAACTCACAGAAATTCACCTGTCTCTGCCTCCCGAGTATTTGAATTAAGGGTGTGGTGCCACCACTCCCTGACTTTTTTTCTTTGTTTTTATTTTAGAAATATGAATATTTTATCTGCGTATACATCTGTGTGCCCAAGGACGTCAGAGGACAGTGTTAGGTCTCCCAGGACTGGAGTTACAGATTGTTGTGAGCCACCATGTGGATGCTAGGAGTCAAACTTAAGTCCTCTAGAAGAGCAGCTAGTTCTCTTAATCTCTGAGCTATCTCTACACACACACACACACACACACACACACACACACACACACACACACACGCTTTCTTTTGTTTTGTTTTCTTTTTAAGCCTAGCCCATGTTAATCTTGAATTCTCTGTAACTAAGGCTGACCTTTTTGGAGGGGTACAGTTGGTGACACTAGGGATCCAACCTTGGGCCTTGCACATCCAAAATCTCCACCCTTGAGCTATATTACCTCAAGACTAGCCTTGAATTGATCCTCTTGCCTCCATCTTCCAAGCACTAGGATTACAGGCCTACCTTCAGCACACCTAGTTCTTTATAGTCATTTATAGCATAAAGTGTATACCTTCAAATTACTCAGAGCTTTAATAAACTTCTATAGATCTTGAAAAAACAAAATACTGGCCTTTAAAGCCAGATATGGAGGTGTAAGCTTAACGTTCCAGTGTTTGGGAGACAGCGAGGATGACTGCCCTAAATTGGAGTCAGCCATCACTACATCACAAGCCAGACTGTTAACCAACAGGAGAAAAGGAAAAAGGAATACAACAAGCAATAGGTGCCTTCAGTGTTTCAAACTGTCCTGCAACTATAGACACAACCCGCTAAGACTTTGGTGCCATCTCCTGACCTTTACCTTGACTTAAATGATAACTCTTTGGAGTCTTTGTCTGCCCATAAGAGATACCACAATAATATGTTATGAACCTGTACACATCATATGACTTACAAACAACAAGAAGACAAGGTCCACATTGGTCCTCCATCTCTGTATTCTTGGTCCATGGCACAATACAGGCACACAGTAGGAAGTCAGGAAAAATGTTTATTTGAATAATGAATTCACATAAGGGTCCCATGACTTGAACTAAAACAAGGATTAAACTCTTTTCCTGGGAGACTGAAAAATGGCATGGGGCTAACTCTTAATGCAGAGGAGTAAGGTCAAAGTATCAACATAAAGGGGCTGGAGAGATGGCTCAGCTGTTAAGAGTGTTGGTTAAGGGACCAGCTCCCCATTTCGGCAGCCATAACAGCCAAACACGTGCTTGTCTGACCTTGTCTTAGTCACTAGGAAGTCAGATGCCTGCCTCCTGGCAAGGAACCAATCAGAAGTTAGCTGGTGGTGCTATGCTTTACAGCTTTGGGTGTGCTTTACGGACAAGTGCACAGCAATGACGTGCAGAACATAGCAATCACCCTGGGAGGGCCTATGGGCCATAACAAACAGTTGATCAATCAATCAATCAACAATTGGGCAAACCCTCCAAGCCTGAAGGCACACCAATCCTAAGCCTGTGCGTACCCCTAGACACTCCCCTTATGCTGCCCTATAAGATCTCTATGCAGACGCTTCGAGCTGTCTTTTCTAGCCATCCACCATGGCGGGTGGATGAAAGACCCCAGCTAACATGGGGTTAGCTCGTTAAACAACTACAATGAAGCCTCATGCAGTTTGCATCAAGTTTCTGCCTCCTCATGGTGAATGGGGTGGTCACGGTCCTGGGCTGAGCTCCTGGAGGCCTGAGCTTCCAGGGGTCTTACAGTTGCTCTTCCAGAGGCCTAGAGTTCAATTCCCCCAGCATTTACTTGCTAGGTCACAACCATCTATAACTCTAGTCCCAAGAAATCTGATGCCCTCTGGCCTCTGAAGGCACTGCACACATGTGGTACACAAACACACATGCAGGCATAACACCCATACACATAAAATAAAAATTAAGGCTTGAAAAACAAAAAAAATTAAGGGAAAAAATATAAGCATGGGTATTGCTGGGTATTGCTCAGTGGCAGGGCACTACTTTAGCATGCACAAAGCTCAACCCCAGAACCAAAGGCAAAAAAGTGGGAGGGGCTGTGAGATGGTTCAGCAGGTAAAGGAACTCACTATCAAGCCTGATGACCTGAGTTCCATCCCTGGGACCCATGTGACCCATGTGATGGAAGGAAAGAACTGACTCTCTGTCCTCTGACTTCCACACTCACACGATGGCAGGCACAAGTCCCCACCCCTACATGCACATCAAATAAATAAAATATAATTTAAAATGTATAAACATGAGCATGGCTTTTCCCAGTGGATGCCAAGGGGTCAAGGACATGCCGACAGCCAGATGAGCATCTTAAGAAATACAAAGCCCAGACAGTGATGCCTGCCTGCAATCACAGCATTTGGAAGGTTGAAACAGGAGGAGGATTTCAAAGCCAGCCTGGGCTATACAGTGAAACTCTACCGAGGAAAGGAGTTCACAGGCTTCAGGTTTCTGTCACCTGCCTGTCTCCTGAGACTTTTGACTTTGAGGCTCCTGCACAGGGTCCCTAAAGCTAAGGTCCTTGCCCTGCTTCTAATTCTCTAGTTCCCTGGCGCACAGCTTGGCTCGGGACAGGTCCAGCTTGGCCCCTGCTTTACACCCTTGCTTGCCTGTAGATCTCCTCCTGTTGTATTGTCAGCTACATACCCCTGCCCGCCCCGCCCCAGGCATTCCCTGTGGGGATTGGTACAGAAACTCCCAGCTCCGGGTGAGCGGCAGGTTAATTTCCTCCAGGAGCTTCCCTCGGCAAACAATGAGACAATGGCGGGCCGGAGGTAGCCTGCGTAAGACCACGGAGAAGGGGAAGTTGTAATCTGTGTGCGAAGCCAGCAGGCGGGCAAAGGGGCAATAGAAGCCAGAGGGCCAGCCCAGGCCCTCCACCCAGTCAGCCCCTGGGACCCGTTAGGCCCCAACCTGAAGGTCACCTGAGTCGCCCTTGATGAAAACAGCCACAAACTGCCTTCTTGGAGAAAACAGGGAAGGGTTGGTAACGGCCCTCACACTCTTCTGTCCATGTGGTCCTATCGCCTCCTTGGATAACTCCAGCTGCCCACTTCTGGGCCCTGGACTGCAAGATTTCCCCAAAGATCATCTGGTTCTGGCTGTGTTTTGTTATGTGGCAGGCTACCCAACCTCTCTGTACATTCTGTTCCTAATCTGTGTGGTAGTTTGTGCCTCAATCCCAGCACCTGGTAGAGGAAGGCAGAAGGATCTTGAAGTTGAAGCCACTAGGCGCTACCGTGGACCACCTCTCGTTGAATGCCAACAAGATTCGTCCCTCTCTTCCTCCAACAGGCTTGTATGAAGCACCTGCTGTGGACAGACGTGGTGCTAGATGCGTTCCCAACCTCGTGGGACAACCAATCCCAAAATAGAGTGAGTCAGCAACCTGCAGTGGGTCACTTCAGGAAACTTTGCTAAAGAACTACAGTATTGCCGGGCAGTAGTGGCATGTGCCCTTAATCCCAGCACTTGGGAGGCAAATCCCTGCACATTCAAGGCCAGCCTGGTCTACAAAGTGAGTTCCAGGACAACCAGAGCTGTTATACAGAGAAACCCTGCCTGGAAAAACAAAACAACAAAACAACAAAAAACTACAGTAGCAAATCTTACTACAAGAGTCAGGGCCAAGTGAGATGGGCTACTGTGCAGGTGTGGAGTGAGTTTCGTAGGCCAAGGGGAAAGGCCGACATACAAAGGCTCAGAGACCACAGCAAAGTCAGTGTCAGTTACTGAGAAAGACCAAGTGGTCTGGAAGTTGTAAAGGTTGAGGCTCACTTTCCCTCCACACTCCTGGGCTCCCCTCCCTTTATCTGAGAACAAAAGGAAGCCACCAAAACTTTTAGTGGAGTGTCATGACTTTGGACACATACATGACACACCTTGCCATCCCTGGCTGAAGGGACCAGCTTCCCTTTTGGCAGCCATAACGGCCGAACGCGTGTTCTATGACCTTGTCTTAGTCACTAGAAAGTCAGATGCCTGCCTCGTGACAAGGAACCAATCAGAAGTTAGCTGGTGGTGCTATGCTTTACGCCCCTGGGTGTGCTTTACGGACAAGTGCACAGCAATGACGCACAAAGCATAGCAACCACCCTGGGAGGGCCTATGGGCCATAACAACCAGTTGGCCAATCAACACAGGACAAGCCCTCCAAGCCTGGAGGCACACCAATCGTGAGCCTGTGCGTACCCCTAGACACTCCCCTTACACTGCCCTATAAGATCTCTTGGGAGGCCCTAGGAGCTGTCTTTGATAGCCATCTGCCATGGCGGGTGAGTGAAAGACCTGAGCTAACATGGGGTTAGCTCATTAAATTACAATATAGCCTCGTGCAATTTGCAGCAAGCTCTCGAATCCGCCTGGTGATTGGGATGACCGTGGTCGTGACCTGGGACCCCGGATACCTGAGTTTTCCGAAGGTCTAACATGGCAGGGTCAGAACTTGTTGTGGCTTCTCACAGGTAAGGAAGCTGGGCTTGGAACAGGGGTGGGTGGAGTGGGGGGAGAGAAAGGCACTTACCCCAAGGCCAACAGGGTTCTTTGGGAATGGCCTTCCCCAGCTCCCTGCTCCCAAGCCTTCTTTCCTTCACCCCAAAAGCTCCTCTAAATCTAGCCATGTGTTCATAATTGAAAAGGGACAAGGAAAACCCAGGTATATCCCCAGCTCAGGCCATGGCCTCATGTACCCAAAATCTGAGCAGCCACTGTCCTGACCTGGATTCAAGGCTACGTTTGATTATTCTCCCCACAGGCTCCACTCAATTGTGTGGCTCCACTGATCCAAGGCCCAAGAGCAGCTCCCCGGCTGGGGATGTAGCCCATTTAGTAAAGTGTTTGCCTAGCATGCAGTGAAAGACCCCCGGAGGCTCAGGCCCTCAGGATCTCGGCCCAGGACCTCGACGACCCCAATCACCAGGCAGAGGTGAAAATTGATGCAAACAGCACGAGGCTTTATGGCAGTTGTTTAACGAGTTAACCCCATGTTAGTTCGTGCCTTTCATCCATTCACCATGGCGGATGGCTAGGAAAGATGCTGTGAAGCCAAGGGATAGAGATCATATAGGGCAGCATAAGGGGAGTGTCTAGGGGTATGCACAGGCTAGGGATTGGTGTGCCTCCAGGCTTGGAGGACTTGCACTGTGTTGATTGGTCAACTGGTTGTTATGGCCCATAGGCCCTTCCAGGGCGGTTGCTATGCTCTGCACGTCATTGCTGTACACTTGTCCGTAAAGCACACCCAGAGCCATAAAGCATAGCACCACCAGCTAATTTCTGGTTGGTTCCTTGCCATAAGGCAGGCATCTGACCTCCTAGTAACCAAGGCAAGGTCAAGCAAGCACGTGTTAGGCTGTTATGGCTGCCGAAATGGGAAGCTGGTCCCTTCAGCAGGAAGTCTGGTTTCAATCCCCAGTGTTCTGTGTTCTGGTGGAAGCTCCACCCCCAGGCCCTGACACACACACACACACACACACACACACACACACACACACACACACACACACACATATATATATATATATATATATTCTCCAAGGAGTCTGGAATGTTCTGGTGGAAGCTCCACCCCCAGGCCCTGGCAGATTAGGTGGAAGCCTCATGCCTCTCCCTTCCCCCTCTCTCCCCAGACCCTGCCCGCCTCAGAAAGCCCGCCAAACAGCAGCCCCTCCCCAGGGCTACTCAAAATCACTCCCACAGGGTATTTAAACTGTCCCCCAAAAAACAGACTCATGGTTTTTCGGCCCCTCTTTCCTGTCTCCTCTCTGGGGGGCTGGAAAATCATCCAGGAACATTTTACCCATTAAACCTGGGCCTTTTCTAATTCAGTTTGATTCGGTCTGATTTGGATTGCTACATTGTAAGAGGCTTATCTAGGTGCAGAAACTTTTCACCCAGTGTCCCAGCTCCCCATCAATCCTTAGCCCACACTTCTGCCCAGGTGGAGCTGCATCTGTGTACCCTGCTGACCGTTCCCAAAGACCCTATTCCACCCGGTACCTGCCTCTTCCAGAACACCCTATGCCCACCACATCCACCCCAGTACCAGTCGTTTTAGAGGCTTAATTACTTCAGGCTCGAAGCCCTTTCTATAGTGGGGTCCCATGAAAGGGACCTTCTCTGGCCCATCTACCTCTGTCCCCGCCCCCACTCCCCCACCCCCGCAAAAACCCCAGACTTCTTTCTGTTGCACCTGACCTAAATCAGTAGTTCTCAACCTATGGTTTGAGACCCCAATAGGGGTCATATGATCCTTTCACAGGAGTCACAGGAGTTGCCTAAGAATATTGGAAAACAAAAATATTTACTTTATTGATTCATAACAGTAGCAACATTACAGTTATGAAGGAGCCACAAAAATAATTCTATGGTTGGGGGTCAGCACAACATGAAGAACTCTATTAAAGGGTCGCAGCATTAGGAAGGTTGAGAACCACTCTTCTACATAGACCTGTCCTTCCTACATCCCTCCCTCCCTCTGTCAGGGCCTGGGGACTGCAGCTCCCTCAGAAGATGCTCTGGGTCCACAGCTGCTTTATCTTTCCTACATTCTCCTCTCCGCCTGGCTACATAGGAGACCAGAACTTGCCTACTGTCTAGAAGGCCCAGAGGTTCAATGGTGTTACTCAGGACGTATATGTTACACGAAAGGAACCCACCCCATTGATGGCATCTTTCTGCCGTTTGCATGGTAGGGCAGTGTACACTCTCAGCTATAGTGATAATCACATTTTTTAAAAAAAAATATGTAACTTATTTAACTTTTTTGGGGGGGGGGTGTTTTGAGACAGGGTTTCTCCGTGGCTTTGGAGGCTGTCCTGGAACTAGCTCTTGTAGACCAGGCTGGTCTCAAACTCACAGAGATCCACCTGCCTCTGCCTCCCAAGTGCTGGGATTAAAGGCATGCGCCACCACTGCCCGGCTTAACTTTATTTTTATGTACATTGGTGTGAAGGTGTCAGATCCCCTGGAACCGAAGTTACAGACAGTTGTGAACTGCCATGTGGGTGCTAGGAATTGAACCTGGGTCCTCTGGAAGAGTAGCCAGTGCTCTAACTGCTGAGCCATCTCTCCAGCCCCAATAATCAAATTTCTAAACTCTCACCTAAGCTGAAAGAAAAGTGACCAGGCTCTGATTCCATGGAGTTGTCTCCCTGAGACCTGGGGCTCCTGTGTTCCCTGACGCTCCACCTGCCCCCCTTTCTGCAAGGAGACTCAGTCATGCTGGGGTGGGGTTGGCCTGGCTGTCAGAAGCAACCCTCCTCTCACAAGCTCCACTTGTTCCAGGAAATCCAGACTGAGTTTCCCTCCTGGAGGCGCCGCCCAGAGGAGCCCTCTAGGGAAAGACACAGCATTTTTGAGGAAAGGGGAGGGAGGGGTGTGGGAGAAAAACTCACACACACAAAAAAAACCAAAACAGTGGCTGAGCCAGGAATGTGCCTGGGTGAATCAGAGCCAAGCCTCCCGTCACATCCACAGCTGTGCTGGCCAGGCCCTGCGGGGGCACAGGCAGGGCGGGTCATGACAGGGGCAGGACACCAGCTGCCAGCCTGCTCCTGGCTGGCACGGCTCCCTGCCACCATCCAGTGAGGAGAAGCTGTGGAATGACCCGATCACAGGTCAGAGCACATGACTCTGACACTCCCTGGGCAGAAAGACCCCAGACTTGTCTCTGGCCGGTTCTCAGTTTCACGACGGGACTTGGAGAAGTGTTGAAGCAGGGTCATTTTTCAACATGGGTTGACTAGTTGGATGAACAGTCTCATTTCTCAGCAGGGATCCTGACCCAAAATTACAAATTCAGGGACTGGGTGAACTTGGAGGCAACTTTGATGCCATGAACTTGAAACAGTTTCGTGCTCACAAATGTCTAATTGCAATGTGACCTCTTGATGAATGCAAAATGAGCTGCATTAAGGTGACAGGAGCTTTGACAGGCAGAGTGAAGTGGTTTGGGTTGCCTCACACAGATGGCAGATAGTGTGTACTGAGCCCCAACTCTTTATCTTTTGCAGGGGCAGGTTTCTCTTTGTAATAGCTCTGGCTATTCTGGAATTCGATTTGTAGACCAGACTGGCCTCGAACTCACAGAGATCTGGCTGTTTCTGCCTCCCAAGTGCTGGAATTAAAGGCGTGCAACACCACCACGAGCTTCCCAACTTCTATCTTAATAGTTTTTAAAAAATATTTTATGTGTATATTCATGTGCACTGCATGCATCCAGGAACCTTCGAGGTCAGAAGAGGTGTCAGGTCCCCTGAACTGGAGTTACAGGTAGCCATGAACCGTCATATGAGTGCTAAGAACTAAAAGAACTAAACCTGAGTCCTTTGCAAGAACAGTAACAACTGTTAATAACCGAGCTGTCTCTCCAGGCCTAATTAGTTTTTGAGACATGGTCTTATATAGTCCTAGCAAGCCTTGAACTCACTATGTAGCTGAGGACGAGCTTGAACTTCTGATCCTCCTGCTTCTGCCTCCCTAGTGCTGGGATTACAAGTCTGCACTACCACACTCCACTCTGCAGTGTTGAAGATCAAATCCAAAGCCTTACCCGTCCTAAGTGGGCATTCCTAACTGAGTTAATGGCCAGTCCTGGTTCCTATCTTAATAGTTAATGTAGGGAGACACCGTAACCATGCCTCCTAAGGGCTGGCTACAGGTGTACTTAACCATGCCTGTCAGGGCGTGGTCAAGGGGTGTTCAGGATGACACGTGAAAGGTTCTTAAGGTGCTGCAGACACGTGGGACCGCTCTCTCTGGCCTGGCTGCCTAGCTGCCCCTGGCACGCTCTGGCTTGCGTTTGGGCTGGTGTTTATCTGAATAAAGAAATCTTAGCCTTACGGACCACGGATCATCTTTGAGCGCACACAGCACGCAATAATCTACAAGTTAATGTGTTAATTAAGAAGGTAGCCTGGAAGGTACTTGCAATCAAGACTGACCACCTGAGTTCAATATCCAGGACTCATGTGGCAGGAGATGTTAATCCTGAGATTCGTCAGAGAAAAACCAGTTCTATCTATGATAAAAACCTCAACCCCTTAGGAGCAGTCATGTTCTCCCTTTATTTCCCTTCAGTGTATTGGCTCACTCCTATAATCTGAGCACTCTGAAGGCTGAGGCCACAAATTTGGGCTATCCCCAGCTACATAGTGACATTCTTATCCAGTTTGAGCTACATTTATTTCTCACTCAAATAAATAAATATATATACATATATATGTAGATAGATACACACACACACATATATATACATATATATATATATGTATATATATATGAGTAGATACAGGTGGTACATGCCTGCAATCCTTAAGAGAAACAGGAGGATCAAGAGTTCAAAGCCAGACATAGCAAATTTGAAGCCAGTCTGGACCATTTAAAATCCTGTGTTAAAAAAAAACAAAACAAAACAAAAAAAAAAAACAAGCCGGGCGTTTGTGGTGCACGCCTTTAATTCCAGCACTCGGGAGGCAGAGGCAGGTGGATCTCTGTGAGTTCGAGGCCACCGTGCACCATGGTCTACAGAGAGAGTTCCAGGACAACCTCCAAAGCAATACAGAGAAACCCTGTCTCAAAAAAAAAAACAAACAAACAAACAAACAAAAACAACAAAACCCCAAATACAACAATAAAAATCTGAACCAGGTGTAGTGGTTCACGCCTACATTCCTGGCACTCAGGAGTCTGAGGCAGGAGACTCAGATTAATTACTACAAGTGTGAAGCCAGTCTGGTCTGCATAGTGAGACTTTGCCTCACAATAAATAAGCATAAAAAACATACTTTTAAATCCTTGTTTGAGTGCTGCTGTATTGAGAAGCTTGCACCCATGCCCTCATTGTGCATCATCCTTTAATGCCCATACGTAAATCTGGAATGAAATTCTTAACAAACTCCAACTTTGCTTTAAAGTGGTGGCGCATGCTTTTAATCCCAGGACTTGGGAAGCAGAGGCAGGTGGATCTCTGTGAGTTTGAGGCCAGCCTGGTCTACAGAGTTAGTTCCAGGACAGCTAGGGCTGTTACACAGAGAAACCCTGACTTGAAAAACAAACAAACAAACAAAAATTCATTTTTGCCAGCAAGATGACTCTCAGTTAAAAACTGCTTGTTATCAAACATGATGATTTGAGTAGAATCCCAGAATCCACATGGCAAAAGGAGCAAACTGACTCTTGTAATTGCCCTTTGACCTCCACCCTTGAACCATGGTTCACATGAACACTCACAATAAATAAATAAATGTGCAAAAATCCGTATTTGTGAATTTTCATAGTTAAAAATCAAAAGGACAAAGGAAGAGTAGAAGGCAGACAGACACACGCCACTACACGGCAAACAGGACCAAAGGCAGCAGCCATGCTGCAGTCTGAAGACAGCTGCACAGATGCAAAAGGCTTGAGGACAACCACCCAGCCCCAGCCACCTCTTCCTTCTGGTGAATCATGTGTTTATGGACTGAAGGCAGGGTAATCCCAGCCAGGAAGTCCTCAGAATCATCAGACGATGCAGAGCCTTAAGGCGGAAAAAACAGTCCTCAGAGGCTGGTTCGAGTCCCTGCCAGGCTGCGTGGTCTCATATGAGCTGACCAATGTCAGAGGCCAGAGAACAAACAGCTGCCAGGGCTTTCCAGGGGCTAGAAGTCCTTGACAGCCACCAAGGCTGTGAGGGGAACACACCTGCAGATCCTTCTTCCTCAGGCTCTCAAGGACACAAGCAAAAACCCGGAGACAGGACAAGCGCAGGGACCTCCAGACCCAGCTAGCCTTGGTTGACCCAGCTAGCCTTGCTATTTCTGTCCTCGTTTACATATGAGGACACCAAGGCTCAGAGAGAGGGAAACCATGTCCTAAACTTACATAGTTATTACATGTTTTGACCCTGGTCACTCGGAAGGCCACTTCAGTCCCCAGGGCACCTCTGCCCTGGCAACCTCAGCCACAGCAGGGGCTCAAGGGTGGGGCCTGCTCCTTGTGCAGGTCTATTTTTAGAGTGTGCAACAGGGTCTAGGGGAGAAGCCAGGAATGACAATGGGGGGAAGGGGGTGGGGTTGCTGGCGGCCGCCCCCGCACCACCAGCCGCCCCATTTCCTCGAGGAACCAGGCCTTGCACAATACAAGGAAAGCCGAATGGGGAGTGACAAGGGGCTCCTTCGGGAGGGGGGGTGACCTAGCCCATCAGGGCAGCTGGGGGCCCAGAAGAGGTCTCGGATCAGGGGAAATGGACCATTAGTCCAGCTGCCTGGCCCAGGGCAAGGATCACTCAAGCTAGACAGGCACGCACACGCTTATCCTCATCCTCTGTCTCCAGCTGTCTCAGGGGGCCCAGTGACGGTCGGTTGGTCAAGGGGCTGGTCTTCCAGAGAGAGGTGCTTGCAAGGTCAAGCTGCCAGAGGAAAGTCTTCTGTGACCCAAGTCAGAAGGTGGCTCTTGTGGCCTTCTCTACCCTTCTTCCACTGGGGGTCTAAAAGTGGCCAGCCGGGGCCCAGCATAGCATTTGATGTGTGAGGTTTCTGTGTGTTCTCCCACAGCCAAGAGGTGGAAGACCTCGTCAAGGCTTTCTGCTCCTGCCCTGCCAGCCAGGCAGACTCAACCCTACAGGGCTACCCCCATCTGATCTCCAGCCTGTCCTGAGCTGCAACTCCTTCGAGGGCGCCCTCCTCTACTGCTCCATTCTCCAATTTGCCTAACCCAGAAAGCAAGCCAAGCCGCATGCCCGTCTGCACTCACACCCTTGCAGCCATGCATGTGCTTGGTACGTGAAGTCAGTGAAGCCCCTCCCCCTGGAGTCATCCACCCGGCACCCCTGTCCAAGGAAAAGTGACCCCTTTGAACTTTCTGGAGTACGGAGAGCTTTATTCGTCTTCAGTTTAGGGAGGAGAGATTCAGAGAATGGGATGTGACTTGTGGAAGACTCGAGGCAGTCCAGGAAACTCTCCCTGGACCTGGGGCTCCTGGCTGTCTCTTACAGCCATGCTTGTCCCGACTTCTGAGTCTGAAACACTCTATCTATGACGGAGGTGGAGAGATAGGTTCCACGCCACAGAGACCTAGCCCGAAGAAGAAGCGGATGGGGGTGATGGGAGTATGGAACGGAAATCCAGGTAGGCATTAGAGGCGGCCACACGGCCCCAGCTGGGGGACCAAGCCCCAGGTCCAGATGCGATGCAGAGCCTAAGCAGCTGTTGTGTGAGGGTTATCCTGCCCTGAGCCCCACACAGCTGCCAGAGGAGCAGGTTAGGTTCGTCAGCCAGCAGCTGGACATCATGTCCAGAGTTCAGCGAAAAAGTCTACAATGCGTTTTAAACCTACATCTGAGAAGCCCCTGGAGCCAGGTGTGGCGCCTCAGACAAGTGATCCCAACACTGTGAAGGCTGAGGCTGAAGATTAAGAGTTTCAAGCATTGAGACCCTGTCTCAAAGACACCAAAGGTGTGGGGGTGGAGATGGGGGGGAGGGCTCTTTGTATAAAAACTGTTCACTACATAAGCATGACATACAGGGTTACAGCCCCAGAACGAACATTAAAAAAAAAAAAAAAAAAAAAAAAAGTTTAAAAGCCAGATGTGGTAGTGCATGTCTGTATCCCCAGCACTTCTTCAGTGAGACTGGATGAAGAGACAGAAGAATGGTCTAGAAGCTCATCGACCAGCTAGCAAGGGGTACACAGTATAGACGTGGAAACAAGAGAGCCTTTGCCTCAGTAAGGGAAAGTCGTCCTCTGACCTCTACACACATGCTGCCCCCCATAATTAATTTATTTTCAAAAAGCAAAGAGGAAGGGCCTGGAGAGGCAGGTCGGTAGCTAAGAATGCTTGATTCTCTTGCAGAGAAGTAGAGTTTGGTTTCTAGCACTGATACCAGGCCTCTCACAACTTCCTGGAATACTATCTCCAAGAGATTTGCTTCCTTCTTTTAGCCTCCATGGGCACCTGTAAGCATGTGTTCACACACACACACACACACACACACACACACACACACACACACACAAATAAATAAATAATAAAACAATTCTTTAAAGTCAAAAGGGATTTGGAGAGATGGCTCTATGAATAAGAGTACTTGGTGAACTCAATTCCCAGCACCCACATGGTGGTTCAGAACCATCTGTAACTCCAGTTCCAGGGGATCTGATGCCAGTTTCTGACCTCCTTGAGTACTGCACACACACAGTGCACAGACATACATGCAGGAAAAAATCTCACACATATAAAATAAATAAATCTAAAAGGTAATTTTTAAACCAGGGGCTAATGATATGGCTTAGCATGTAAAGGTGCTTGCTGCTAACCCTGAAGATCTGAGTTCTATCCCAGGACCTACGCTGTGGAAGGAGAGAACTGACTCCTGCAAGCTCCTCTGACTGCCACGTGAGCACTGTGGCATGTACCTGTACATGTACAAAATAAAATGTACTAAAATTTTTTAATGAATAAATAAGTGCAAAAAAGTTTTAGAAAGTGTCTTGTCCAAGGCTGCACAGCCAGCAGGTAGAGGAAGATGGCCCCAGAGCTCCATTCTTGGGCTGTGCCACCCTAGGAGGGGCGCAGAGTCTCAGCTCAGCTTGCTGACTCTTCTCTTCCATTGTTTTGCTTTCTTCACGCTAGCTAACCACATCCCTGGGCCTGTTTCTCCCTTCCAGCTTGAAAGGTTCTTCAGATGGTCCCTTCCCAGAAGCAGCTCAAGGCTGCCATCTCAGAGCACTTGGACGAGTTCAAGCTTGTCCTAGGCAAATCACCCTTGTACTGTTGACAGTGCTGTGACCAGCTTGCTCCAGTTCCTAGCCCAACGACAAACCAAATGGGGCTCTGGACTGCTTGTTGGTGCCTCTGTTTATTCTTCTGCAAAAAAGAAGATTAAACTGCTATCTACCTAATTGCATGGTGCTTACCCTAAGGGTGAGGAAAACATCTTGGAACTAGATAGAGATATGGTTACCCAGACTTAAGAAATAACTACACAACATTGGTTTGTATATTTGGTGGGTTTATAGTATATGAATTTCACCTCGCTTAAAAAACTAAAACAGTGGAGGGAAGAGACAGAGAGATGATTTGTGGGTAAATGGCCCCAGATCAGTACTTGATACCAAGCCTGACAACCTGAGTTCAGTCCCCAGAACCCACGTGGTAGAAGGAGAGTACTGACTCCCTCAGGTTGTCCCCTGCCCCACTCCCCATATAAACAAATTTAAATACATCAGTAAAAAATAAATTTTAAAGAAATGGTTCCAATAAAAGTGGACACAGAGACAAGACTTCACCAACCTGCTTTGAGGACGAAAAGAGAAACAGACATCAAGAATTTAAAGCAGTGCCAGGACCATGAATACAGCCCCTGCCTGCCATGTACAAGGCATTAGGTTCCATCCCAAAGACCGCTTCCTCCAAAGACAAAAGCCAGATGAGCTGGTGTTGCCTTCCTATAATCCCAGCACATGGAAGGTGGAGGTTGAGCAGCCACAATCTAAGGTCATTCTCAGCTACTCAGTGAGTTCACGGCCAGACTGAGCTATTTGTAATAATAGTTTTGTGCATTTTTTGAGACAAGAGTCTCTTGTGTCCCACAGTGTCCTAGAACCTGTTGAATCGCTGAGGACTGTCTTGAGATTTATCCCACCCTTCTCCCCGACAGTGCTTTGATTGCAGGTGTATGTTACCCCCAAATCCACTCTTTTTGCTTCCATTGTTCCTTAGAGCCTCAGCATGTTGACCAGGGGGCTGCCCTCGCAGCCATGCCAGCTTCCTTGTGCACGCCTTCAATCCCAGCACTCAGGAGGCAGAGGCAGGAGGATCTCTGTGAATTTGAGGCCAGCCTGGTCTACAAAGGGAGTTCCGGGACAGACGCCAGCACTACACAGAGAAACCCTGTCTCAAAAACAACAACAAACAAAACAGCATTTTAAATTAACCCACGTTTCTGCCACTGGCTCCATACCTTTTCTCAGTACAAGTTCGCCTCCTTCTCTCAGAGCCTCCCGTCCTTTCTGAAAGCCTCTTCTTCCTCTTGCTCTCTTTTTTTTCTGCAAGTCCCGCCTAACCTCTCCCTGTGCTATTGGCCAGTCAGCTTCTTTATTAACCCAATCACAATGACACGTATTTGCACAGTGTAAAGGGATACCCGCAATCCACCTTCTCTGAGCACCAGCCCTACATCTTCCATCATTTCCACCCACAGGGCAGCAGGGCCTGCCCTTCTCCCTCTTTGCTAGAACCTCTCTGGCCTCAGGGACTTTGTACTGGTTGCTCCCTTTGCCCGACATACTCTTCACCCAGATGCACACAGTTGCTGCCTTCCCCTTCTTCTGGTCACTGATCCAATGGCATCTGCTGAGAGAAGCCCTCCCTGCATCAAAGTGATAGAAACGCTGATCTCTCTCTTTCCTTCTCTCTCTCTCCCTCCCCCTTCTCTCCCTCTCTCTCTTCTTCTCTCGCTTTCCCTCTCTCAGGATCTTCTAGGCTGACCTCAAGCTCACTATGTTGCCAAAGATGACGTTGAACCTTGGTTTCTAGATAGGGTCTTATGCGGCCCAGACTGGTCTTGAACTCTCTATGTAGCCAATGATAACCTTAAACTTCTGATCCCCGATCCCCTACCTCCACATCCCAAGTGCTAGGATTAGTCATTTGCCACCACACTCAGTTTAGGTGATTCTGGAGATCGAATCCAGGGCCTTGTGCACACTAGGCATAGTCTAGTAACCAACTACATTTCCAGGCTTTTTCTTTTTTCTTTTTTGTCTTTTTGTCCATTTTGTGCATGCTAAAGAAGATTGCTTGAAAGAGCAATCTGTCCATAGAGAATTTTTCCTTCTTGGAATCCAGCCTGGAGGCTATGTACCATCCACAGACAACAGGTGAATGACAAGTGCATGCCCTGCCATTATCCTGGACCTGGGCTTATCCCACTGGACCCTGCACCTATCAAGTGAACTCTTTGCACAGCTCCCAGTCCTGCCACTCATCAAAGCTGGACAAGTAGTGATCTGGAACATGAAACCCAAGGTGAGGGCCTTTCCATCCCAATCCCATCCCTAGCCTCTCCCTCGAGACCGGAACTCTGCTTCCTCCCACTCAGATGTCTCATCCACCCAGCCTCTCTCCTCTGCTTCAGCTTGGTGCCAGTTTCCTGCGTTATCACTCACATCAACTCTGAGGAGAAGGGCTCTTCCATTCATGCCCCCTTTACCAGTCTCTCTGGGGTGGGCTAAACTTCTCTCAGGCCCAGCATCTCACTGTAGCCTCCTCCTCACCTCCAGCCCATGCCAGGTGACATCAGAGGCACAGAAGCCAGGCAGAGTTGCTACAGAGATACAGGTCCCTCCAGGGCTTTCTCTGGCTCTGATCTGTATGACCTAACGGGCCAGGAGGCCATCTTGGTACAGACCCTCTGTGCTCCAGCCCCAGTTCTGCTGCTGGCTGGCTAAAAAGTCTTCCTCTTGTCACTCCACATCTCTGCATGGTCAGTTTTTTATTTTTTAATTTTTCATTGAAAAGTGAGTGTTAAAGGCTGGGTGTGATCCTAATACTGTGTAGACATTGATCACAGAGCTCTCAAGGCTGCTAGTCCAAAGCCTAATTCTGTCCTGCACCACCCCCTACCATGAGTTGGAGATTCTGTCCTGCCCCCCATACCTGTTCACACTTGCCCCTCCTAGCACTTCTTGGCAACTCCTCCCTGTGTTTCTAGTGCATCTGCCTATCCTTTGAAGACCTTTCTGATGCCAGCTAGGCTGGGGACGGCTATTACAAAAGAAGAGACAGTGTCATTATGGTAAGGGGTGGGACTTAGATTTGTCAACAAATACTTCCAACTGCCAATCATTGTTTAGAAAAGGCTCTTGTTCTCATCTTTTTTCTTTTAATTTTTCATTTACTTATTTTAGTGGTGTGTGTGGGGGGGGGTGGGTGTGGGTGTGTGTGGGTGTGTTAGCAAGTCTGTGGAGGTCAGAGGACAACTTGCAGGAGTTGGTTGTCTTCTCCCACCATATGGTTTCCAAGATTCAAACTCAGGCCACTGAGTTTGACAGCATATAAATGGGCAGATAGCTGGTCAGGTAGTGCACAGCTTTAATCCCAGCACTCAGGAGGCAGAGGCAGGCAGATCTCTGTGAGTTTCAGGCCAGCCTACTCTACATAGCAAATTCAAGGCCAACCTTGACTCAAAAAAAGAAGAGGGCTGGAGAGATGGTTTAGCAGTTAAGAGCACTGACCACTCTTGCTCTTCCAGAGGACCCAGGTTCAGTTTGCAGCAGCCACATAACAGCTCACAACTGGCTGTAAGTGACTCCAGTCTCCAGGGATCAGACACCCTCTTCTGACCTCCACAGGCATGCAGGTGGCACAAATATACAAAGGCAAAGCATCCATCCACATAAAAATGAAAGAGTGACAAAGCAGAGAGAGATAGACAGAGATAACAGCAAGACAGTACTTGAGTCAGACACCTCCAATAAGGTGATCAGAAAGTGCCTCTGGTTTCCCCCTCAAGCTCCAACCCAAGATTCTCCAAGTGGGTTCCCTGAACTAGTCTCCTGCGATTCCTTAGACATGCAGATTTTTCTTTTTCTTTTTCTTTTTCTTTTTCTTTTTCTTTTTCTTTTTTTTTTTTTACAGGTCAGACACTAGGGGCCAGCCCAGAATCTGTGTTAACAAAGCCCCGAGTCAACCATCTACGAGGCAGAAACATGACCTACAGTCTCCACCTGGTGGTTCTTCACCAGAAGTGCAGCATGCCTGGCACCTGACTGCTCCAAGTATCTCAGATCTGTGCCATGGACAGGAAAGCACATTTAGGGTACACCGGACCCCTCTTCTCACTTGCAAGCATATCCAGGGTAGGAGGGCTCAGGGGGCATGGCACAGTGTGGCTTTTCCTGTTCCTTGCTCTCATTTCCTCTCCATCACTCACTCCTGTCAGCTTCCACAGCTTCCTCACCTTCTCTCAAGCACACAGCGTGTTCCCACCTCCGGCAGCAGCTATTTGCTGGTTTTTCTCTGTTCTTCCTTGACTTCTCTTCCTCCAACGCTCTCATGGCTCAGTCCTTTGCTTCAGTCAGTGCTCTGCTCAAATGCCACCCCCAAGAACTTCCCTGACTACACTCCTCAGGGGACCCTGGCCTGCCCTATGCCCCTTCCTTCCTTTTCGTCATTGCTGCTGTCATCTCACACATCTGCTTGATTTCTGTCTGCTATTCTCATGAAATCCTGAGCTATATAACAAGGTTGAGGTGCTTGCCAGCTCACCAGTGTCTGTAGTGTAGAAGAGAGACACTTCTGCAGATTCTGTCCTGCCCCCCCCATGAGTGACTTTCTTCTGTGAGACAATTATCGTCCCCCTTTCTTCCTCCGGAGGGAAAACTGGGGCTCTTGCAAAGTGACAGGACTCACACAGGTCCACCCTGCAGGTCAGTGGCTGGGATCTAAAACTGAAATAGGACTGCTGAGTGTGTGTGTGTGTGTGTGTGTGTGTGTGTGTGTGTGTGTGTGTACTAGGGATTGCCCCAGGACCTCCTGCATGCTTGACAAGCTCTCTGGCACTGAGCCACACCCCTAGTCCCTTCTCAGGATTTCTGGCAGAGACTTTCCAAACAGGCTGCTATGTCTCTAACATTGGAGACCTGCAGGTCAGCACTATGGCTTCTACACATGCTCCTAGTGTTTGACAGCATAAAGAGCAGCTCCAGGGAGAGTGCAGGGAGGTGCCCAGGGATGGGGCTGTCCTGTGCATGTGGCAGGAGGGCAGCGAGAGCACAGATGCTTACCAGGGCCCTCAAGGCCCCCAAAAAGTTATCACTAAAACTCCATTGATGGGGGAAGTACTTCTGTGTATGTTTATCTTATTGATTGTTTAATAAAGTTCTGCTTGGCCAATGAAATGGCAAGATAGGCAGGACTAGGAGTCAAAGAGGATTCTGGGAAATGTAGTAGAGAAGTGGTGATCCAGGCAGGAAGTGACATAGCAAGGAGACTCATATTTAAAGAAGGAGAAACAGGTCCCTTTTATCCCCTTCCTCCTCCAGCAGCACAATATGATCCACTGGCAAGGAGGGATGCCAATAAGGTGTCCGATAAGATAAGTCCTATAAAATATATAGATTTATGATAATTAAGACTGAGCTAACAGATGAGAATCCTAGTCATTGGCCAAGCAGTATTGTACCTAATACAAGTTTCTGTGTATTCATTTGGCCCTAACTGTGGTGGGTGGCTGGCGTAAAGCTCACACGTGGCGGTGGGGCTCAGGCGGCTTTTGGCGGAAAGATTTATCGAAACACTCCATTTTTAAGGATTTGGGTGTAGGACCAAAAGTTACTTTCCATGTAATACAATATGTTTTTGTTGTTTTTTAAAAAAATTGAGTGGGGGGTGGTTGAGACAGCATTTCTCTGTGGCTTTGGAGGCTGTCCTGGAACTAGCTCTTGTAGACCAGGCTGGTCTCAAACTCACAGAGATCCGCCTGCCTCTGCCTCCCAAGTACTGGGATTAAAGGCCTGTGCCACCACCACCCGGCTGTTTTTAATTTTTTAAAAGATTTTTATTTATTTATTATGTATACAGTTATCTGCAAGCATGCACACCAGAAGAGGGCACAAGATCTCATTACAGATGGTTGTGAGCCACCATGTGGCTGCTGGGAATTGAACTCGGGTCCTCTGGAAGAGCAGTCAGTGCTCTTAACCTCTGAGCCATCTCTCCAGCTCTGTTTTTAAATTTTTTAAGCTCTTTTCTTTCCTTCCTTTCCTCCCTCCTACTCCCCCCCTCCTTCTCTCCTTCCTTTTGGACAGGGTCTTATTATGTAGTCCTGGATAGCTAGAATCCCAAGCTTGAGCTACCCTGCCTGGCTTAACAACAGATATGTATTCTTCACAGATATGGAGGCTACAAGTTTAAGTCCAGGAACTAGCCAAACTGCTCTTCTAGTTTAATAATATATCCATCCTTGCTATTATCTGGGCCCTTTTATAAGGGCATGGATCACACCCTGAGGACCCCACCCATATACCTAGTCACTTTCTAAGGCTCTGTCCCCAATACTATTCATTACTCTGGGGGCTCAGTCTTAGCATGTATTTGGGGGCACAAATATTCAACCTGTGAACTGGGGCAGGCTGTGCCCTTCCAGCTACTTTGCCACATTTGGCCTACATTGTTCCAGAACATTTCCATATGATTTTATTCTAACTAACTTGTATTTTACTTAATGCTATTGTCTTATATCATGCGTGCTATGATGCCATGCATGTTAGCCAAGCATACATGCATATATACATACATACATAGTCTACCATTAAGCTACATTCTCTGTCTTTTATTTACCTTTATGCTGGTTTGAATAAGAATGGCTCCCACAGTTCATATATTTGAACACTGAGTCACCAGGAATGACACTATTTGAAAGAAGGTTTAGGAGGTATGGCCTTGTTGGAGGAAGTATGTCACTGGAAGTGGGCTTTGAAGTTTCCAAAGCCCATGCCACACCTAGTGTCTCTCTCTCTCTGCTTGTAGGTCAGGATGTAGCTCTTCTCCTCTAAGCTACAGTTCCATGCTACCTGCCATGATGATAATGGACTAAGCCTCGGAAAGTAAGCAAATCCCCCTTCCCCAATGAAATGTTTTCTTTCCTAAGAATGCCTTGGTCTCCGGGCCGTGCTCACCTTTGATCCCAGCACTCAGGAGACAGAGGCAGTCGGATCTCTGTGAGTTTGAGACCAGCCTGGTCTACATGAGACCAGGCTAGGCTCCAAAGCCACACAGAGAGACCCTGTCTTGAAAAACCACAAAAAGAAGACTAAGACAACTTTTATTTTTATTATTTATTCATTCTCTGTGTGTAGCATATGTGTGCACATGTTCATATCTATGCATGCATGTATATACAAGCATGTGGGGTCAGACATCAACATCAAATGTCCTTCTCTATTCTTGCCATCTTACTTTTTTTGTTTGTTTGTTTTTTGGTTTTTCGAGACAGGGTTTCCCTGTGGCTGTGGAGGCTGTCCTAGAATTAGCTCTTGTAGACCAGGCTGGTCTCGAACTCACAGAGATCCACCTGCCTCTGCCTCCCAAATGCTGGGACTAAAGGCGTGCTCCACCAATGCCTGGCACTGCCTTATTTTTTAAGATAGGATCTCTTCGCTGAATTTGGAGCCTGCCAGTTCAGGTCAGTGAGGGTCCACATGTCTTGCCAGTCTCCACCCCTGGGGTCACAAGGTGCACACCGCCACATCTGGCTTTTATTGGGTATCTGGACTCGAAGTCTCAGGCTTGCACAGCAAGTGCTTTACCCGCTGAGCCATCTCCTACCCTACTTTCTAACTTTGAGGTACGGTCTCCCTAAGCTGCCCAAGCTGCTTGAGCTTGTGATCATCCGCCTCAGCCTCCAACATAGATTACAGGCTTACACAACTGGCACAGATAATTCCTTTTATTTTAAATTACAATCAAAATATTGTTTGCTCGTGACCAGGAGTGGTAGCATAAACCTGTAATCCCAGCACTGGAGGGGCAAAGGCGGGAGGATCTGAAGTTCAAGGTTGTTGCCATAGTTTGCTTCCTATTGTGGTGATAAACTCTGGGACCAAAAACAACTTGGTGAGAAAATGGTTTATTTGTCTTATGCATCCAAATCACAGTCTATTACTGAGGGAAGTCAGGGCAGGAACTGAAGCAGAAGTCCCTGAAGGGTTGCCGTTTAATGGTTTGCTTCCCGTGGCTTGCACAGCCCATTTTCTTAGACACCCCAGAACTACTTGTCCACATATGTCACCACCCACATCAATCATTCATCAAGAAAATGGCCCATAGGCTTGCCTACAGGTCAATCTGATGGAGGCCTTTTCTCAATTGAGGTTCCCCCTTCCCAGATGACCCTAGCTTATATGAAGTTGGCAAAACATTAACCAGCAGAGTCATCTTTAACTATGTATCCAGTGTGATGACAGGCTGGAGGTAGGTAGGGGTGTGTGTGTGTGTGTGTGTGTGTGTGTGTGTGTGTGTGTTGATGAGATGGCTCATTAGGTCAAGACAATTACCCCCAAGCCTAACTACCCAAGTTCTATCACTGGGACCCACAGGGTAGAATAGAAAGACAGAACTGACTCTCAAAAGGTGTCCTCTGACAACTCTCTCTCTCTCTCTTACACACACACACACACACACACACACACACACACACACACACACAGTGTGTGTGTGGCAGGGGTAGGGTGGACACAGCTACTGTGAAGCCTATAGGGCTTCAGCTTAAAGTCTTACCACATAATATTCCTACCATCCACCAAGTGTTAATGGAGTCTGCCCTGATCAGAGATAGCTTGAAGAGGTTTAAGAAACTGGGAAAGTGGGGATAGGGGTGGGGGCAGAGGGAATCCCAGGCACAATTCAACTCACTGGCTGGCATGAGCCTATAGGAGCAGACAACATTCTACATGCTGGGTGTCTGTATGCAGGCTCATGCAGGAACAAGTGTTGAACCACACTACTTTGGCTCAGAGCTTCACTCAGAAGTCACCACTGTACAAGTTAAGTCACGCAGCCTCTGCAAACCTTGGCATCCCACCACCCTCCCTTCTTGTTTTGTATATCAAAGTTCATAGTGTATGTTTATCTCTATTTTTCTGTTTGTTCCTTGTCTTAGTCAGGGTTTCTATTGCTGCAATGAAACACCATGATCAAAAAGCAAGTTGGAGAGGAAAGTGTTTATTTGGCTTACACTTCCAGATCATAGTCTATCATTGGAGGAAGTTAGAACAGGAACTCAAATAGGACAGGATCCTGGAGGCAGGAGTTAATACATAGGCAATGGAGGTATGCTGCTTACTGGCTTGCTTCCCCTGGCTTGTTCAGCCTTCTTTCTTATAGAACCCAGGACTACCAGCCCAGGGATGGTACCATCCACCATTTTGGCTGGACCCTCCCCCATTGATCACTAAATGAGAAAATGCCTTACAGCTGGATCTCATGGAGGCATTTCCTCAACGAGGCTTCTTCCTCTCTGATGACTCTAGCTTGTGTCAAATTGACACACAAAACCAGCCAGTAGGTGTCAGAGAGATGGCTCAGGGGTTAAGAGCACTGGTTGCTCTTCCAGAAGACCTGTGTTCAATTCCTGGCAACCACTTGGTGGCTCACAACCATCTCTAATGAGATCTGGTGCCCTCTTCTGGCCTGCAGGGATACATGTAAGCAGAATACTGAACACATAACCAAATAAATAAATAAATAAATAAATAAATCTTTAAAAACAACAACAAAAACCAACTAGTACAAAAAGGAATAAAATGGGAATTGATAGTGAAAGATACTGATGTCCTTGGTTCATCTTCACATGAACTTGATACACACAATAGAACACAAAAGAAAATTTTTAGAAATTACTGGGCTGGACATAGCTCAGTTAGTAAAATGCTTCTTAGCATGGATAAAGGCCTGGATTTAGTTGTTGTTGGGAAGGAAAGAAGGAAGGAAGGAAGGAAGGAAGGAAGGAAGGAAGGAAGGAAGGAAGGAGGGAGGGAGGGAGGGAGGGAGGGAGGGAGGGAGGGAGAGAGAGAGAGAGAGAGAGAGAGAGAGAGAGAGAGAGAGAGAGAGAAAGGCATGTATTGGTGTAGACCTGTAACATCAGAAGTTAGAAGCAACAGAATCGTAAGTTCATGGTCATTGTCTTCAGCATAAACCAATTTGTTTTGTTTTGTTTTTTTGTTGTTGTTGGGTTTTTGTTTTTTGTTTTTGTTTTTTGAGACAGGGTTTCTCTGTGGCTTTGGAGGCTGTCCTGGAACTAGCTCTTGTAGACCAGGCTGGCCTCGAACTCACAGAGATCCACCTGCCTCTGCCTCCCAAGTACTGGGATTAAAGGCATGTGCCACCACCACCTGGCAACATAAACCAATCTGAAGTCAGCTTAGGCTACATGAGGCACAGTCTCAAAATCAATTACTAAGCCAGGAGTAGTACATGCTTGTAACTCAGGAGACAGAGGCAGGAGGATCAGAAATTCAAGGCCAGCCTCAGCTATAGAAAGTTTGAGGTCAAATGACCAAATTTAATCAAATCAAACATTAAAGTACAAACAATTCTCTTTTTTTTGTCTGTCTGTCTGTTTTATTTTCTGAGACTGGGTTTCTCTGTGTAACAGTCCTGGCTGTCCTGGAACTCATTCTGTTAACCAGGCTGGCCTCGAACTCAGAGATCCATCTGCTGGGCTAGAGAGATGGCTCAGCCATTAAAGGCTAGATTTAGGGTTAATGGTATGTGCCACCATCGCTCACTGAACAGCTGGGTTACTGAAATGGTTTTAAAGCAGAGCAAATACCGCCCCCATTGTTTTTTGTTGTTTGTTTGTTTGTTTGTTTGTTTGTTTTTTAAATGGCCTGGCTATGTAGTCCAGGTTGTCCTGGAACTGGTGATCATCCTGCGTTAGCCTTCTGAGGGCTTGGAGTCTTAAGTGTGCTCTACCATACTTTACATGAAAGAACTCCTAAGCCCTATGCTGTAATGTTTGCCTGGTCATTTTGTGTGTAATCAAGTCATTTGGGCCAGCCTGTGGACAGGAAATGTCAGCTGCCCCAGTTGAGAGAGAATGGATAGTCACTAAGCAATTTAACTGGCCATAAGATATGTCTTTTCGTTTTGCTATGCTTTTTAACAGTTATAGGAACAGAGGCCCAGAGAGGTTAAGTAACTTGCCTAAGTTTCTACCCCTATTAGGTAACAGTGCTGGAATCCAGTCAAATTGAAGTCACGTTTGCAAACTGTGTACCCGGGCAAAGGGTGTGGGTTTTCTATTCGCAGCAACCCTTGAATTGCTAATCCTCCTGTCTCCACCTTCCAAATGCTAGGATGGCAGGCATGTGATGAGATGCTCAGCCAATGCTGAAAACTCTTAAGCAAGAACAGAGTGTGGCACTTAGCAAACTATCCTCCAGCCCTGTCAAGGGTGACCTACAGAAGGAGGAAGCTTCAGGCCAGAATTGATAAGGGGCTAGGGGTGTGGTGCCAAAAAAAGGAAAACTGCCAAAAACCAAACAGAAAGCACAGAGCTGAGGGGAAAGTTGAAAAATACTTTTTTAATTTGTTTTTGTTTTGTGACAGGGTTTCTCTGTGTAGCCCTGGAAGTCCTGAAACTCTCTCTATAGACCAGGCTGGCCTTAAACTCAGAGATTCACCTGCCTCTGCCTCCAAAATTCTGGGTTTAAAGGTCTGTGATATCACACCTGGTAAAAGACATTTCTGAGTACTTTGTAGGGTCATGGATGTAGCTCAGTGGTAGAGTGTCTCTAGAATGCACAAAACCATGGGTTCAATCCCCAGTACTACAAAAATAAACAAGCAAACATCAGCAATATTAAATATTGAACACTTCATGTCTTATGGGGTGATAGAAGTAAAATCCATGTTTGATTGAAAACATAAACAAAAGACTCAAACAGGGCCAGTCAGACAGTTTGGTTGGTGCCTAATGATCTGAGTTCAATCCCTGGGAACCAAATGATGGAAAGAGAGAACCAACTCCTACAAATTGTCCTAAATTGTATGCTTGTGTTATAACACCCTGCAGCACTAATGCACACACAAAGTAAATGAATATAATAATGATAATTTTTAAAAAATAAGACAAAAGCTAAGCATATACACCTTTAATCCAGCACTTGGGAGGCAGAGGCAAATAGATTTCTGTGATTTTGAGGCCAGCCTGGTCAATATAGCCAGTTTGAGGCCAGCCAGGGATATACAGTGAAACACTGTCTCAAAATAAATTTTAAAAAATCAAACAATAAATACAGGGCTGTTGAAAGTGAGAGTTTCCTCATCTTTCCATTTCAGATAGGCTCCATTAATTGCTGGTGGCAGACCCTTGTGGACCCTCCTACAGCATACATATACCTACTTTCCTTTTTTTGTGGTAGGAGAAGAGAGGACAGACTATGTATCTTTGGCTAGCCTAGTACTCACTTTGTAGTCCAGGACTGCCTTGAATGTAAACAATCTTCCTGCCTCATCCTCCCAGGTGCTGGGATTATAGCACATGGTACACCATCATCCCCAGACAAAACATCCTCATCTTCTCTTCTCCTCCTCCTTCCCCTAGCACTGGGAGTTGAACCCAGGCCTTGTGCTTGGCAGGCAAGTGTTCTACATCTGAGATGTATCTCCAGCACCACTTTCTGATGTGGTCAATACACTATTGTTTTGTTTCTTGCTCTTTATCATCCATCAGTATATCAGAGTCAGCCAGGATATAGTTAATATTGTGGTTTGCTGATGTGACCCTGGACAAATTGTTTAAACTCTCTTGCCTTGGTATGTATAATGTCTAAGGACTCCTGTTATGACTACATGAGTCAAAATACAAAAAGCACCTTGTATTTTGTCAAAAATATGAGTCCTCAGGCTCAGTCAGTGAAGAACAAGCCTCCAAAGCATGAGAAGCTAAGGTCCATCCTCAGAGCCAATGTATTAAAAAAAAAAAAGCCAGGTATGAGGGACTGGAGAGATGGTTTAGTGGTTAAGAGTACTTGCTGCTGCTCTTGCAGAGGACCCAGGTTGGATTCCTAGCACCAGCATGGTGGCTCATAACTGTCTGTATCTTCAGTTCCAGGGATCAGATACCATCTTCTAGCCTCCTTAGGCACCAGGCACACCCAGTGTACACATAGATACAGGCACATAAAATAAATACACACACAATAAAAATAAATAAAGCTTAAAAAATAACCAAGTGTGATGTTTTTAATGCTTTTTGCTGGCCAGTCAGCAGGTGAATTTCAGGAGATTTAGAGACACTGTCTCAAAAAAAGAAAAAAAAAAGACATGTGAGGAACAACATCAGTATTGTCTTCTGCTCTCTACAAATACTTTCCTGCGTACAGATACAGACACACATACACATCTCAAAGAAAAAATATGTTTGACTGTGGCATAATTTCTTTAAGCAGTTCCATGTATATGATTACTTAATATGATGTAATGTTTCAAATATGGCCACAGTTCCATCCTTCCCTGCACCAGACTCCACAATATGATCTCAGTGTCTTTCATCAAGAGATGAAGTCTAACTAAGGTTGGTCCACACTGGGGAGACTGAGGCAGGAGTATAGAAAGGTCAAGGACTCTTGGACTACACAGCAAGTTCAAGGTCAGCCTGAGAAACTTAGTGAGTTGTCTCAAAGTTAATTAAGAAGAAGAAGAAGAAGAAGAAGAAGAAGAAGAAGAGGAGGAGGAGGAGGAGGAGGAGGAGGAGGAGGAGGAGGAGGAGGAGGAGCTGGAGAGATGGCTCAGATATTAAGAGCACTTACTGTTCTTCCATAGGACCCTGGTTCAATTCCCAGTACTCACATGGTGGCTAACAACCATGTATGTTGCACACATATATACATGCAGACACTCTTTGCTTTGTTTTGTTTTGGTTTTGGTTTTTAGAGACAGGGTTTCTCTGTGTAACTGCTCCAGCTGTCCTGGAACTCTTTCTCTCTAAACCAGACTGGCCTTGAACTCACAGAGATCTGCTTGCTAAAGGCATGTGTCACCACAATGGCTTTTTAAAAAAAATGTTTTGTTATTTTATGTGTATATTGTCTAATCTACATGCATGTCTATGTTTGGTACCTACACCGGCCAGAAGAGGATATCAGATTCCCTGTAACCTACCATATCAGTGCTGGGAGTTGAACTCAGGTCTTCTGAGTGTGTGTGTGTGTGTATGTGTGTGTGTGTGTGTGTGTGTGTGTGTGTGTGTGTGTGTGTAGATGTCTATGTCCAGTCCTCTTGAATCTGAGATGGCTAGTGTCACATGACTGGCTTTTATCAATAGAACAAAGTAGAGATAATGCTATAGCATTCCCCTGCCTCAACCTGAAGAAGTCTTATTGCTTTTATTCTCTTCCTTTGGAAGGTCAACACTTAAGGAAGCCAAAGTTTATTTACTGGAGAAGCCAGATGGTGGATAACAGAGTATTCAGACCACAGTAGCAGCCATTTTTTTTTAAATGTGTAGAGAAGGCTACAGTGGAACAGTTAGTTTACAGAGTGAGCCCACCTGAAACCATACAACACAGGAAAGAGCTGTCCCAAGGTAAATATGTAAGCTGCAGAGGCAAAAACAAATGAATAGTTGTCATTTTAAGTCACTGTGCTTTTGGTTAGCTTGCTAAACAGCAGAAAACTGGTATTAGGTTCACAGTACAGTAATGAACTAATGGCAGAGGCTAGAAGGCAAGTTCCACCTGTGATCTTCCTGGCCCTGTTTCCTCATCAGCACAATGGCATAGTTTTGGTTTCTACCTTGTCTTATTAAATGAGTGTTAAATGTGAAAATGAGCATTCTGCATACAGCATGCAGCAATCAATTTCAACTTCTCTTTTAAAACATATGTATGAGTGCTTTACTTGCGTGTATGTTTATGTACCACAGAGGGCACAGGGTCTCCTGGAACTGGAATAATAGATAGTTGAGAGACACCATGTGGATGCTGGGAATTGAACTCAGGTCCTCTGAAAGAACAAGTACCCTTAACCACTAATTCGTCTCTCTAGCCCCTCATTTTTTTCCTTCTTATTGGGGAGAGAGTCTGGTTTCACATAGCTCAGGCTGGACTGGAAATTCCCTGTGCAACTGAGGATGACCTTCATCTTCTCATCTACCCAAGTGCTGAGAGGATAGGAGGACTGCACTAGCACATTTGGCACTTGTTCCCAGACTTAGTGTTTGTGTGTGGATGCCTACACATGTATGCTTATGCTTGTTTATAGAGGTCATAGGTCAGCCTCAACTGATGTTTGCCAGGTACCACCTTGGTTTTTGAGACAGTATTTTACTTGGCCTGGTACTGATCAAATAGACTAGGCTGGCTGGTCTTTAAACTCCAGAATTCCACCTGCCTTTGCCTGCTCAGTGCTGGCATAACAATTCTGTGCCTCTGAATTTTTTTCCCCACTAGGTTCTTTGAATCAAACTCAGGTCCTTGTATTTGGAAGGCATGCACCTACTATGCTAGGTCTCCGGCCCTCTTTCCCCTCTTTTTGTGGTTCTTTGCAGTTGTTACTATGACAATTGCCAACTGTCAAGACATTAGAGAGTGTGCCATTTAGCATATAGATGAGATCCTAATGAAGTTGGAGGTAGTCTGGCAGTAACCCTGGCAGTCCTCTCAGATGCAATAATTTCAACCAACCCACTTGAAAATCTTTTGGTTTCTGGCATCTTTGTCCTCAAAGGTAAACAGGATCCATCTAGTAAAAATCCTAGTAGGAGGTCTGGAGGACTTGCTGCCAAGACTGACAACCTGAGTTCCATCCCCACACCCCATACAGTGGAGAGAAAAGCAGACTCCCTCCCCCAAATTGTTCACACACACACACATACACACACACACACACACACACACACACACACACACAGAGAGAGAGAGAGAGAGAGAGAGAGAGAGAGAGAGAGAGAGAGAGAGTTTGTTGGGTTTTCAAGAGTCATGGTTTCGATGTGTAGCCTTGGGTCTTGGAACTCGATCTGTAGACCAGACTGGCCCCCCAACTCACAGGGCTCTGCCTGCCACTGCCTCCCAGGTGCTATGATTAAAGGCGTGTGACTCTATCACCTGCTAAATTTAATTAAAAAAAAAAAAACAATCCTGATAGTTTAGCCTATTGAGAGGGTCACAAATAAGAATCCATCAAGGGTTTATAGTTCTGTATTTACACATCTGGATTATTTCCCCCCTGGGCTAAAGTTATGGTAAGATCTTTGAGAAGGGGGGTGGGTGGGCTGGAGAGATGACTCAGCATTTCAGACCACTTGCTACTTTTGCAGAGGCCTCAAGTCTGGTGATGTCAGTTCTGGGGGGATCTGGTTCCTATCCTCTCTGGTCTTTGTAGTCATCTGCACAAACATAAACATGGTGCTTTCGTGCACACACGCGTGTGCACACACACACACACACACACACACATACACACAGGCGCGCACACACACACACACACTACAGTAGATACATAAAAACTCAGGCCACCTAGAGAGGCAGGTGTGCTGAGCCCAGGAAGACCTCCACTTCACTCAGACGAAGGCTCATCTTCCTCGAAATGGCCCAGTGTCCTGTCCACTCTCCTCCCCTATTCTCAACTCTTTTCTCCCTTAGTCATAGTGTTTCAGCCACTATGGCTGCCTTCAAATGTAGCAAGCTCTTTCCTGCCTTGGGACCTCTGTATCTACTTTTCCCTTCCCGGAGAGAGCTTCTGTGCTTCACTTCAGAACCACTTAACATTTTCCTTCATAGCACTTAGGGCTATCTAAAGCTTTAAATCTAGTTCACATCTACTTTTTTTTTTCTTTATAGCATCTATCTATCTATCTACCATCTATCTATCTACCTATCTATTTGAGACAGAATCTGATGTGTCTCAGGCTGGTCTCACACTCACTAATTCCAAGTGCTGGGATTACAGTCAACGGTCACCAGGTACAGTTAATGCAGATTATGGGAATTGAACTGAGAGCTTAGTGCATGCTTGGGAAACACTGTACCAGCTAAGCTACATCCCCAGACACAGTCCTCTGGTTTGTTTGTGACTGGTCTCATGAACCCCAGGCTGTCCTCAAACTCCTGATTTTCCTGCTTTTACCTTCCAAGTGCTGCCACTACAGACATGTGTCACCATGCCCAGCTGGGTAACTTTGAGATCATTGTGTTTAACCACTTCAGTTCACAGATGGGAAAACTGAGTCCCAGGGAAGAGCATGGCTACAGATTGCAGATACCCAGATAATTGTGGATACTCAAACAATGGGGATCAAATATCGTAGACCTGCCCGGGAGAGGTCCAGAAAAGGTACCTGCCCCCTCTCTAAAGCCATCACTACATATCTGCAAGCCATCATCATTCCCACTTCATGGTGGGGGCAGGAGTGTCTCTTTGGGAGCAGTGCCAGTCAGCTGACAAACTGTGAAAGGAGGGCTGGAGAGGGTAGAAAGCCTATCCCTGGAACAGACAGTTATTCTGAGGCAGCTGGGGATAATGGCTGGTACAGAAATAACCCAGCCTCCTCACCCTTGTTTCAGCCCTCACACCTCTGCCCTACCAGAGGTGAGGCTAACATTCAATGGCATTCAGCAGCACTCCCATACACACCAGCTTCTGTCTATTAGGGGGCTCACAGTCTGGTGGAGAAGGCCAGCTAGGGACCTCAGGCTTCGATGTGATGCTCCCTGGGTTTGGAAGCTCAAGAGTGTAGGTCCTCAGAAGAAAAACCCCGAGTAACTTCGATAAATGCATACAAGTTATCCAGTCCACAAGGTAATTGTAACACAGTTCAAAGAGAAGGAAGCAAAACTGAAAAGTTCCAGGAGTGTTTGCAGTCTCCGTGAGTGGAAACATCAGGAATTTTAGAGAAGGCAAGAGACTAAAACGGGGTTTGACCAAGACTTATGGGGGGGGGTAATTAAATATACCGCCAAGTGTTCGGTGCACAAGAGATATTGGGGCGTGGGGGGGGGCGTTTCGAGACAGGGTTTCTCTGTGGCTTTGGAGGCTGTCCTGGAACTTGTTCTTGTAGACCAGGCTGGTCTCGAGCTCAGAGATCCACCTGCTTCTGCCTCTAGAGTGCTGGGATTAAAGGCATGCACCACCACCGCCCGGCACAAGAGAGAATTTTGAGCAAAAGGAAGACATAGCGCAGAAAAGAGCCCCGTGTCTGTTTGGAGAAGGAAACACGTGCAAATAGAGTGAGGATGAGGGTAGATGAAGGGCAGAAAACCCTATTCTGAATAGGCACCTCTGGGTAGGATTCCATAGGAGAAAAGGGCCCTGTTTTCTAGAGGATTATTACCATCTTTTCCTAGATTCTGGACTGTAGAATCCAGAGTCACGCCCCTATCGGTACCCAACTTTCATTAGTCTAAACTCCAAGTTTGAGGTGGGGGAAAAAAAAAAGTGCTGCTGGAAACCTAAACCTAGATCAGGGGTCCGGGCAGGAAAGACTTCAGTTCCCAGGATGCTTCGCTCTGCAGCACGGAAGGCTGCGCATGCTTCCTTTGAAGTGAGTAGGGACTGGCCGGTTAGTGATTCTTTCGCTAGGATTAGTGCGGGAAAACTAACGTAACGCCATCTTCGGCGGGGTCAAACCAACTGCTCGTATGCTTGATGAGACGCTCGTGCTTTGTCTAGTCACCTATGACATGTTCTGACTGAGCTGCGCTTCTCTGTTAGAATTCTCACTATTAAGCTTTACGACGAGAATTCCAGTTCACCTCCCCAGTCCGTCACCGAACGCTCCCAGATGACACAGGACGACCAGCATGGCCGCACTCAGCCTGAGCCTCCGAGGGCTGGGCGGCTCCGCCCTTTCCGGCTCCGCCCCGTCTCTGGTTGGGAGGGGGCTTCCGCTTCCGGCATTGGAGGCTGTAGCCTCGCTCTGGTCCCTGCGGCTGGCGGCCGAGCCGTGTGTCTCCTCCTCCGCCGCCGCCATATTGTCTGTGTGAGGAGAGGAGAGCGCGGCTACTGCCGCTGCCGCTTCCACCGCAGGTACCGTGGGAGCCGCGGGCCGAGGGCATCGCGGCGCGCGGGTGAGCCCGGGCCAAGGCGGCAGGGCGAGGCCGCCTTGCACGCTCTCAGCCTCCTCCCAGGCGGCCTGTCGCTTTCCCCTGCCCCCCTCGCCGCGCACAGCAGCCGAGGCCCCTGCAGTCCATCCCGGACGCTCGCGGCCGCCCCGGAGGGCACGGAGCGAGGCGGAGGGATCGGCCGGTGTGAGGGTGGGGAGCTGGCTGTCAGACTCCTGGATCTTGCGGGAGGGAGGCTGGACTGGGCGGAGACTAAGGGACAACTTGGAGGTGGGGTGGCGGAAGGGGGAAGGGAGCCGGGGGGCGCGCGCGGGTGCCGTGGGAGCGCACGGAGGGACCGGGGCCTGCTGGGCAGAGTGGCGTGGATCCGCGCGGGACAGCCGGGAGAGGGGCCTTGCGAGGGTTCCCCTGGGCGCGGCTGAACTTAACTACCTGCAGACCCGGTGTAAGGTGGAGGGGGCCTGGGGCGGGGTTGTTGGTGAGGAAGGGCGAGGGAGGCAGGAATTGGGGCCCGAGCGGCGGGTGGATTTGGGCTTGGGAACCTGGGTGGAGGAGAGGTATGTAGGAGGAGAAAGGTTGGCTAAGAGTATACATGTTAATGACCTTTTGAAAGAAGAAGAGCACTTTCGAATTTGTTTCTTTGGTTTTTTGCAGTGTTGGGACAGAGCTAGATTAGGCCGGTGATGGGTGAAACTTTTGGAGTTTGTTTTGGGGAAGCAAAGTCAGAGTTGGGAGAATCGCTGCCTTGTCTTTGCTTTTGCTTTTGCGGAGAAGAAAGTGTTTTGAAAAGGTGACAGGTTATTTGGGGAAGAATTGGTTCTCTTGTAACTGTTAAATTCTTTTGGCAAGGGCCTAGGGGAGAAAAAGTGAAAACCAAAGTAGGATGGGAAGATGTGTCCCGGTCCCCTCCAAGTGTTGAAGACTTCATTTCGTCAAATAACTGGCCATATAGGCCAGTGGCAATGAACTGAACTTCCCCAGGTTCTCAAATATCAGAGCCACTGTCTTAGCTGTATGACCTAACTCTGTAGGCTTTGTTTTCCTACTTGTAAAATGGTGGTATCTTCTAGCTTAGAAGTTTATGTTGAGTGTCTAAGATAGTTTGTATCAAGCGTTTACTAGACTTTGTAGCAGACAGTAAGTGCTCGGTAAATCTGACTTGTTACTAAAGGGGCTAGTTGATTTGTTCAGAATTTCCCACGTCAAGGTACAGTTTATGGTTAGAGATCACTTCAGTAATCATGTTTGTAGTTATTATACATCAGTTGGTTATAATTGCTTAGTAGGCCTGAGGCTGAAAGTCCAGGACAAATACTAACTTCCCTATGTGTCATCTTGAAAAGTTCACTGCTCTAGTCCTACCAGGGCACGTTTGTCCTTCCTTGACTTTGAAATATTTGGCTTTAGTTTGTTATTGGAGGAGGATATGTAACTTGAAGAAAGAAGGAAAGGGTTGGATATTTACTTAGATTGGTTTTATTAATAGTTGCAAAGTTAGGTTACTCTTTGGCAACTTTTCTTTGAAACAAACTAAGCATACCATACCTGCTTTATTTTGGCTTTTATGAAAAACAAGAACAGAAAAGCAAGTCCTGGGGGGAGGAGGGGATCCTGGACCAGTTTATGAATTATATGGAAGCTGGAACTTGGATGAATTAGGTGGTAACATTTCCATGATGTGCTTCTGAGTCTTCCACTCTTTGTTGCTGTCTGCTTGCTTTTGTATTTTGAAGCAAGGGCTCACTCTGTAGCCCAGGATGGTCTTGAGTCCACCTGCCTCAGC